>NC_081561.1:40730061-40826339 GCF_022355385.1 Mustela nigripes | reverse complement strand
TCTTTCTTTCTTTCTTTCTTTCTTTCTTTCTTTCTTTCTTTCTTTCTTTCTTTCATTTTAGGACTTTATTTATTTATTTGACAGAGATTGTCTGAGAGAGCCCAAGCAGGGGGTGCACCAGAGGAAGAGGGAGAAGCAGGCTCCCCTCTGAGCAGGGAACCTGACACAGGGCTTAATCCCAAGACCCTGAGATCATGACCTGAGATGAAGGCAGATGATTAATCAACTGAGCCATCCAAGTGCCCCCAGAAAAATGGATTTCTGTCCATTTCAGTCACCTGCTTCTTCCCACAGTTCTGAGACTAATGCTACCTTCAGGATAAATTATCCAGAGAAAAGAAGGAGAAAATAGGGAACACATGCTTTGTAGGTCATTTCCCCAAACTTTGACTCTCTTCTACTATTAAACTGTTTTATTTTCAGAATTGTTCAATAGTTACATTATGCCTATTGCATAGCATTTTTAATTATAATTAGTGAGGAATATAGGCTTTAGTAGATTTACCCCTCCATGCCAGAAAAACTATACAGTCTATGTAGACTTAAAATGGCAAATTTTTAAACTCTAAATTAAAAGACAGCCTTCTGTTAATAACAGTGAAATCTTACCCACTACTTGGAATGATATTATTTCATTTCAAAGTCCTGCCTTCTCATTCCTATAGAGGTCTGTAGAGAAGAGTAAGTTTCTGGGGGGAATTTCATGATAATTTGTTTACATAATTGCAACTATTCTGAAATTTAGCTTCATGTATTTTTTCCATTCATGTATCATTTTACTACTCATTGTTTACATATTGCAGTTATTTTAATTTTACCATTTTTAATTTCACAGGTTCTTATACATTGTATGTGATATTTATTGAATTTAATTATATTAATACTTAATATAAATTAATTTAGTAATATACCAAAACACATATAATGATTTACAAGAGGATTAGGCATTAATTATAAGATATCATTTTAGCTAAAATTAATTTTGTTGTAGACATGAGAAAATAATTGCACACTTAAACTTGAATGGTATTCATGTTCTTAAAATTGATATTAGAATTAAAATAAAGTAATAAAGTAAACACTATCATAAACTATTATATTTAAATGCAATTTTAAACATTGAAAAAATTGCTTAATTGAAGTGTTTGAAGATTGTGTAGTATGTCTAGAATTATATTCACATTTGATTACATCTACTCAGTTGATTAAAAAACCCAGAGAAATATAGTGTTGTATGAATAAATTGTTTTATTTGACTTACAACATCCATCAGTTGGTTTACAGGATTTTATTACCATTTTCATTTATATTTCATATGATGTAAGCATTAAAATTCTGATAAGTGATAACCAACATAAAACTCAGATGCTCTTGTTCAGTTGTATTAAATCACAGATGTATGATATTTGTTTCATATTTAAATATTTCTAAAACAATGCTATTGTTCCATTAAACAAAGAGTTTTACCCCCTCCAAATCTTTTATTTCACATATTTTAAATTCAATTTGCTTGGGCATATATCTGATGTGAATGAAAGTATTGCATTATTGATTGAAGTCTTCCGTTGTTTGAATATGTCTATATTGTTAAGATTTGCAACTTAAGATTAAAATGGATTTTACCTATTTTGAAAAATTTGAGAAGTAATAATATTACCATGTTAGAAACAGAACTGTTTATTATCTAATAATATTCTAGGTTTTTACTTTTTACCAATTCTCAAATACATAAGATTCTTATGAATAGCTGTGTACTCACATAAGGGGTTTCTATTTTCATACCTATGCAGTTCTCAGTGATACAACCAAGTTAAAATCACAGTTGAACAGCATATACTTTTCATGCCATTGAAATCCATCATTTTTTGTCTTAATTATCTATAGTCTATTCTTACTGAAGCCAAAGAAACTTCATAACAAATTATATTCAGTCTGAAAGCATAAGACATTCTATGTTTCATTGCAGCACAAATATTCACTTTCAGCAATAATTAATTTAAAATGGTTATATTCCATACAACTATCTGTGAGAAATATTTTATCATTTATATAAAAGAAATTTATTGTCTAATTGATATTTCAATGTAGCATCTATAAAACATATATTGTAAATGCTCCTTTGAACTGATATTCCACAAAACATGTTTACATTTTTTAAGAATTATGATAGGTAAAGCATCTGTTAGCCATCTATAGATTACTCTTAATCATGATCTGTGTTCAAAAATGTGTACTTTTTGAAAGCAAATAATGTGCTGGTGGTTAATAATGTCACCCAAAATAGGAAAACCAGTAAGCAACTCTACAATCACTAAAAGAGAAGATCAATTTTCTCTTTCTATTGAAATTGCCTTTCCCCAGGTGGTCAATTGCACTTGTCATCTGTTATTTTGGAAAATGTACAAGATTTAATAGATGAGGTATATCAAACTAACTACATTAGCAATGTACCAGCTGTCAATATGGCTACAACCCAGCATCATCTTTTGGGAAAAACAAATTCCAAAATGCAGACAGTATACTATTAGTCTGATAGAATGATTATAAGTTCCACCATCTGTTGCACATTTTACAATTAATTGTGATTTGTTTTCTCTAAAGATGCACATTTCTTTGTTATATAAGAAACATGATATTATGGAACATTCATTGTCTGGTAATGACAAAAAAGAACTATAAGTTAAATGGTGTCACATATTTGCCCAATAAATATCCCCAAAACTAATTACAGATATTTATTCAGAACTAGCAATTCCATGTCAATTAACTCAATTTCAGTCTTATAAGGATAAAAATTACCTCTTAATTTTCTTTTCAAGTATTACTATGACACAAATTATGAAAAATGGAATCAAACAGACAAAAAAAATCAAATTTCTGTCATAATATTTATAGATACTATTAGTTTATTCCATGACAGGATGCATATTCTAGAATCACAGAATGCTAGTTTATAGTTTTAACACTAGTTTTTTTTTTTTTTACACTGTGTAAGGTGCTAAATTCAATATCTAAATTGTTATTCTGTAATTTTTGAAAAAAATTGAGAAATTTCTATCAAATTGCTATTTGATATGCAACTTACTCACCTACACATAACCTCTATTCTGATTTTGATAGCTTCCATCATTTCAAAATTAAAAAGGATAAAAACAAGTTGATGTGTCCTCTGAAACATAAGGTTAATTTTAACATCAACTTAGTTTGAAGACTGATCTACAAGTAGAGTCTTAAATCATTAAGGTCTGTGCCTCATCTTACTCAGCTACTTATTTTGATAGACTAATTTCACATGTTTCTGCTTAACAATTGGTTAAACTGTATTTCCATTCCATGCTTTTTACCCTAATGTACCTATGTTTTATTTTTTTGCCACAATGACACTCCAATTAGTAGCTATCTATTTTATGCTTAAAATTATTTTTCAGAATTCTAGAAACTTCTAAAATAGCTTAAATAAAACTCTAGAATTCAGACAGGTAAATAGAAGCATAAATCTAATTAGATAAAGATATGTAAGGTTTCCAGGAATATTGCTTCTTAGTTGTAATTACTACTGGTGGTATTTATAATTATCAAGAATGCTCTTGTGTTCATAATTACTAACCTACTGTTCTATGATACCACATTTGGGAAAGTCAATCATGCACTATTGGAAAGATGCCCAGATTTATGGACATCTTTCATACCATATGTATCACAAGAACAATTATTTTGGGGAAGTTTTCCTAATTTAAGGTAACATTCTTTGTACATTTGTAGAAATAAATATCTACTTTTCCCCCAAATTATGGAAGGATATAACAGAAGACAATTACAAAAATTAATCTTTGAAGCATCTTAAAATTAGTATGTCCAAAATTATTTATCACTGGCTCAATATGTCTAAGTCTGAGAATATGCTGAGCATTAAGAGTAATCTTATCAGATGTTAATATAAGTGTGGACTGGATTCAATTAGATATCCTGGTAGAAAAATAGGATGCATGTGATTTAGAATCTGCCCTCAAAGTGTTTGTCATCTACCTGGAGATTAAAGAAAGCTACATGTGAAAGCAAATTACTAAGTTACAAGTATTACATCCATAGTATAAATAAATGGTTTGAGCAATAAGAAAGTACAACAAAAAGCCCGAAGAAGATATGAGACTGTTAGGTCAGAATCAAAGGATAGTTTATTACTAACAGATAATGGTAGCCAGAGTAACATTATTGTACTTGTTCCTTGAACCCCAAAATTTAGTGTTATGTGGTGAGTGCCAGACAACCTACTATATTCAGTACTATGTGCTGTAGGAAAAGAACCCTGAGGTTAGGGAACCTTGATCTTATAAACGGGGTTACTAGCAAATATGGCCAATTTGCCATAGAGGAAAAATATCTCGTTTTCCTGGACGTTAAGCAAATCTGCTCCGGAGAGAAATAGTCTGTCTTTTGTGGAGGAGCATTATAAAACATTTTTGAAAAGATAATGCAGAGAAATGTCTACTAATGATTTTCTACATAAATGTGCATAAATATAAACAAGAATGATATTTTGGCACCTATATCTATAATCCTATTTAATATATTTAATCATATAACAATAACAAATGTTAATTAACATTATTCCTAAAGTAATAATAGTTAGTAGAAAATGAAATAACAATACATATGGTCATTGTTTACTAATAAAATAAAATAATAAGTTGTATAGTTTAATTTTAAAAATATTTAAATGTTTAAAATACCTGTATGATTGGTGCCCTTAGGTGGTTAAGTCAGTTAAGCATCCAACTCGATTTTGGCTTAGGTCATGTTCTCAGGTCTTGAGGTCAAGCCCTAAGTAGGGCTTATGCTCAGTACTCAGACTGCTTGTTTCACTTCCTCCCCCTGGCTTATACTTTCTCTCTTTCTCAAATAAAAACAAACAAACAAACAAATAAATAAATACCTTTTAAGAAGTCTTAAAAAATAAAAAGTAAAATATCTATATGACTAAGCCAAGAAAATGCATGAAATAATTTTAATGAAAAAGAACTTGGTTTGGGATGGAGTTATTAAAACATAGGGTTTTTTGGCACCTTAAAACATAGGGTTTTAAAAATTGTGATTCAAGTTGATTTTCATGGATTAGACAAAGGATAAACAGCCAAATGTGATCAACTTTAATACCAGTAGAACCCTATATGGGAAAATAGAAAGAGATGTTATGGTGGGACTTCTAAAAAGAGGAGTCCTACTGGAGAAATGGCAAGTCATGGGTCACTAAGCACTCAGTCATTGAAAAGCAATTAATTTTTGGAGAGATGTTTTAAATATACAGCCACATAAGTTTAACATTGGTTTAGAGACTGAGTGAAGATGAATCTTCAAATGGTTAACCTTTTTCTAGCAATGTGGAAGGAAAGGAGTTGGATGGAATTGTCCTAAGAACAAAGACTAATGTCACCATAAAATCAAAAGATAGTGAAAGCAGTTCAAGAAACAAATCAATCTTTGATTCCCTTACTTTTCCTAATTTTCACATAATTTTTTAATACTTTATGTAAATGCAAGACCGTGTTCTGCTTGTTTGAAAAGCTTGTTTGTAGATTTGAAATCTTGTTTGTAGAAGAGAATTGGGGAAAGGTAAGGAGAGGGAAAATGTAAAATTATATTCAGAAGTGTTTCCTATTTACAGATGATGATATATATCAAGTGCATGTTAATCACTCATTTCATAGATCAGATTATTTTCAACTCCTAAAGTATTTAGAAGAGGTAAAATCCAGGGTTGTGACATAAAGAAGCAAACCAAATTCAATGGTCTCAATCAGCAATGTGTGAGTGGAAATTTCTCAATAAATCACATATCCCAATAGAAAAATGGGGGACAAGAAATAACAATTTAAAAAAATTACAAAATTAATAATTAATTAAATTCAGCCTCACTAGAAAAAAACTGAATTTTAGTGTGTTATGATAAATCATAAGGTTAAAAATAGAAGTTTCAGTGAGAATGCAATGGTAAAAATGTATTCTCATAGAGTGCTAGAAGAAATGTACACTCATGTTAACTTTCTGGAAGTAGTGATCAAATTGATACATAGTTAATGACTAAATCCTAATCAAACTGTAGCACAAAATGGATCTTGTTATCTTGTTTTCATAAGTGCTGCTTCTGCTGTTAAAGTTATGCATAGCAAGGGGTCAGAATTGGCTAGACCTATGGTCCAATATGAAGACTGAACACCTAGGCAAAGTTTTACTGAGCTTTGCCACGTGAGTGAGTCAATTTGACCTCAAGAGCCCATGACAGGATATAGCCAACTTTCTAGTGCATGGCATGTATGCAGGAATAGCAGGATTGAAGAGAAAAAACTTTGGTACATCCATCTGTTTGAAGAAATCAGAAAAGCAATCTTATGATAAAAGTCAGGATATATTTTAGCTTCAATCTCTGAAGGAAAAACGAAACATTTTTTTTTTCCTACTTTAAGTAAGGTTATATTTTTTCCAATCATGCAGTAGGGATGCCACATTTAGACAAAAAGTCACCTCTCTCTCTCTCTCTCTTTCTCTGTCTCCCTCATTATAGCTTTCTATAGGTAAATCCAAATTATTCATGGATTCTATATTTCCTGTTTGCTTCCTTGTAAACAATTATTTTTAACTCCAAAATCAATACTCATATGCTTTCATGGTTATTCATACATTTGCTGAGTAGTGAAAAATTTGAGTTGTCGGCTACTCAAGTTCCCACATAAGGCTGACCAAAGTGATGTTCTGCCTTGTTTCAGCTCTTGCACTGTAAAATGTATCCTTTTCCCCCCAGTATATTTATCGCCACACTTTTTTGCTTTTTGCTGGTAATTTTGCTGTTCAAAATGGCTCCCAAATGTAGTGCTGTGGTGTTGTGCATTATTTCTAAATGTGAGAAAGCTGTAATGTATTTTACCGAGAAAATCCATGTGTTAGATAAGCTTCTTTCAGACATGAGTTACAGGGCTGTTGACTATGAATTCAATGATCATGAATCAACCATATATATTAAATAAAATGTCTTTAAACAGAACCACAGGTAAAACAAGTTTATGCATTGATCAACCAATGAAAATATTGTGACCAGAGGCTTACAGGAACCTAATTATGTCTCAGACCAACCATTTAGCATTTGCTAATACAATGTTCTTGGCAACTGCATAGAATATAACTACCACAGACAACAAGGATTCACTATATATATGTAATATGAAAATGCTGTGTCTGTGTCTTTGCATCTCTATCTGTCTACATATATACATAAGAACTATTGCATGTGTATATGTCTCTGTGTATATATAAACATATATATATACACACATACACAGAAACACAAACATATGTACACACATAACAATTCTCATATATATTAAAATATTTAAATAAATGTTAAGTGGTCAGATTATAAGTGATTTAAGTTTTTATTTATATGTTTCAAAAATTTCCAAACGTTTTGCTTTCACTATTATGTTCAGGGATCCAAATAAATAAATCTCATTTCAAAATTATAATGTTACCATTTAGTCAAAATGACAAAAATGTCTGCTTTTAGGAATTTTTAAAAAGATTTTATTTACTTGTCGGAGACACAGAGTACAAACATGGGGAGTGGCAGGCAGAGGGAGAAGCAGGTTCTCTGCTGAGCAGGGAACCCAATGCAGGACTCAATCCTAGGATCCCAGGATCATGACCTGAGCCAAAGGCAGAGAGGCTTAACCAACTGAACCACTGAGGCTCCCTTTCAGGAAATTTTTAATGCAGAATAAAAAGTAACATATAAAATCTATGAGTGAGAATATGCATTACTGTATCACTTATAATAATAGTTTAAGATTGGAAGAAAATTTAAACACTTCACCATAGAAAAATGGCTAAGTAATCTATGCATACAATGAGAATTTTAATTGTTTTATACCTGCAGTATATTTTTTATGTTCTGTTTTATTTCAAAGAAAATGTGTGTGTGTGTTTAAGAATTTATTCATTTGGGGCGCCTGGGTGGCTCAGTGGGTTAAGCCGCTGCCTTCGGCTCAGGTCATGATCTCAGGGTCCTGGGATCGAGTCCCGCATCAGGCTCTCTGCTCAGCGGGGAGCCTGCTTCCTCCTCTCTCTCTGCCTGCCTCTCTGTCTACATGTAATCTCTCTCTGTCAAATAAGTAAATAAAATCTAAAAAAAAAAAAAAAAGAATTTACTCATTTACTTGACAGAGAATGAAAAAGCCATCACAAATAGGGGGAGAGGAGAGGCAGACTCTCCACTGAGCAGGGATCTCCATGCAGGGTGTGATCCCAGGACCCCTAGGCCAAAACCTGAGCCTGAGGCAGATGCTCAACTGATTGAGCCACCCAGGCGCCAGGGAAAATGTGTTTCTTTAGTAAGAGAAAAAAGTGTTTGTTACACAAGAGACTAATTTTTAAATGTTTAAATGTTAAAAATTGTTCAAAAATGTGCTGCACTATGTTTCTGAAATAATAATGTTTTCTGGGTTGTTTTGTTTTGTTTTGTTTTTGGTGACAATAAATTGTAACTGGTTTAACCAGCAAATTTTCCTACTAAACCTGACAAGGTATCTCTAAAGTGAAGATACCTTATGAAACATGGATGCTATGAACAACACAAAAAGGCATAAAGTTTGCAGTCTCATATTGACAGTGTGAAAGCGTATCTAGCTGCAATGAAAAATACCCCAATTGTGTAAATATGAATGTATGGGACTATTACATTTTTCCAAACTTTTACGAATATGGTTTTGGAGATAGGGATGGGAATGCTATGGTGTGTCTTATACAAGACATCCAATTTTTCCAGGAAATTCTAAAGAATGGAAGTCAGGTTTAAATCAGAATGTTAACTAAGGGTTAAGGTAACACCAAGGCCTGTGCTTATAAGGAAACAGGTGGGACTGACGGAACTGCTTTTAGCAGAAAAATGAGTAAAGAAAAACTAGAGCTTTCAAACCCTAAGTGTCACCCCTGAGTCATCTTTGATTGAAGCTAGAGAGTGCTGAAGACACTGAGACTGCATTAAAAGCAGTGGGTTTGATATGGGGGATGTTTATTACAGAAAAAGGAAGTTTAACACTACACTGAATTTGGGACCATGCCAGAAGTTTATCCAGAAAAGCAATTTAGAAATATAATTAATTGTATCTCCTTTTGACCCCTTTATTTATCAGTACATGGAAAGTACATTTTTTAAAATTATTCCTTTCCAAATTAGAAATATCACCTTAGAACTTTTTGTGAGATAAGAACCTAAATTCAAAGATGTTTTTGGATCCAAAAGAGAAAGAAAAAAACAAACAAACAAACAAAAAAAACCCTCTCTTCCTTTTGCTACCTGAGAATAGTATCAGCTAGCATGGATTGAGTATTCACCACATGCTAAGCACTGAAAATGTTCAATTAATTGCTATTAACTACCTTACATAGAATTTCATAGAATTTCTTCATTTACTTGACAGAGAATGATAAAGCCAGCACAAATAGGGGAAGGAACAGAGGGAGAGGAGAAGCAGGCTCCCCACTGAGGGGATAGGCAATTCTTTACTCCAATTTTATCAAAGCTGTGACATAAAGCTGTCTAATGAGAGTATTAGATAGCGAACAAGTGTCTAATTCAGTCTGGCTTCAGAATCATGGATGTTAACTAATATGCTAGAGCATCCATGATATATAAAATGGATAACAGACTGAATATTCCACCAAGATAGATTTTAATGCATTCACTTTGTCATTCTGAGTATATATAAATATATATAAATATTTTACCCATTTTTTTTCTAAAAATGTTGTCTGCATTTTTATCGCCCAAAATAGTCTGAGAAGACAAACCTAATATCATGTAAGAAAATAACCAATATTTCACTACTTAAAAAAACACATACACAAAAACAGCAAACAAACAAACAACATATTAAGCTATTAAGTAGATGAGCAAGAAAGTGCTCTTGGAATCTTGGGATATAAATAAAAAGGAAGGGCAAGTCACTGTATTCACATATTAAATGTGAGTATTCTCTCCGCATATCAAAACTCATCTATTTAACAGGGGCGCCTGGGTGGCTCAATGGGTTAAGGCCTCTGCCTTCCGCTCAGGTCACGATCTCAGGGTCCTGGGATCGAGCCCCACATAGGGCTCTCTGTTCAGTGGGGAGCCTGCTTCCCCCTCTCTCTCTGTCTGCCTCTCTGCCTACTTGTGATCTCTCTCTCTCTGTCAAATAAATAAATAAAATCTTAAAAAAAAAACAACTCATCTATTTAACAGATCATTCACATAATCACATAATCACTTTGCAAAATGGATTTAGTTCCAACTCCCATTTTGTTCTAATAACAGTTTTAAAAGGTTTATATATATATGTATATATATATACATATATGTGTGTGTGTATATATATATATATATATATATATATATAAAATGAAGAATTCAGATTTCATGGTGCAGAGATCATTCGAATAATCATCACTTTCTAACTCCTAAAAGAATCAATAATATTTTTAACAAACAATGATAATATTCTCAATTAACTATCAGGAGGATGGTAACAGGAAGAAATACCTTAAAACAAAATGTGTGTATATTTACCTTTGTTTCATATATGTTCCAAAGCATATGTATATGCATTGGTATACAAATAAGATAAACATATAGGCATGTGTGTTACATATATATATGTATACCATACTTGTTTATTTTTTTTCCTGGAAGTCTCACAGTGTGTTGTAATTCAAATAAAAGAATGTTTACTTTTTCTCACTGAAGTCTTGTCATGTAAGTTCAAAGATAGACCCAAATTTCTGGAAACTATTTATTTTACAGTTATGAAAAAAGAGGGTATATAATTTTTAACTACTTAACCTTGTGATAGTCTAACCATCAACTCCAGAGTCCATACGGACTATGTATGTGACTTCTATCCTGTTCAGAGAAATGTAAGGCTATTTACAGTTTTTTCCAAGACAATAGCTTTGTCCATATTGTCATTTATAATGCTCCTTAACTAATTAATTAATTAATAATTTTTTGATACAAGTATAGTTGACACAAATGTTACACTAGTTTCAGAAGTATAATGTAGGGATTTGACAAGTTTATATGTTTTAGTATGCTCACCACCAGTATAGTTACCATCTGTCCACTATGCATTGCTATTATAATATCATTGACTACATTCCTTATGTTGTGTTTTTTATTTCTGTGACTTACTCAGTCCATAACTGGAAGCTTATAAAACTGCTTTATTTTCATTAGAGTGCTCAGCAGAGTCTCTATTTGGATTTTCATCAAAATTATTCCTCTTATCTCTAAACAAGTATTCCATTGTTAAACCCTTAAGTGTCCAATGAAAGATAGGGAACTGAAAGTGAAAAATTCTATCCCTGGTCAGTGTTCTCTTTTATGATATAATAAGTCCCATTTTGCTCTAGTTGGATAGAATGAAAATGTGGTGGTGTTTTAAAAAATTGTCTATATCCTAAAAACAAACAAGATTGTATTTTCAGCCTTCTGTTAATTTTGGCAATTCTCATTGGCCCTGTGCTACATTCTTAATATTAATTCATATAATTTGTTCCTTCCTTCTGATAAGAAACTTGCATGAGGGTAGGGATCTTACTCATCTTGCTCAATCCTTGTCCCCAGTATTCAGTATATGACTTGGAATATAACGACAATATTTATTCATTGAAGGAAGTAATAAGTGCAGAAGTTTTGAGATTTAGTTCCAAAATGTCATGTTTATATAATATAATAAAGTCAAAGATACCTTTGTATCAAGGTTTGATTAAGAAATAATAAAATACATGAAAAGTTGCATAATGAATTCAAATATATTCATCTGAATGAATAATATTCAAGTGGATATACTCTAACTCAGGAATTATTTATAAAACATTAGAAATAGAAAAAAATCTGTTAGAAATATGGGTGATTTAGGTTGATTATTTTAATAAGAAAATGGATTCCAATCAAGTTGATAATATTCATGAAAACAAAATCTTGGCCAGTATCACAAAGCCTTAATTTTCACATCATTTAAAACAATGTTATAGTTGTAAAAAATTATATGTATCTTCTTATCTAAATGTATCAAATTGCATTCAGGTGTACTTTGAAATAAATTCTAGAATCATTTTGTCAATTTTGACAAAAATAAAGTAAATGACGAGAATTTTGACAAGAAATAACTCTATTATTTCTATCTGAAATCATAGTACTTAATCAAGATATATTTCACAAATGCTGAGCTCCAGAAATTCACAAAAAGTTGAAAACAAACAGAAAAGTGTTTATACAATAATAAATACTAACGTTCAATTAGAAGTGTGGGTTTTGTTAATTTTAATTTCGGACTAGTCCCAAATCCCAGGCTCAAAAATTAACAGCCTCATTGTTAGCCATCATAAAGGGCATACCTGTCTGCCACTCATTAGAAGTCCCATCACCAGTGTATTATCCTATAGGACCTCACCTAAAGTTCCCAGGTAAAGCTTCATTCCCAGTGTGTTGTGGCTGTTGGACTGACTCAGAGCTCAGCTGCAGAAGGGAAACCTTATCCTCAATCAGTGAAAACAAAGGGCTGTAACTGTTTAACATAGGAACTGCCTTTGGCTACAATACAGTTTGGACAAAAAGTCTAGGAAACATGAGATATATGAGATATTTTAAAAAGTTGTGATATATTCTTGTTGTAAAATTGAAAAAAACTGCACATGTGCTCAAGAAAGATGGGAGAGGGTTGCAACACCTCTGGCTGTTCTCAAGGCATTGAATGAGTAGGAAGTGAAGCATAAGTCAAAATGATAAACTGCCTGTACATTGAAGGTAACCCTAATACACACATGCACACAGATTCTCTTCTAAAGGTAGAAGACTTACTGACTCAAAAAAACCCAAAAAACAAAAAACAAAAACAAAAACAAAACAAAACAAACAAACAAAACCTTACTGACTCAAGGAATTTAAGGAAATTATAGGCTGACCACAAAGCTGACCTAGGTGTAAAAACAAATGTGATTGATGTAGACTGAATGTTTATGTCCCTCAAAATTCATGTGTTGAAGCCAAATCCCCAATGTGAGACATTTGGAAGTAGAGCCTTTGTGAGTTGCTTATGTCATGAGGGTGGAACCCTCATGATGGGGATGAGTGCTGTGTAAATGAGACCCCAGCTAGTTCTCTTTGCCGCCTATCGTGTGAGGAGACAGGAAATGTTGGCTTTTGAACTGGGAAGTGGTATCTCATCAGACACAGATCTGCAGGAACCTTGATCTTGGACCTCATAGCCTACATAACTATGAGAAATAAATATCTGTTGTTTTTAAGTCACTCAGTTTATGGTATTCTGTCATACCAGCCCAAATGGACAAAGACAATGATAGCAATAAAACCAACCAAACAAAAACCTCAGAGATATTAGTGGTTGCATGTCACTCTCGCCAGCAAGAACGACCAGGAGACCTCAGCGAAGCAAGCTTTATTACTGGGTAGCTGTTGGGATCTCCCCTTTCACCGCCAGCGCATGTGTATATATACCAAAGTTGTACAACCAATCACTTGCAGCCACATAGATACAAGAGGCATTTTGGACTACTTCCTTAATCCTTAGTTCCGCCTACTTGCTCACATCCAGCCGCTATCTTAATGGCGTGTTTACTTTCGGGCACCGACAGTTGCACTTTACTGGGAATAAGAGCTATAGAAAACTAGTCTAGAGGAGTAAATAAACAGCAATAATTGCAACAACAAAAACAGTCACAACAATCTTTGATGGATGTGATTCCAGAATTGTTACAGCAAAATATCTAAAACATCCAGGTTTAAACAAACAAACAAACAAACAAAAATTGGAGATTTGTAAATAAACAGGAAATTGTTGTCCAAATAAAGGAAAAACAAGCCTTCACTAGAAACTGGCTTGGAGTGGACCAGGATGTTGAACTTGGTAGACATTTTAAAATAACTTCTGTAAATATGTTAAGGGAAACCATATTTAAAGAAATAAAGTATGATACCTCTATCTCACCAATATCTCAATAAACAGATAAAAATTAAATTAAAAAAAATAGAAATTCTAAAATTTGGAAGGCCAATAACTGAAATGAAATTTTACTAGAAGGGCTCAGTCACATTTTTAATTGACAGTAGAAATAATCAATGATTACGGAGATTGGTAGAATTAGGGACACCTGTGTAACACGACTACACCTAGCACTCAGATCTTGATTTCCAATGCCATTTTCCAGTGTAAGGAACTGAAAGTCATAGAGAAATGTATGATTCTAACACCACGGCAGAGACAATTCAAAATAAGCCTGAAGCATCTTTTAGTAAGAGAAATTAAGGAACTGCTCATATAATAAAAGGATGGGGGCATTTTAAAGGGACAGAAGCCAACCTGAAAGAATTCCCAATGGCCAAAGGTGGAACACAATAGACAGCAATAGTATCAAATTATCAACCAAAGAATAAAATAAAATTTATAAATCCATGGATTTTACATAATTAGTAAATAAATACATATACACATGCATACATAAATAAATCTCTCTTGTAGAAAAATTCCAAATAATGTGGAAAAAATCAGGGACATAGAAAATCACCAATAGAATCCCAATGATAGTTTATGTAAATGAGAGTCACTGAAGAATGTGAAAATTAGTGATTCATTACTAATCACTTGTTTATGGAAAACAAGATGTTTGATTCACCTCTCTCCAAAGATGTTTTTTATTTTCCCTCCACTGGAAGTCAGGCTTAACTTAGTGATTTTCTTTTATTTTTTTATTATGTTCAGTACCAGCATATAGTACATCATTAGTTTTTGATGTAGTGTTCAGCGATTTATTAGTTGCATATAATACCCAGTGCTCACCACAACACATGCCCTCCTTAATACCCATCACCCAGTTACTCCATCACCCATCCCCCTCCATTCTGTAACTCTCATTTTGATTCTCAGAGTTCAGGGCCTCTCATGTTTTATCCCCCTCTCTTATTTCTTCCAATTCTGTTTTTCCTCCCTTGGACTAGGGTCCTCTGTTCTATTCCTTATGTTCCACATAAGAATGAAACCATATGATAATTGTCTTTCTTTGATTAACTTATTTCACTAAGCATAATCCCCTCCAGTTCCATCCATTTTGATGCAGATGTGGGTATCAGTATCCATCCTTTCTGATGGCCGAGTAGTAGTCCATTGTATATATGAACCACATCTTCTTTATCCATTCATCTGTTGATGGGCATCTGGGCTCTTTCCATACTTTAACTATTGTGGACATTGCAGCTATAAACATTTGGGTGCAGGTGCCCCTTCAGATCACTATATTTGTATCTTTGAGGTAAATACCTAGTAGTGCAGTTGCTGGGTGAGAGTAGCGCTATTGTCCACTTTCTTCCTTCTTTTTTTAATTTAATTTAATTTTTATTTTTATTTATTTATTTAACAGAGAGAAACACAGTGAGAGAGGGAACGCAAACAGAGGAAGCAGGAAGAGGGAGAGGAAGAAGCAGGCTCCCCGCTGAGCATGGAGCCTGATGCAGGGGTTGATCCCAGGACCCTGGGATCATGACCTGAGCCAAAGGCAGACAAAGGCTTAACAACTGAGCCACACAGACACCCCTATTTTCCACTTTCTGAGAAATCTACTGTTTTCCAGAGTGGCTGCTCCAGCTTGCATTTCTACCAACAGTATAAGAGGGTTTCCTTTTCTCATCCTCACCATCTGTCTTTTCGTGAGTGGTTAATTCTAGCCATTCTGCCTTGTGTGAGGTGGTATCTCATTGCGGTTTTGATTTGTATTTCCCTGATGCCTAGTAATATTGAACATTTTTTCATGCATCTGTTGGCCATTTGAATGTCTTCTTTGCAGAAATGTCTGTTCCTGTCTTCTGCCCATTTCTTGATTGGATTATTTGTTCTTTAGGTGTTAAGTTTAATAAGTTCTTTATAGATTTTGGATAATAACCCTTTATGTGATAAAACATTTGCAAACATCTTCTCCTACTCATCTGTTGTCTTTCAGTTTTGTCGACTGTTCCCTTTGCTGTGCAAAAGCTTTTTATCTTGATGAAATCCCAATAGTTCATTTTTGCTTATGTTTCCCTTGAGTTTGGAGTTGTGTCTATCAAGAAGTTGCTGTGGCTGAGGTCACAGAGGTTGCTGCCTGTGTTCTTCTCTAGGATTTTGACGGATTCCTGTCTCACATTTAGGTCTTTCATCCATTTTGAGTCTATTTTTGTGTATGGTATAAGGAAATGGTCCAGTTTCATTCTTCTACAACACTACAATCTTCCCAACACTATTAATTGAAAAGATTGTCTTTTTTCCATTGGGATTCTCTCCTGCTTATAGCAGCATTCTAGGGATCTTGGATTATTTTATATCACAGATTATTATTGATTTTTGAACTAAAACTCATAGTATGTATAGTTGCATAATGTTTTGGTGATTACATATTTTACTCACAAGGATGTCTCTTGATAGATGGAGAGGTAAATAGACAGATGATATATAGGTAGATAGATAGTATAAATAAATACAAAGAAACAGATTTTCTGATCATCTCCAATGTCAGGAAGTGGATAGGATCCATTTATGAACAATCATTAGTTTATAAAGGATAGATTCTAGTAACAAAGAAATAGTAATGCAGCAAAGTTCTGCCATCTGACATCTCTAACATCTGGCATATGACATCTTTAATGTCAGCAAATAAATAGGCAAATATGGGTTGATATGAATATTGCATCAATTCACAAAGTGATTTTGGCTTCAATTTAAATTTCAAGATTACAGAACAATCAGCACTTATTAAAAACCTTTGATATACTGAGTATACTGGAATATAATAAAAAGTTATATTTGTATCAAATCAATATTATTAATTCATAGTAAACTACAAAAAATAAAGTATAGTTAATGACGAATATTTTTCCAAATGAAAAATCAAAAACTAGAAGATAGGAAGCCATGCCAATAATCTATACAGCTATTTCATTTTTTTATTACAGTAAAGATATAGTCTGGCAGCTGGGCAACCTTAACAACTTGATATTTAAACTCTACCACTTATTAGCTGATTCTCACAAGGATTCTGACAGATTTAGATAGATTAAACAAGAATTCTGTGAACTAGCAACTCCTATTGTCCCTAATGACAGCTGACTTTTCTTCTTAATTAGTAAATTATGTATCAGGAAGGTGAATTTGTAAATTTAAATCAATGCCTTTCAGGGCGGCAATACCTCCTTGGTAACCCCTCTTGGAATTATGTAGGATAAATATTTTATATAGTCTTAGGATTAGAGTTCACAATTGGTGACTTCCACTTCCTAGTCCTTTTATTTAGAATAGATATTTAACATTCCTGACTTTCCATGTTTTTCCCTATGTAAAATTATAGAAATCTTCCCTCTCAGGAAAATAAACTCTACTTTTGCTTCCTACAGTTTTACCACTAGTCTTTAGCTAATGATTCAAACAATATGTTTTACTTACAAAACTCAGTAAGATTTCATATAAATCACTAGATGTAATTGTTTGTGATGTTATAAACTGGTTTTTGAGAATATTTGCTTTCCAAAACAAATCTTTCAGATTTCTGTTTGAGATGTACTGTGAGGGGTATTTATACAGGCTAGCATCGGTGTTGACACAGTCAGAACTAATATGAAAAGAGAAGTTGGAATATAGGTAAGCCTTGAGACCAGATCATACGAGTTCTGGGGGATAATGGGTAGGATCCATTTATGAACAATTATTAGTTTATAAAAGATAGATCCTAGTAACCCTGAAATAGTAATGCAAAAAACAATGATCTAAAAGAATTTCTAAATTTAAGGTTAAAAATTTGGACCTGTCAAATACTGACTTTTCAGTACAGAAATCTGAATAGCTAAATTTCAAAGCAAAGTTTCAGTGATAGAAGCTTTGAGTTCATGTGTTTATGAGTTTTTATAGCATTCATAAAAGTGCTATGAATATAAAATAAATTCAAAAAATATTAATTGAGTATAATGATTTCCATGAAACACATAATTGAAGTAATTGGGGTTAAGACCTTGCCTAAGGCAATTCATTTTAACCATCTAAATCTGGCAATGTTTCTCATTGAAAATATATTTTTTGCTTTGTTAGCTCTAGCCAAGGTTTCTATAACAATTATTCCCAAATAGGGAACATAGAAACTGTGACAGATAAATTTGTGCTTATTTTCTTTTGACAGTTTGGTTTATCCCTTATCTCCAGATCTGATTGGAATAAGCTAAATCTAAAACAAAACAAAACAAAAAATAGGTTTGATAGAATGAAGACAAAATAAGTTAGCTCAAGTGAGATAAAAGTGTTTAGACTGAGAAATTTTAACATATCAGACAGTATGTGATTAAAAAAACGTTATTGCAATTGAGCATAATTCTTAGCTCTATACTCCCTGGCAACATGGGAAAGTTGACAGCAATGTGTAAAGTCAGGCATATTTATTCCAAATATATATTGTAGGAACATATATCATAGTGATACATAGCAAATACATAGCAAATCTATGCCTTAACAGAATTGTCTGTACTCAGCAATTTTAATGGTTAGCAATTTACTATACTTTCCATGTTAATAAAAATTTACTCTTGTAAATCAGTATTAGTAAATGCATGGCAATAGGATAGAAATGATTGTCATCTTGTGATTTTTTTAAAGTTTTTTAAGAATAAAAAAAAATCTTTCAAATCTTATTACATTATAAACAGAACCATGTAGGTAACTTATTTTTGACTTATTTAAATTTCTTCTCATATAAGCTTTCAGATGAAGAAGTCTCACAATTCTTCACCTGTTTATTTTCAAGCACTGAATTTAACCAAGGAGAGAGCTACATTAATATTGCCATATTTCAGCTAATCCATTATTTTTATGACATAGAGGTTAAGTAAGCATGCCAGTGAGAAAAGAAGTCAGCATAAATCACAGAATTATAAGATAGCAAAGCCAATTTCTTTAAAGCAGAGATAACATATATATTATATTCAGTATGCTAAATTTACCCACACTTTTGGTCATTATCAACTATTTTTTTTTTTTTTTGGTAGATCAGTTGGAAATAACCACAAATCTTCATGTTTTTTGGTATAAGACCCTTTGCAAATGTCTTTTAGGATAATATGGAGCTTACTTAAACTTCATAAGTGTATACAGGCCTTGTGATGGGCTTTTAACAATAGAAAACAGAAGGGACAGTGCACCAATCTTGAAAACAAGGCCTTGAGAGCTTTAATGTGATTCCTTTCTATTTTTTGGATCCCTGTCACTATAAAGTAAATAAGTGCAGGGACTTCTCTGATGGAGGATGAAAGATTGGAGGCCCAGGGTTTTCTCTTATCTCACTGGGCAGCTTAGTGATATACAACCATACCTCAGAGGTATTGTGGATTCAGTTACAGATCACCTACAATAAAGTGAATTTCAAATAAAGCCAGTCACATGATTTTTTTGTTTCCCAGTGCATATAAAAGCTTTGCTTACACTATATTTTAGTTTCTTTTAAATATTTTATTTATTTATTTGACAGACAAAGATCCCAAGTAGGAAGAGAGGCAGGCAGAGAAAGAGGAGGAAGCAGGCTTCCCACTGAGCAGAGAGCCCAATGCGGGGCTCAATCTCAGGACCCTGGAATCACGACCCCAGCCAAAAGCAGAAGCTTTAACCCACTGAGCCACCCAGGCGCCCCGACACTATATTATGGTTTAATAACTGCATTTTGTCTAAAAACACAATATATAAACATATAATTTAAAAATATTTTCTTGCTAAAAAATTCTAACCATCATCTGAACTTTAGGGAATCATAATTTTTTTTGCAGGTGGAGGGTCTTACCTCAGTGTTGATGACTGCTGACTGATCAGGGTGATAGTAACTGAAGACTGGGGTCTTCATTTATTATATGATAACAATGAAATTTGCCACATTGATTGACTCTTTGTTTCATGAACAGTTTCTCTGTAACATGCAATGCTATGTGGTAGCATTTTACCCGCAGTAGAATTCTTTTCAAAATTGGAGTCAGTCTTCTAAAACCCTGCCACTGCTTTATTTACTAAGTTTATGTAATATTCTAAATTCTTTGTTGTCATTTCAACAATCTTCACAGAATTTACACCAGGAACAGATTCTATCTCAAGAAACCACATTCTTTTCTCATCCATAAGAAGCAGCTCCTCATCCAATCAAGATTTTGCAGCATGAGTTTGCAGCAATTTGGTCACATCTTCAGGCACCATTTCTAGTTCTAGTTCTCTTGCAAACTCCACCACATCTGAACTTACTTCCTCCACTGAAGTCTTGAATCTATTGAAGTCATCCATAGGAATTGAGATAAATTTCTTCCAAACTTCTTTTAATATTGATTTTTTAAAAATATGTATTTATTTATTTGAGAGAGAGAGCAAGAATAAAAGAAATCCATGAGTGGAGGAAAAGGACAGGAGAGAGAGAAGGGGGAAGCAGACTTCCCACTGAGCAGGGAGTCAGACTTGTGGCTCAATGACAGGACTTGAGCATCATGACCTAAGCTAAAGGCAGAGGCTTACCTGACTGAGCCACCAAGGCCCAGTGCTAATGTTGATATTTTAAGTTCTTCCCATGAATCATGAATGCTCATTTTTAAAAATTATTTTTATTTTATTTTACATTCCAGTATAGTTAGCATACAGTGTTACATTAGTTTCAGGTGTAAAATATAGTGATTCAACAATTCCAAACATCACCCAGTGTTCATAATCATGAATGTTCTAGAATGGTGAATCCTTTCCAGAGGTCTTCAATGTACTTTGCTCAGATGCATCAGAAGATTCACTATGACAACTATAGCCTTATGAAAAATTTTTCTCCAAAAATAGCACTTGAAATCAAAATTACCCCTTTCATCCATGGGCTGCAGAATAGATGTGTTAGAAAGCAGCAAAAGGACATTAATCTTGCACAGCTCCATTAGAGATCTTGGGAGACCAGGTGCAGTGTCAATGAGCAGTCATATTTTGAAAGGAATCTTCTGTTCTTTTCTTCCTGAGCAAGTAGGTCTCAATAGCGGGCTTAAAACAGTAAATATTTCTATAAATATTCATGTTGTAAACAGATAGTGATCATCCAGTCTTTTTGTTCCATTTATAGAGCACGGGCTGAGTTGACTTAGAATAATTAAGGGCCCTAGCCATTTCAGAATTGTAAATAAGCATTGGCTTCAATGTCAAGTCACTAGCCTCAGTAGCCCCTCATAAGAGTCAGCCTGTCCTCGGAAGCTTTGAAGCCAAGCATTGCCTTTTCATCCCCAGCTCTGAAGTTCTGAGATGGCATCTTTTTCTAATATAAGACTGTTTCGTATACATTGAAAATCTACTGTAGCTGTCCTTATTATTTAGTTGAGATAACTCGCTTCAGTTACTGCATTACCATTTGCTGCTTCACGTTGCACTTTGATGTTATTGACATGGTTTCTTTCCTTAAACCTCATGAACTAACCTCTGCTAGCTACAGACTCTTCTTCCACAGCTTCTTTATCTCTCTCAGCCTTCACAGAATTGAGGAGAGTTAATAACTTGCTGGATTTGGCTTTGGCTTAAGGGCCTGTTGTGTCTGCAATGATCTTCTGTCGAGACCACTAAAAGTTTTCTCCCTATGAGCAAAAGTTATTTTGCTTTCTTATCATTAATGTATTCATTGGAGTAACACTTTTTAAATTTCTTCAAGAACTTTTCCTTTGCATTCACAATTTGGCTAATTGGTGCAAGAGGCCTGGCTTTAGGCCTCTCTCAGCTTTCTACATGCCTTCCCACTAAGCTTAATCATTTCTAGTTTTTGATTTGAAGTGAGAGATGTGCGACTCCTTGTTTTATACCCAGAAGTCATTGTTATTAATTGGCCTAATTTAAATATTGTTAATTAAGCAAAAAAGTCATGGTTTCTTGTCTTCTAGAATTGTTTGCTTGTTGCTGCAATCTTGTAATTAACATTCATTTAAGTTATGATGCACAGATGCAATTATTTTAAGATAATATAATCTATTTTTTTATTTTTTATTTTTTTATTTTTTAAAGATTTATTTATTTATTTATCAGAGAGAGAGCGAGCACAGGCAGGCAGAGTGGCAGGCAGAGGCAGAGGGAGAAGCAGGCTCCCTGCCGAGCAAGGAGCCCGATGTGGGACTCGATCCCAGGAGGCTGGGATCATGACCTAAGCCAAAGGCAGCTGCTTAACCAACTGAGCCACCCAGGCGTCCCTAAGATAATGTAATCTAAAAAGTTAAGAATAAACTGAAATATTATTTCCCACCTCTGGATACTATATTTCACTAAATGAAATTTGTGATTATTTGTGTTTTCTGTCTCTATAATTCTGAAACTCCCTGGAAAAAAGTGCCCATTCCCATGTTTGAGAGTCACTTTTTTTCTTTTAAATATGAATCCAGCTTGAGTTGAAATCTACATAGCCCTGGGCTTTAAGATGGGATCTATATTTTGTCCACCATCTTAAAATAATTTTCATATTTATCACCCTGCTGGGAACAAGAATCTGCCAATATTTGCTCTCAGATTCAGAAAATAGCAATTCTAAAATCTAGAAAGGGGACACATGGTGTTGCTTAGTCCATTAAGCAACCAACTCTTGGATTCTGCTCAAATCATGATCTCATGGATTGGGAGAGTCTCTTCTTAGGCTCCATGCTCAGCAAGGGGTCTGCTTGGGGATTCTCTCCCTCTGTCACTCCTTCCACTCTCTCTTTTTAAAAAATAAATAAATGAATATTTTAAAAAATTTTAAAAACTATAAAATCTAAAAGGTAATTAGCTGGGGTGCCTGGGTGGCTCAGTGGTTTAAAGCCTCTGCCTTCAGCTCGGGTCATGATCCCAGGGTCTTGGGATGGAGCCCCACATTGGGCTCTCTGCTCCGCAAGGAGCCTGCTTCCTCCTCTCTCTCTGCCTGCCTCTCTGCCTACTTGTTATCTCTCTCTGTCAAATAAATAAATAAAATCTTAAGAAAAAGTAATTAGCTATAAAATAATAAAATACTTTTCACAATGGCAAAATCTATATAACTATAGATATTCTATTAAAATGTGTAATATATGTCATAAAACATGTGCTGTACAGTTGTAAAAATATAAATATCTTTTGAAATACATAAATAAAAATTCAAGTATATAGGTATATAGACTGATAGAATCCTACAAACACAAGTTTTAAAATTCTTAAATCATTTGAGATTCTGTGTGATATTATTTTTGTTTTGTTTTGTTTTGTTTTGTTTTTTTCCAAGAGAAGAGATGTTTTCCTTACTAGAATCCAGCTAGGGTAGGAGCAGACCACATTGATACAAGGCAAAATGGATTCATTCAAAACTCTGCTTCAGTCTCTGTAAAAACATCTCTCTTTCCAGTCTACCACTACTACAATGGCTGACCATTCTAGTATTCTAACTTCAAGTCAGGTCTTCACTCCTTTGTTGGCTCTGAATTCCAAATTTTGTCTAAGCTTTTGAAATTTGAGTTGAAGTCACTCAACTGTAGCATCCAGGATTTGATTAGAAATGTGTAGCTACTAAGAGCAGTACAGAAAAACTGTGGAATTTGACATTACACAATATGAGGAAATAGTCTATACAAAACTATTAACTTGCATCTGGTTTTGGATATGCAGGCAACAAGGTAGGATATCAGGAAACAAAACAAAACAAAAAAACAGAAGAATATGCAGTAAGGAAGAGAACACAGAACTAGAATTTGTGAAAATGAGCTGGAGTTCACAAAAATAAACTAGATCTCATATTGTTCTCTCATCACTGGCATATCTCTAACTTCAATGATAGAATGGCTAACCAGAAAAAAAAAAATGGTAACCTTCATCATGGAGCTAAAACTATCTTTGCCTCAATAAATGGAGAAGCTAAAGGAAGATCTGGAGGAGCCATGGGCCCAGTTACTGTCTTCCATGAAAAAGGTAAGACAAAAAGTCCCTGATAAAGTGCATGAGCAGCAATAGTGTTTAGTCTCACCTGTTAACTACTCTATTTTTTCTAATATATTTAAATTTCACAATTGTCTCACAAACTCAACCCAAGCTACAATGACCTCTTGCTTACATCACTGTAATAGCTTCCCAACTGTTCACATCTTCTGTTATTCCCCTTAAATTCAACATCTTCCAAACCATCATCGTGATTTTAAATTCAACTGTGAAATTTTCTAGAAA
This sequence comes from Mustela nigripes, assembly GCF_022355385.1. Lineage (NCBI taxonomy): Eukaryota > Metazoa > Chordata > Mammalia > Carnivora > Mustelidae > Mustela > Mustela nigripes. Next base: position 40,802,091 of record NC_081561.1, on the reverse strand, counting down.
GTCATTGTTTCTCAGCTTTGGCACTATTAACATTTCGGACAAGGTAATTAATTTTTGCATGGGCTGTGTCCTGTCATCACAAGAAGCTCAGCAACATCCAGTGTATTAGCCACCAGATGTCAGTAGTCTGCTTCCCCCTATAAGATGAGTAAAATGTCTCTAGTCATTGCTAAATGTCCCCTGGGGGCAAAATTGTCCCCCCAATCAAGAATCATTGTTATAGGGGTCAAAATTATCCAGTGGATTTTTAAAAATAATCCTTAGGAAAATGTGCAAATTTCTTAATACAACTTATAGGGCTGCATTATAAGCTGTATGCCTAACTCTTCTGCATCTTTCACCGCTTTTAGACTTTGGAGGTTCTTGGAATGAACTAGCAATATTCCCTTTTTAGGGATTCAACATGTAATAGTTTCTAACTATTCCCTTTCTCTTCACCTCACTATCTATCAATCCTTATCAGATGATTTAAATGTCATATTTTTATGGAAGACTTGTAGAAACTCGCAGATTAAAATGGGACACTGCTGAAGCTTCTCGTGTGCTCAATGCTGTTTTTCGGAATGTTAGTCACAACTAGACTTATTAAACTAAAAATGTAATGGCTTTCTTTCCTCTTAATCTACTGAGACAGCCTCAAAAGAACAGGAATAGCATATTTCTTTTATTTCTAGAGCTTAGAACATTGTTGGTATTCAATAATTGCTGAATAATAAATAGAAAATGTATTCAATGGAGAAAACACTTGCATTTAATTGAGAAATCTTGCCTAACAAATTTTGGAAACAGGTGGAAGTATATATATATATGTGTGTGTGTGTGTGTGTGTGTGTGTGTGTGTGTGTGTCTGTGTGAACTGTCTTCTCTGTCACTGCAGATATAACATTAATGTCTAGATTTTAGATGGTGTGAATTACTTCTAGGTTTCAGGGAGTCCTCCTGTTGAAGTCATTACCAGAAAAGTTCTCAATTTTCTAACTGTGCCAAATCCGACAACTATCTAAATATCCCATGGAAGGAAGACCATAGTTTAGTTTTAAAAAGTATTTTAACTTTCTATGTTTGCTAACTTGATATTTTAATCTTCCACCTACCTATTTACTTATACATACTTATTGAAGTGTCTAATTAAGATGGTGTCTAAATATTCTGTTAATGATCCTACAATGTTCTGATTTCTCCATATGCTATATAAGCCCATAGGAACTCACCCATTTTATACCAGTTCCTAGGCAGTTCATTGTCTTTTGGCTTCTTCTGAGATACCTATATCTTAATTTTGAAGCACCTGTAACCTCACCACTGAAACCATATAGAACATCTGCATAGATTACATTCCCACCTTTCTCAGTGGTACCCTACAGCCTGAATTACTACATGGCAGTAAAAGCACAGTTTAGCATGCAAAACACCTGTTGGTACTCTTCCTAACGAATGTGGCTGAGCTGCTTAGCCAAATGGTAAAAATACTTCTAGTAATCTAACAGCAATGATTCTGGCACATGCTGACAGAACAGCATGCAGTAAAGGCAAGCCAGATTCCTCAGCCTCAGTTGGAGCAGTTAATAGTGTTCCAAGAGAAAAGGCCTTGGGATCATTGATGTACATATGTGGTATATCAACTGAAATCTTTGCAGAATCATGGAGAAATCAAGTATTATCATTTCTACACTAGACTTTTATGTACCTAAATATGTTTTTTTCTCATATTTAAGAAATAAATGCATTTTTTCCTACTAAAATGCTTATTAACAAGTAATATTTGTTATCTGGGTTCAATATCTGGATGGCAAAATTCCATTTTTCTTTTTGTTTGGAAATAAATTATTGTTATGATGAAAAAATGGTTATAAAATGGCTGTGCAGCACAGTACTATTCCACATAATTAATATTTTAATATGTAAACCTAATTAGAACTCTATGAAAATTTTCTTAGAGATAAGTGAATCAAACCACAAAGTCAAGAAGTTGATAAAGGTACACATCATTCTCTCTCCACTTGACCTCCAACATCTTTCTGATTTTCATTTCTCTGATGAAATTACCATTATTTTCTAAAGCATCAACTCACCCATCTATTCAGTAAATAGTTATAAAGCACTTGATGTTATATTATATGAATTAACAGCTTTACCTGTTGGACTACCACTTGAGAAGATGGATGAACCAAATTCTACACTTTTTCTGTGACAGGTATGGGCTTGTCTTTGTATAAAAATTGTAGAATCACCAAACTTGAAAAATACTGGCCACTTCCTCCATACCACGTTGTAATATCTCCTAAAATATCTGGGAGGAAATTGAAGGCAGTCTGTCCTAAAACCCTGCTATTAAGAAAGTAGCTTTTCAAAAAACATCATAGGTTTGGAAGGATTTATTACAGTGTGCCGTGTGCTCATGGTGTTTTGAAATCAGCACACACTGGTCTCACTCACCAGTTTGCTCACCTCTTTAAGGGCTTTCTCTGCTGCTGAAGACATTTTCTCACATGTGCAGCAAATTGGAATGCTGGGAATATTTAATGCTCAAGTTCAACCTTCAAGTGATACTTGATAGGGCTTGGGTTGGTGTTTAAATATCTCTGTCCAGTTGCCCATCCGTGGTCTGACTCCATGCAGATTTCTCCTGTGATGTTAACTTTCAATAGCCATCATTGTAACTGACTTGATAATGCATCTATATCAGTTCCTTTCCTTGTCTCATTTTCCTATACCCCTGTAGTTTTACCCTTTACCTAGCAAATTAACTACTCTTAATAGAATCTTCATCCCAAGACCTGCTTCTGGAGAACCCAGGGTAAGGTAATAATAACATAGTTGTTGGAATTGAAAGTTTATAACTTGAAGGAATTCATGGCAGACATGGTTTGAAAAAGAGGAAAGAACTAAATGTCTTAGAAGTGAAAGCATCTCTACTCATATTAGTACATTTTCACTGACTCAAGGATAGAAACTGCAACAATTCTGGTATGAATTATGATGATACATATCTAAATCTTCCTCAATCGGGAAAGCCATAGTGTCAATAATTTGATCATAGGTCTCCTTTAGGGCCATTCTTTCTATTTTCATCAAGGAAGTGTAATAATATTTTCTTCTTCCTACAGAAATAAATGGTAGAAGATAAAGATCTATATTTTTGCATTTTCAGAATGAAACCTTAAGCTTGGTTTTTCTACTTTCTCTCATAAAAGGTGCTGAACTGTAATCACTCCAAAAGTCTAAGACAGAAGCTGAGGTAATACTTATGTTCTGACTGGAGATTTGCACATCATAATGTGTGGAACCTTATTTAATATAGTGAGAAAAAATAATACAGGTTTTCAAGAACTGATTTATCATGGCAAATGCAACTCTTTGGTTATAATTATATGTGTATATTTAGAAGCTTCACAACTTTTAAGCTATAGAATATCAGGAAGATAAGAACACAGATTTTTAATCTTCTCATTCTTAATTTAAGAGTGAGAAGTTGAATTTAAATAAATCTCCCAAAGGAATACAGCATCCCAAAAATATTAAAAAGAAATCGACATACCCTTAATTCTAATATCTTAACTATCCAGTTTTTTTCTGAATTCCATTATTGTCAGCTTCCTCTTTTATGACTTCATTAATTTTCCTCCCTATCCCTCTATTTCTCTGGGATCTTCTACCTAAGTTTCTCTCAAGGCTTATATATTCCATAAGTGCCCATAAATTCTCCTATTTACCATGCATCCATTCATTCTGAATCAATTCTCTCCCTCTCTCCCTTTCTCTCTCCTTATTCTCCCTCTCTCTTCCTCTCAATCTCTCTCTCACACACACACATGCACACACACACACACACACACACACACACTCATTGAAAAACTATCAAATTTAAATGTTGCCCCATTTATCATGGGTTTCCAATAAATTCTTAATTTTGAGGCTCATAGAGTTTTAATTACATTCATTCTCCTCAAATTTTTTGAAGCATTCCCCACCAATGCTCTTGAACAATACCTAGAAACTAATATCTCTCTTTGGTTATCTCTTTCTATAATTCTTCTATCTCTTTCTTTCATTAATAAAAATTATAATACTTGATACTTAAAGGCAATTTCAAAATCTTCATTGCTAAGTACAACTTTCATTATTACTCATGGGAAAATCCAATATAGATATTGCTAATTGAGTGGCTCTCCTGGACAGCTTTCTCACAAGCTGTGAGTCAGAGATCTAGACCCTTTCCAGCTTATCATGCCACTCTATTCAACATATGTTCTTCAGGATAACTAAACAAGGAAAGAAAGCTATGATGTATATATCATATATGTCTAACTATATATATAAATGTGTATATATAATGTTTAACCTCATCATGAGGTGTCACATACTATTTCTGTTTACATTCATTAGCTAATATTTATACCATTTCAGATTCTCTCTAGAATCAAATCTACAGTATGGTATGGGCCAAAAATCATTAATGCCAACTAGAGGTCTCTACATAATTTTTTTTTATTTATTGAAGATTTATTTAGTTATTGTTTTATTTAGTTTAGTTTGGTGTACTCATTTAACCAGTTAAGTTATCCAACTAAAATTTAATACAACCTTTAAAATTTTAAATTTTTACTATAGTATATATTACATACAAACTATTTAAAGCCTTCGGAAAAATTATCACTTTAATGTGTACTTGTTTTGTTTCTTCTTTGGGGAAAAAGTGACATAAGATCTTGGGGAAGAATAATGGCATAGAGTCTAGAAGCAGATTATAAGATTATTCTGTGTAATGGTTGGGAAATTTTGTGTTCTTGTTGCATAAAATAGTTGTTGTTTTTAACCTTTTGGCCTTCAGTATCTGAATCAGCAGATATATAACAATGTTTCGATCCAATAAATCTATTTCAATAAGAGATCCATGGATACCAGCTGTTCAACACCACTGCAGAAAAACATGGTGTGTGTACTTACCCATCACTAAGGATCATCTTCCTCTATTGATTGGCAAATACTTTACCTTGCCTTCTGTTCCATTCTGAGATGCCACAGTACAGTGCAAATGTGTGTGTACATAACCAAGCTTATCTCAATCCTAAAGATTATTTTTATTCTTACAACACTTATGTCAAAACTATGATGGGGAACATTTTCAGTTTTGTGTAATGTAACTGTTTAGATAATCTTTATAGTGGGCAAAAAAAAAAAAAAATGGCTCTGGCTGACAATATTTCTGAAGAGATGTCAGTACACCAGGAAGGAAGTGGGATCAAATTTTTAAAAAAAATGGAGAGTTTGATAAAAGGCAGGAGGTGTCATTTACTGAAGTAGTATGATGATGTCCCTTGTGAAACCAACTACACCATTATAATGAGCATGAGAAGAGTCAGGGGTCATTAAGATTTTGACTAGGCAGCAAAGTTTTTCCATGTCCACAGAAGAGTTGATGAACTCTACAGAAAGAACTGGTATACCTTCTAGGGATATAGAGTTCAATGACATCTCACTTCAAAACCCATCTCTACTCCATTATGGCATTGATCCTTTGAATGACTAATTGCCCATAAATAGAGACCCAAGTTCAGAATGAGAATGGTTCCATAAAGAATATTGACTTCCAGCTATTTTCTTATCTATTGGTATAAACTTCTCAATGGTCTTAATCACTAACGTAGGATTTAACTCTGCCCACTAAAGCTCATTTAAGATTCACTGTGAATTATGATTTACTACAACATGAGGAAAATGTACTAAGGATAATTAAATTAAGAAAGGTGAACAGAGCCTAGAATATTCTCACAAAAAACATGAAAGTGAGAAATACTCACTTTTCTATTTAAATTGTTTTTATAAGTACCAGGTGAAAAACACCCAACACCCCAAAACATGCCTTTGTGCTAACTGTTAAGGCACAAAGTTTGGGAATCAAAAATTCTTCTCCAATCTCTTTAAACACACATTTACATCTTTAACATAATTTTGAAGTGATCTTATACAACATGAAAACGTCAACAGCATCTTCCTTCATTAAGCGTCTTTGCTTGTTTGTTTTGCCATTATGGGTCACTAAAAACTTTAGGTAGCTACTTTCTCATAATGCCTCAACTCCAGCATTAAAAAATTGATTTGATTTGGAGACACCTGAAACATAACACTTCTTCAGGCATCTCCTATAATGGAAAAGAAAGATAGAAAATTTTATATATAAGTCTTCCTTTTATATTTTATTATTATTGGACATATGATTTTCAAATCTTTTCTTCCAATTCATAGTTTTCCTTTGTTGATTTTATTTTCCTTTGTTGTTTAGAAGATTTTTAGTTTGATACAGTCCCATGTGTTTATTATTCCTTTGTTTCCTTTGCCTTTGATGTAAAGTTAAAAAAAAAAATCAATTCCACGAACAATGTCAAGTTTTACCCTATTTTCTTCTAGGAAAGAGTTTTAAGATCCAAAATATATAATGAAATTTAAAAACTTGATAATAAAAAATAATATTATTTAAAAAGAGCAAAAAACCTGAATATATATATATATATATATATATATATATATATATATTTTTTTTTTTTTCCTAAAGAAGACATAGAGGTGCCTGCATGGCTCTGTTGGTTAAGCAACACTCTTGATTTCAGCTCAGATCATGATCTCCAGGTCCTGGGATTGAGCCCCACAAAGGGCTCTGTGCTCAGTGTGGAGTCTGATTGAGGAGCTTCTCTTTCTCCTTCTGCCCCTCCCCTTGATCATGCTCTCTCTCTCTCTCTCTCTCAAATAAATAAATAAATCTTTAAAAGCAAGACATAAATGGCCAGCAAGTATATGAAACGGGTACATGAAAAATGCATATGAAAAGGTATACACAAAGATACTCAGTATTACTTAATTGTAGGGAAATACAAATCAAAACCACAATGAGATAGTACCTCACATCTATTACGATGTCTATTATCGAAAAGATAAGAGAAAACAAATATTGGCAAGCTGTTAGCAAGGATGTAAGTTGGTACAGCCTGTAGGGAAAAAGTATGGAGGTCTCTCAAAAAAAATAAAATATGCTCAAGCAATCCCACTTCTGGGTATATATATATATATCAAAAGAAAATGGAATCACCATTTGGAGTGTTACCTGTACTCCCATGTTTATTGCAGCATTGTTTGTAATAGCCAAGATATGAAAACAATTTAAGTGAATGGATAAAATATATTTTATCTTAATAAGTTTTAAAAAGAAGGGAAATCTTGTCATTTGAAACAACATGGATGAACCTGGAGGGATTATGTTACATGAAATAAGCCAGATAAAGACAAATTTTTGGACATTGCTGCTATAAACATTCGGGTGGAGGGGGTTTGGGAGAAGGGGGTGGGATTATGGACATTGGGGAGGGTATGTGCTTTGGTGAGTGCTGTGAAGTGTGTAAACCTGGTGATTCACAGACCTGTACCCCTGGGGATAAAAATATATGTTTATAAAAAATAAAAAAAAAAAAAAAAAAGACAAATTTTTTAGTGTCATTTCTATGTGGAATCTAAAAAAAAATAAAACGTGAAAGGTAGGTATAGATTCTTGCAGCTCAGGGCATCTAAAAGACTATTCAGTTGTTGATGTTCTCCGTGAAGAAGATTCTTATGAAGGTTTGTACATGAGTAAGAAACTTACACAGACCGCAAATCCATTGTCCTGGGATAAAACAACTCATTTCCTGAAAAAAAGCTCAGGTCAATTTTCTTGACTACAGACACGTGTTTGTATACACAAGACTCATTTTCCTCTGGTAGTGGCCAATGTAGAATTCCTTGATTTTCTACCAATATTCCTTTCAGTTTAATCTTCTTTTCACTGGGCAAGCACAGCAACAAGTGGTTCTACTTGTGCTGCAGCAGTTACTGATTTTTATTCTGTATCACCATAGTCTTGAGTAACTCCGAATTTGAGACTTTACATTGGGTGATTCAGAAAATTTGAGTACTTAGTTGTGGCAGTAAGTGAGGACAAAATTATTTTTTCAGCTTTCTTCTTCGAGAAAGTCTTTGCCTGATAGCTTGATGGCACTTTGGGTGTTCACTAAAGAGTTTGTACAAAAAATGGGGCCATGATTGCCTCCTGGTAGTCTTCCATTCAAGCCTGGAAGTCCGAGAGCTCACTGAGGTTGGGGGAATATTGGGTAACTCACATTGGTTAGTTTATTTGGAATTCTCACATATTTGTCCCTTGATTACTGGCTTTGACCTTGTAATCTGTCATATATTTCTCTTACTTTTCTCTTACTTTTCTTTCTGTCATATATTCTCTTCCCTAATTTCTTCACTCATTCTCTAAATAAACTCTACTTCTTGATGTATCCTAATCTTTTTCTACTTTCAAGGATAATGTCTATTCCAGTGGCTTTTACAAACTTTTATGTGGATGGATCACAAACCAATATCTTATATTCCAATTCTTTACCAGGTCTCAATTCTATAACTACAATTTCTCTCTAGAAAACTCCACTTGAATGCAAGTCATTTCTCAAATAAATGACAACCAAAATGATACATTTTCTTCAAAATAATCTTAATCACTGATGCTCTGTTAATACTTAAACACAGTTCTAAATATTTTATGCTTAATGGTCATGGTCTGCCACATTTTCTTGCTCATCTTCCCCTTGTCTTTTTCCCCCAAGGACTATGCACTTTTCCATAAAAAAAAAAAATCAATCACACTTGCCCATTGATTTATCTTCTCATCATCACTACCTAGATTATACACTTAAAACACCCTGACAGAATATTTCAAAAACCTTTGAACTTTTGTATTCCCAATGACAAATTACCTTCAATTTAAATTCCCAAATGCACAGCTTCAATCATATTTCTACTCAAATTGGAAAAAGTGCCACATTCTATTTTTGCACTGATCTTAGATATAAAACTCCAATTTAAGTATTCAAAGTTCCTTTTTAAATATATAATTGCAAACAGCCCACCTAGATTTTTCATAGTTCTTTATCATTCTATCTAATTATTCCTTATATATACTTCCTTTCATACATAACAATCTTCCCATCTGATAAATCTTTCCATAGTTAAGGTCAATTACAACTACCACACTTGTGTATAATTTTTTTTAAAGATTGTATTTATTTATTTGACAGAGAGAGATCACAAGCAGGCATAGAGGCAGGCAGAGAGAGAGGAGGAAGCAGGCTCCTTGCTGAGCAGAGAGCCTGATGCAGGGCTCGATCCCAGGACCCTGGGACCATGACCAGAGCTGAAAACAGAGACTTTAACCCACTAAGCCACACAGCACCCCATGTATATAATTTTTTTAAAAGATGATTTACTTGAGAGATTGAGAGGAAGTGCCAGAGCAGTAGGAGGAACAGAGGTAGAAGAACAAGTGGACAATGTGTTGAGTGAGAATTTGGGGTTTTGATCCCAGGACCCTGAGAGCATGACCTGAGCCAAAACCAAGGGTCAGACACTTAACCAAATAGGCTTCCCATGTGCCTCCAAGTACATCAATTTTTATTTTAAAAAATAAAGTTGTGTAGCTAATATAGGTGTACATTACTGTATGTAAATTATACCTCAACCAAAAAGAGAATATTTTTAAAAAGCTAGTAGTAATAACTGAGTACATTCAATAGGGTTGGCACTGTCCTAAGAACTATGGACAATAGTAAACCATTTTTCCTTTCCAAGAGCTTAAAGACAATAAGAAATAATATATATATATATATATACTTTTTCTATATGCAAAGGACTGAGTAAGGACTACTAAATATTTCCTTACTAGTCCTTAGCTGTGAGGAAGGCATTACTAGTCACATTTTAAGATAGGAAACTGATGCTCTACATGTTGAATAACTTACCCAACATATTAGGGTATGTATAGAAGCTTAGATTTTTCTTAGCACAACCCCCTAACCCCCAAAACCCTGCATTTTTAATCATTAGTTTCTCTGTAGTTTTTTTCACATTTATTATTATAATGATTAACTTTATATTAGTATTTTGTCACCAAAAAATGAAAAGCCTCTTTCCTTTTCATTTTTTTCCTATTGTTTTGCATAGCATTCAGTACAGAGTAGTCATGAGTACTATCTGATGAATAGATGAATAAATATGACTTGTAAAGCAGTTCACAAATGAATATTATGTGTTTTTTAACATATTCATTATATTGTAGTTTTTATTTTAACTATTCACTCCAAGTTCTTTTATAGTAAAGACTCTATTTTTTTTTTGTCTACCATGTGGTATTGAAAAATGTTAAAATAAATTTAATTGAAAAATCACACATAGATGAAGAATTAGACTAGAATAGCATGCATTAGGCAAATACTTTCATAAAAATTTGTAATGTTTTAATAAAGTATCAAACATCTCTTTTGCTTATCCAGATTTATCATATTTTAAAAATCATTAAATTTTTTAAAAATAATCATATATCTAGAGCTCTCATATCTCAATAATTTTTCTATGGGATTGATGATGGAGGCTGGAATGAAGCTGTCAAAAAGAATTAATGCAGATTGCTCAGAGGGCAGGACAACTATACTTTAAATAGAAAGTATACTTTTCTCCTCACCAAAGAACAAGTTACTATGAAGGCAGTAAGGTGTAACCCACTTAACAGTGAAAAAATATTTTTGGAATAGAAACACCATCATCATATGAATGGGGGAATATATACCTAACAAACACACAAAAGTGCATTAGATCATAAATACTTATCACCATATTCTTTTGATTCATGTGTTAACACAAAGATGAATAGTTTTCTCTTGAAGTTTCTTTTCAGTTCAAGAGTTTCATAGTTAAAGTCCAAGAAAGTAGATCGTTTTCACCATAAGATTAATCTATTTTTTGAAATTTTATTATAAAACACCTTGTGTACAAAAGGCTACACATATTTCAAGGGTACAACTAGATGAGTTCTGACATATGTATACAGTCATGGAACACATATCAGTCAAAATACATTTCTATCACACTCAAAAAAATCGCTCAGGCTTTTTCATTCCGTCTTTATGCAACAAATGATTTTGGCTTTCTATTATTGTAGGTTGGCCTGCATTTTTTAAACATTTATATAAATGGAATAAAACATTAAAAAAAACTTTTTTGTCTAGAACTTCCACAAATTATAATGATTTAGTACTCTTGTTATGATTCATTCTTTTATTGTTGAGTAAGATTTTATTTATGGCAATACAATAATCTGTTCATGCATTTACTTGTTAATTTAAATTTAGTATATTTCAGTTAATTATTACAAATAAAATTTCTGTGAACATTTGTGTATAGATTTTGTGTAGACACATAATTTTATTTATCTCGGGTAAATTTCTGGGAATGGGAAGTCTAATTAGTATGGCAAGTATAGGTTTGGCTTTTTAAAAAAACTGTCAAATTGTCTTCTAAATCAGTTTTACACTACCATATCAGACCTGGAAAAGGACTTTATCAATTAACTCTTTTATTAAAAATATTTTCTGAGTTAAACTTTTAATATATACTTTTATTCAATTGCATAAAGTTACTATAATTTTATTGTGTAAAATGTTAAGTCTAGGGAAAACAAGAAAATAAAAATCCATAAAATATCCTATATGATTCCAGTGTTTAGACATTTACACATTTAAGCAGATTAAATTTAGTTTTGAGCTATTTTTTTAAATTTTTTTAATTTGTTAACACCTTCAAAGCATTCCTCTATGTGACACACCCTTTTAGAAGCTAAGTATAGAACAAGAACTAGATTACTAAGTTTTTACTTTCATGGAACAAACTTTGGTGTGAAAAAGAAATACCCAATAGTTATGTCAATATATATAAAGCCAAATAAATAAGCAATGTTAGTGCAAGTACTAAGGAGAAAATAGGAAATAACTATGTGCCAGAATGTGACCAGAGTGGGAAGTTGTAGAAAGTTCACAGAGAATGTAACTACCCTCTCAGATAGCGTCTTTGAAATGAGACAGACAAAAACCAGTCATGGGAAGAGCTGTGGAAGAATTGTCCTAACACAGACCATGGAAAACACAATGAGCAAAGAGAGGAAAGAGTTTTAGGGGCCACAGCATACTGAACAAGGGAGAACATTAAAGGAGTTTGGAGAGGTGGATCACAGACATATATTTATAGTCATGAAGGTCATGAGAAATCATTTTGGTTTTATATGTTTGTTTTAAAACAGAGGGGTTATATGATATTTATAATTGTAAAACTGCATTTGGGTTGATAAGTTGGTAGTGAGGGCAAAATTAAAATCAGGAGTAAGTGTCAGTACTCTTATAGCAGTACAGATGAGAGTTGAGGTGGCTTAGAGAAATGAAACAGAGAAAGTGGACAAATTTAGAATATGCAGCTGTAGTCTTTGTTGGATTGAATATGAATTGCAGGAAGGCATTAGTGAGGAAAAAGTTTGAATCAAGAATGACTCCTAGTCATTGGCTTCAGTTTGAATTAACATCCCTTGGGAAGAAGGGTAAGAACAGGTTGTGGGAGGGAAAAAGCCTTCTAACTTGAATATATTATGCTTAACATTTCTTTTGATTTTGACAGTGATTTTTTTTTTTTTAAGTTAGATCATAGGTATGAGAAACTCAAGATCAAAGAGAGATCAACACTGGAGTTGCAAATTAACATTCATTAGCAAATAGGTATTTAAAACTATTGGATTGAATGGCATTAACTACAAACAGAAAAGAGATGCGTGTATTAGAAAAATCAGAAGCTTGTTAGAAAACAGCAAATTAGAGTGAAAGAAAGGCAGTTAACAATGTTGTGCAAGATTGTAGTGAGTGACCCTAACAGAAATAGTTTTAGGAGAGTAGTAGAATCCGAAAATGGGTGGGTAGCTGAAAGAGCAAATGTAATGGAGGTAATCTTTTCAAGTGCTTCTTCTAAAGTACATTTGTATACTGATAGAAATGAGTAAGAGGAAAGGAAAGTTTGACATTGCCATTGAAGGAGGGGATAACAGTAGGAAATCATTCTTGGAAGTGCAAGAGCAAATGGGATCCAGGGCACAAGTAGGAGGGTTTGTCTTTGGTAGATACAGGATCATATCTTCAATGAAATAGAAGACAAGGAAGATTATATAATTATATATAATAATATATATAATTTATATAGTATTTAAATATTATATACTATACATTGAATTATACATTAAAATTATTTATATAATTTATATAGATATGATTATATAATTTGTAACTGTTTGTTTTTAATTTTATAATCAACAACATGCCATATAAATTTTCTGATGTCTTTCTACATTGTATAACATAATGTTTAAACTGTGACCTCATTTTTAATTGATTTTTCAGGATCCAAGTGAAAACTAATTTGGAGAGTTCAAGGAATAAACAATTTAAAAAAACAAACAAACAGTGGCTATTAGCCAAAGTTATGTGAAAGTTTTTTTCTGAAAGATTGCTTAATGCATTCCTGGGGCTTCTGGATAATGTTTTGATCATGGTTATATAACCCATATTTAAATTTTTTTTCCTTAATGATGTATTTACCTTAATTGAAAGGGACATAGTCAGCCACTCTGGCTTTCACTGTGTGTCTAAGGTGGTTTTTATATGACAAGATTAGTAGAAGTCAAGCTTACCTTTCTATCCTCATGAAATCCTAATCTTATAAAAATTTTCTTGTTGCTAAGTGTTTTGCTGGTAGTACTACACTCAACTGCCTGATCCTAGAAGACCACAAACGAATGCTATAAGCAGGAGTCACTTCAACTTCAGGTCACTGATTCTCCCTCTCTTTCCCATAACCCTAGCCAAAGTGAGTAATTACACAGATATGCATGCACACACACAGACACACATACACCCACACTTCTTAGATTCATAATAACTGAAACTATACAATAGATATCACACCTATGACCTATTTCAAAATGTATTCATAAACAACAATACTATTCTACTGGTTTCCAGTTAAGTTTTGTAACATGCTTTATATAATTTTTTCTATGTCTTTAGTTAAACTAGGGATAACTAGGAATAATTAATTTTATGTTATCAAATTTCATATTGTATACCTCAGATCTTGCTAGTTCTACATTACTAAGCCTCCAAATATGTTAGCATGAAAATGGTGGGCCTCGGCTCTTGGTACTGAAGCAATAAAGAAACAGAGACAGGGACGCCTGGGTGGCTCAGTTGGTTAAGCAGCTGCCTTCGGCTCAGGTCATGATCCCAGCGTCCTGGGATTGAGTCCCACATCGGGCTCCTTGCTCTGCAGGGAGCCTGCTTCTCCCTCTGCCTCTGCCTTCCACTCTGTCTGCCTGTGCTCGCTCTCACTCTCTCTCTCTCTCTGACAAATAAATAAATAAAAAAAATCTTTAAAAAAAAAAAAAAAAAGAAACAGAGACAGGCACCCAAAAGTGAAAGCAGAAAGCAGTTTTTTTAAAGACAGTACACTTTCAAGAGGGCAGAGTAGGCAGGTTTTAGAGGAGACAAATGCTTTGATGCTACAGATGTCCTTTTTTGGGAGCAGGGTCTAGAGTCATAGACAGTGTGGTCTGTAATGAAGGCTGCTTCTAATCATTTAGGGGACACCTCCCATATGTTGGGAAGGGGGGTTTTTGACCATACAAGATTTGGCCCAGAACCTTCATGACAACCTTTCTCCATCAGGGGCTACAATGGCAATACACATGTTTTATAATGAGTCTAGCAGCTACCCTGGGGCAAAGGTGGAAGAGGAAAGGCATGCTCTCTACCTGTGGCTCTTCGTTTGTTAGTTCCAGGATCTTGGGAGCCATAAGGTCAGGATGTGCCCTTGGACTTCTAATGTGTAATCTATTAATCATTGTCCTTTCTTCCAGCTATGTCTAACTGCCTACACTATCCCTTAAGGACTTGGGACTTTGTAAACTTCCAGGTTAAGAGATGAAGTTTTCTCAGGGTATTCCTTCCTCTGCTTATATCTAGCTTCTACCTAACAAATACACATTAAGAATTGTCACAGAAATTGAAAAGTTTTAGTCTAATAATACATAATATTATATTTCCTATTTAAGTACTAATAGGAGTGCTAAGACCATCCTTTTCAAACTTGGTAAGTTTAACTGGCATAATGAGTCATACTCTTCACTATCAAATACGTTTTCAGATTTGAATATATAATTTATTATACAACTAGAGTTGTATAATAAATTTATATTTCTAAATTCTATATACCTGTATTTACATATTTCTACCTATGTTTATACATATATCACTAACTATACATAAAAATATATAAAATAATGAGAGATAGATATTGCTAAGAAAATAATACACTTGATAGAATATCACTAATTGAGATTGTAATTAAAAAAGATACAATACGATATGGATGTTGTTTAGGTCATATTCAAGATTATGAATGTGGGTAATTAGCCCATCTGAATAGTGTAATTGTGCATGGTATTTCTCACATTCTTCTATATATTGCAAAAGAAAATCCTTCTGATGTTTAGGGAGGAAGCTGTCATTTTGGAAAAACATACAATTTAGTAATTTAAGGTTGGTTTAATAGATTCCATGCATGCAGTGCACATTTTATAAGCACTGATTCAATTAAAAATGACAGATTGATTTTAGTAATACAGTGTTACATTTTTTAAAAAGATTTATTTATTTATTTTAGAGGGAAAGAGTGAGAGAGACCATGTTTGCATGAGCAGGTGCAGGGGGACAGGGAGAGTATCTTCAAGTAGACTCCCTGCTGGGTGTGGAGCCCATGCAGGGCTCAATCACAGGACTCCAAGATCATACATCTGAGCTGAAACCAAGAGTTGAATGTTCAACAACTGAGTCATCCAGGTGCCCCAAGAGCCACATTTTTAAAGGTCGGTTATATCTATTTTTCTCAACCTACTTTGGAATTATGTTTCTTTGAACCACATGTTTATGGTTCATATGACAGACCTGTTGAAGCTATAATTTTATATTACTGTAACTCAACATTCACTTAAACTAGGTTTTTGTTACAATGTCACAATTTTTCATTCAGAGTTATTGAAAATAAAAGCAACTACTCATTTAGTACAAATATTTTGATTAAATATGAATTTAAATTTCTAGATTTGTAACAATAATTTATTTTTATAGTAGTTGATGAATTCCTGCAAAATGATTAGACATCTTCATCCTTTACAATTTTTTCCTTATTGAAGTAGCATCTTAGATAAATCAAGACCGTCATCAATTTCACTTTTTATTTCTTATTAAGCTGATAAAGCCACTCCCATAAATAATTAAAGGAAATGATGAGTTACATATTTTCAACATCTGGCACATAATTTTTACCTTAAGTTTTCAAAAAGGGTATTTTATAAGGGATATAATCTTCCCAATCTTGAAATTTGGATTACCATGGCAGATTATTGATATAGATATCCTGTGGTTGTGGAGATATTTTCTGCGCCCTTCAAATTATGGTAGTTAGTCAAACTACTTGTTCTTCAAATCATTCATATTGCATCATTTCGCCTATGGAGAAAGACTTATTTAATCCTTACTAATAATAACATTTGGTAATTAATTTATAACATATATATCAGCATGTATTTCAAAATACACACACAGAGTGACTGAGAGTATTGGCTTTGAATTCAGAGAGAACTAGTTTATCCCATCTTTCATTGACTTCACCACTCAGGTGAAGATAATATCTACCAGGTTTATTTCCTTCCTCCTTTCCTTCCTTTCTCCTCATGCCTAGGAGGACATGGAGAAAAGGGAATTTTTGTGCATTATTGGTGGGCATGTAAACTGGTGCAGCCACTGTGAAAAAGAGTATGGAGGTTCCACAAAAAATTTAAAATAGAAATACCATATGATCCAGCAATTCCACCTCTGGGAATTTATCTGAAGAAAACAAAACAGTATTCAGAAAGCCACATGCACCCTATGTTCATTGTGGCATTATTTATACTAGACCAGATATGGAAGCACCACAAGTATCTACTGGTAGATGAATAAGTAAGGGAGACGTGACATATATTTATCGTGGAAATATAATTCCATTGTGACAACATGGATGAACCTAGAAGGGATTATATATACTAAGTGAAATAAGTCAGAGAAAGACAAATACCATATGATTTTTCTTAAATGTAGAATCTAAAACAAAACAAAACAAAACAAAACAAAACAAACACACAAAACAAAACAAAAACAACTCCTGAATACACAGAACTTGCAGTTACCAGAGGGAAGGAAGGTGGAGGAATGGGCAAAACAGGTGATGTGGATTATGAGGTCCAAATGTCTTCCAGTTACGAAACAAATGAATTACAAGGATATAAAGTATAGCATAGAGAATATGGTCAAAATATTGTAATAACTAGGGTGCCCGGGTGACTCAGTTGAGCACCAGACTCTTGATTTTGGCTGGGGTTATGTTCTTGGGGCTCACTGGATTGAGCCCAGTGTTGGGGGTTCACACTCAGCTTGAAGTCTGCCTAGGATTCTCTCTCTCCCTCTGCCCCTCCCCCTGCTCACTTGCACAAGAAATAAGTAAATAATAAATAAATAAAAATTTTTAAAAGGTAATAATAATAACTTTGTATGGTAACAGATAGTAACTAGATATCACAACAGTCATTTAATAAAGTATGTAAGTACTGATTCACTATTTTGTAGATGGGAAACTGACAATATTTTATGTTACCTATACTTCAGTAAAAACAAAAATACAATCATCTGTTAAAAGAGAGAGAGAGAGAATAAAAATAGTTGTTTAGATTTAACATCTCCATCTAGATTTGTTTGTATCACTTAAAAAAATAGGATAAAAAATAATACCTGTTAGGTCTTCTCTAAGGTCTATTTCTATTCTTTTGATTAGGATAAATGTCCATATTTACCTTCAAATGTCTTATGTCCTCCTTTCTTTTCATGCTAGGAAAATTCCTACTATTCGTTGCAAGAACCAAATTAAAAATTTCCTCCTTACAAATCCTTGTCTCGTGAAATCCTCCCACATTCTGACCAAGGCAACATTTTCTCCTTCTTTTGGCTTCTACAGTACTTTGTTCATAGCATGGTAGAGCGCCAGTTACTTGCTTAGAAATCTGTCTCTTCTAATAGACCAAATTCTCCTAAAGCAGAGAGCATATGCTATTTCTTCTGATTATTCCCAGGTCTCTGTCCATGTTTATTGACTATGCATGAATACTAAATTGTTTGTAACCATAACTGAAAGAAGAATGGCAATTTCCAAACTTAATTATGGCTGATACTCACTATAGAGATAAGCAGATTTACTAAAATTCATAAATTAATTATACTATTTTCTAGAATATTATTAGTAGCCACACCAAAACCTTGAAAATACCTCTGACAAAATGCCAAAATAGCAAAATTGGTTATACAGTTTGTTGCATAACATACAAAACCATTTTAGTAAATATGAATACAAGTGCCTGTCTCATTTCATTATTTCAAGCCAACTATCACTTTGCATTTCAAATCTGTGTTCATCAAGTAATACAATAATGATAAGCACTTAGATTCTGAACATGAGTACTAATCAGTAAATCTTTTTCAAAGAAGCAAGATCATTTTAATTTGCTATATTTTATCATGCTCAATAAAATCAGGACAGTGTTTAATAATGAAACAAATTACTATGCATAATGTTCAACTGCTACAATTATATAATCTAATAATGTTCAAAAGAACATTTCAAGTTACTAGTTATTTTTTTCTCTTTGTAAATGTTTTGCAAAGTTGCTAAATTGGGTATTTTATATATTGATTCAGAAATATATATTACATGCAGATGTCTATTGTCATTTACAAAAACTTTGCTCATAACCCTTTATTATGCATGTATTTCAAAGGTATATATTATTATACAATAATATATAATATGTATAATGTGTATGGTCAACTCTTCGCCAAAGGTATTTCAGCAATTGTTTTTCATGATGCTGTAATTATTTTAGAAACACTGCTATTAATATTACTGATCTGTGTTTGAAAACTAAGATTATAGACAGATTAGAGCACTGGGTATTATATGTAAGTGATTAATCACTAAATTTTACCCATGAAGCTAATATTACACTATATGTTAACTAACTGGAATTTAAATAAGAACTTGAAATAAAATAAAGCAAAACAAACAAACAGAAGAGACAACATCAGCCTGAAAAAAGAATACAACTTACAGAAAACAAAACAACAAAAAAGTATAGTTAAGCTATTGTCTAAAGATGACCTTATTCTATAGATCCTGGGCTTCCAAAAACAGTTTATGGAACTGAGAATTACCAAAACAAACAAACAAACAAAAAACCCAATAAAACCGACGACAACAACACTGAAAAAAAACCCTGCCCCACACACCAAAAAACCCTCAAATATTTTGAAATACAGATGATCTCTATCTGAGCCACTCACAACAAATGGATATTGCTATGTTTTCATATATATTTCTAGATCTAAAGAAATGGTGGGACAGGTAAACCAGCAAGGAAACAAGATCCCCTAAATCCAAACAGGGCAAACAAAATTTTGAATACTACTCTTTAAATCCTTCCCCTGCCACCTTTCTCCATCCTTTCACACACAAGTAAATGTATTAGAAGATGGTCTAGATTACATATCTTTACTGTCTCATCCAGTTCACATCTCAAGATACCACAGTCTTTGTCCATTAAGACTCTATTTTCATCAGTGATCTAATACCCTATCTTTGGATCTTTTAATTGTCCTTTTCCTTAGTTAACCTTTCTGAAGGATCAGCTTTGTTTGCCAACCCTTTATATCAAACAGCTCTGGCTTCTGGGTCCTCTTTTATCATTTTAACTGCTTGTCTTCTGTTTTCTTCCTAGACTAGAGAATTAGAACTCATCCAATGATGGGAACATGAAATAAATTTTTCTGGTATCAGAACTGTGAGGTCTGACAAATTTAGAAATTGTGTAATAACCAGAAACCAAAATGTGATGACATATGAAGAAAATTTTCAACAAACAGAAAAGATAGAATTTTATGACAGGCATAGTTGCATAGTTTTGACATTTTCTTAACAAGTTCTTTTTTTTTTTTTTGAAAAGGAATGTAAAAGAACTATCTCGAAGAAAAGGTTACTTTCTACTTGTGGAGTCAAAACAGAGAACTAGCAATTACATAATAGTGTGAGTAAATTCTTGGGGAAAATTTTGCATTTTGTGCTCTGGAGCAATTGCGCATGATGAGATTTTTCCCTAGATTTTATGCCGTCAGTCCTTTTTTCATTCTAAGCACCATTTTTTCTTTTCTTTTTTTTTTTTTTTTCAGAATAAGTACATGGATATCTCTACCTTCAGCAAAGAAAACATGCTAATAAATAGTAAACATATATCACTAGCCCTAAGACCTCAGATCCCAGAGCCATACATTCAGTTATCCATTGGACCCATGTCTTTTGATATCACAAGACATTTTAGACCTGATCTGCTTGAGGGAAGCCTGCAAATATGATTGTGTCATTCCCCTAGAGAAAATTCTTCAAAACTTTGTACTTAAGCCTCCAGGATAAATAAAAACACATTAGAATAACATGAAAGTACCTTTAATAACCAATCTGCCTAAATTTTTAATCTCATATCCTGACACCCATGCACAAGTTCCTGTATATGCTGAATCTAGTGTGCTCTCATTCTTTTCTATTTTGGTTCTCCTACTGACACGTTTGCTTCTCATATTCATAGCCCTGACTCTTCCTTCAAATTTCAGGTTTTCTCCATCTTCGTTTCTCTACCATTTAACTTTTCTCCAGTTAGATTTTCTTTAGAAAATCTTAAGAAAAAAATTTTCTTTAGAAAATCTCCCTTTGACCTGCACCCAGGTGGGACACAGGTGGGTGTGCCTTATGCTTCCATTGTTTACAGTTAATTCACAGAGGACCTACTTACTGCTTTTGTAATTACTCATTCACAGATTATGCTTTGAAGACAGTCTGTAAACCCCTTGGAGGAAAGGATTGTACATTTCTTCTATTTTCCTGATATTTAGGACATAGTCAAAATATTACAGATCAACATATTTCCATGGATTCACTAAAATAAACTTAAGACAGAAAAAGTATCAAGATGTTTTTAAAGTGAAGTTAAAACAGAAGACAATAGAACACAAAATATAAAATATTAGAAAACATAATCTAAGATGTGCCCAAATCAAATATAGATCAAAAAGAAGAAACATGGACATGGCCACCTAAGTGTCTCAGTCAGTTAAGCATCTGTCTTCCAGGGTCTTGGGGTGGAGACTCACATAGGGCTCCCTGCTCAGCAGGGAGTCTGCTTCACCCCTCCCTCTGCCCCTCCCTCCCTGCTCATGTTCTCATTCTTTCTCAAGTAAATAAGATCTTTTTAAAAAAGGGGGAAAAAAAAAACAAGGAAAGAGGAAAGGTAAAATCAGTGGAATTCAGCAGGTGCAAGGGCATCAGTAATTTGGAGTGTGAAGAATGGAATCCACAGTGACCAGAGTTGTAAAGTAAAACAGTGCAGTGAAGAAGAGGGACCAGTAACAGCTCTTCTGAGGGCAGAAAAGTGATGCATCAAAGGCGTATTTTTATTAATATTAGTGTAGATGTTATGGTCTGTACAAACTATCCTCTTCTTTATTGCAGTACTTTCTACTACAGGCATGAGCGAATGTTCTACATCCAGTAAAAATCAACTAGAGAGGTCTTATGGACTGAATGTTTGTGTCCTTCCAAAATTAATGTGTTGAAGTCTTAACTTGCACACTGATAGTATTTGGAATTGGGGACTTTAAGAGATAATTAGGTTTAGATAAAGGTATGGGATGGGACCCCATCATGGGATTATTATCCTTGTAAGAAGAGGGAAAAAGACCAAAGCTCCCACATGGGAAGACAGAGCCATGTGAAGACACAGCAAGAAGGGAAATGTTTGTTTGGGAGAAGGAAGGCTCTTTGGGACTGCATGAGCCAGCACATTGATCTTGGACTCTCCACAACTCCACAGTTCCACAGCTGTGAGAAATTAATGTCACCCAGTCTATGGTATTTTGATATAGCTCCCTAATGTAAGAGGAATTCACTGTATACCAACAACATTATTGTCACAATCTAAACTTCCAACTCACTTGTGGACTACTTTATTGGAAACATAAACCACAATCCACTGGAAAGGAAAATTACATTATAATAAAGCTAATTTAAAATACTTAAAATTATAAAATTAAAATATATCTATTAAAAACCTATCTGGGGGTGTGCCTGGGTGGCTCAGTTAAGCACCTACCTTCAGCTCAGATCATGGTGCCAGGGTCCTAGTATAGAGTCTCATGTCGGGCTCCTTTCTCCCCTGCTTCCCCTGCTTGTGTTCTCTCTCTCACTGTTTCTCTCTGTCAAATAAATAAATAAAATCTTAAAAAAAAAACTATCTGGGAAGTTTTATGACAGAGATTTCTGAGTAGACTGAAATAAAAGTTCAGTTTACATGGAATGGCACTCCATAGTATAGAGTTGTTAAATTGTAAAGTCCAAAATATTTATTTGGTAATAAAGATGATTTCTATATTTATCTCTTGATGAAATAATCTTTTAATAAAATGTATAAGGGGCAAATGAACAATGACATAAATTTCTTTATTCAGTGGTCAATAAATTTAATGTGCATATGGTCTTTACAAATTTTATGGTTTAAGATTTTGCTGCCACTTTATAGGGAAATATTGCAAGATCATCAGCGTTAAGTACTTTATGTCTACAGACATTCTGTCTACACTTTGAGTATATCACTAATAAAGAAATGAATGTGAAGATTCACAACTTCATGACTCGAGCTTTTAGATTTCTCAGAGGTGTAGTTAATTAAATCAAAGAGAACAGTACATAGCTCTGTAATTTCTTAGGCTTGAGAAAGAAGAAGCCGTCTAGGGTGTTAAGTATTTGGAAGCTTCTGGCAGTTCGGTATATAAGTGTTATAACCTAGGAGTGCTAGAGTCTATGATGGAAAGGATGGGGTCAGATTGCCATTCTCCGAGTTGGAGCCCTTTGAAAATGGCTAATCATTAAAGACTGTTTAGGAACATTTTAGTAAAATTACTATATCTAAAAAATCTTAGGTCACAGAAGGCTTATAAGGATACTTTTGTGATGTGACTAAGTTCAAAATGACTGAAAGAGAAGTAGAAATGGAACAAACTGACAAATATGTGAGATGCGATAAGAAAAGAATGTGTGGAATTTAATGCCTTGTAGGACAGAGTTATAGCAAGTGGAGGGAGCAGACAGAAACAATTCTAACACTGAAATAAGGAGAACTTTGAATGACTTATTCAATTTTTCTCCCAAACTCTTACTAGTGTGCTTTTTCTTTATAATAGATCCCTGAAAACTATCAACTACATACCTTAGCTTCCCTTCCAGTTAAAATTCTGAATATGATTTAGGTTCTATTCAACAGATTTACTCTTACACAATTTACACTCAAAACTGGATTAAGTTAAGAAAAAAAAGTAAGTGTATCAGGTTTCTGTTTTGCTGGTGTAGATATGACAGAGGCAATGTGGTTCTGTGGTCCCTGCCTTTATGATGTGGTTTCCTGCATTAGCAGTGGTAACATTCATATTTCTTTGCAAAGCCAATATAGTCAAGATTCTGACTCATGGTTTCACACAATAATGAGTAGTTTTTACAATCTTAGCAGAGGCAGTGTAATTTGGGTGGCAGAGAGCTGTTTTAGAATTTTTGTCTATAACCTATTATTATTTCTACCCTTCCAATTATGTAGTAAGCAAACTAATGTCAGGTAGAAATTCTTTTCTACTCAAACTAGTTACTGTTTGTAACAGAAACTTAACCAAAATAGTGATTAAGAGTGTTTGAATGCCAATAACAGAAGAAGGGAAATTTTAAAGGACTGAATATTTAAATGAGGATAAAGATGAATTTTCTATTGTGAAATGTAGATTGAAAAGAAGGGAGCGAGGGAGGAAAGAAGAAGAGAAGGAAGGAAGGAAGGAAGGAAGGAAGCAAGGAAGGAAAGAAGGAAGGAAGGAAGGGAAACTGAACTTTTCATTTGGAAATAGAAACATGGTGAGAAATAAAGATTTGATTAAAACATTACATAGATGTGGTGGTTGACAGCAGATAAGAGAAAATAGAATTAAATTGATTTTTTAAAGGAAATAAGGATATTGGGAGAGAACAGTGACCATGAGACACAATCTATTGTGGTTATATCCCAAACCAAATCTTACATTAATGACAGCTTAGCAAGTATATTAATATTTAATAATAGCACAGACTAATGAAATAATAACATCTTTGTATAATAACATTTGAACTTCATTGTTTATAAGATTAAGTTGTTGAAACAAACAAAGTAACAACAATAGGGCATATTCTGGCTACACCAATCCTTTGAACATGACTTTTCTTTGTACTTACAGAGGCAAGATAAAAAAAATTTCAATAACCATATGGAAGTTATGATTTCAAAATGTTTCTATGAAGTTTTGGCTTGAATTATTGATATTGCTTTCCTTTATCAACCTGATTAATGATATAATTACAATGCATAAATAAAATGAAAGAAGCATTATGCAGATGAAATTGCACATGGGTTGCATCAGTGATTGTCTTTCCTCTTAAATCGGTAATTACTCACCATGTGACCTTGAAAGATCCATATAACCTCTCTAGGCCATATTCAGGTTTTTCAACTCTAAAATGGAATTTATACATTTTTAACCTTCCTACATTCTTTTGACTTCTGGAAGATCTATAGAGGGGAGGTAAGAGTTCATACTGTGAAGTCATGTAGACTTGGGTTCACATCTCAGCTGAGGAATTTCTACGGATGTGACTTTGGTAATTTATGTCAGTTCATTATGTTTCTTATGTTCTATAAAAGGTGAATGACAGTACTGACATCACAGAATTATTATCTGCACTAAATGAAACTTTATTCATATATATATATATATATATATATATATATATAGTTGCTCCTTATTTGTACATCAAAAAAAAAATATGGCAAACATTTTAAGATGACACAACTTGTAATAGCTAAACTTATATTTGTAATCTTTAATAATTACAACAACTTAAAACATACATTTTTCCATTAATAGAGTATTCATTAACAACATATTCTAACATTTTATCAATTTTTCATATTTC
Organism: Mustela nigripes; assembly: GCF_022355385.1. Taxonomy (NCBI): domain Eukaryota; kingdom Metazoa; phylum Chordata; class Mammalia; order Carnivora; family Mustelidae; genus Mustela; species Mustela nigripes. The sequence goes on along the minus strand of NC_081561.1, from coordinate 40,776,963 downwards.
CATAAACAAGTAAATTAATGCCTAATATTATAGGAAATGATTATATCATACTCCTAGAATAAAGATAATGGGATTCTCAATGGTCTTAATGACTACCTATTTAGAAAATTATGTCAGAAGTAATTTATTCAGTATTGATTATTGATAAAGTTCATAATAAGAGCTTAGTTTTTTAAAATTTCTGTCTATTTTCAAAAGCAGGAGTTTCTGAAAGCTAAAAATCAATGGATAATTGCAAAGTTAGAATGCTTTTATTCTTCTGACCAAAGCCATGCCCTGCACATGGCAAAATTTATAATCATACTTTCAGGTGACTGGAGTATATATCACAGATTACTTGATACTCTCACAACTTCATATGAAGAAACAAAGGTCCAGAGCTCCTAAATGATTTTCTGAGAATAGCAATGCAAGCCAATGGCATCAATGGAATATGAAAAAATTCCACTTCTTAGCAGAGGAAGATGATATGATTATAAAAAAGTGATTGCTTTACCTATGGTGGAAATATACATTTAAAATAATTTTCAGTATTCTATAATGTACTCTGTTTTTTTATAAAAGCAAATTAACAATATTAAATTGAAATCAAGAAATATATCAGTTTATTAGAAAACTAAAAATATAAATTATCAGTAGGAAAGACCTCATAGCCACTTGAAAAGCTTGGCATCAAAACTTCTTACTGTTCATATTCTAGGAAGTTAGTAATATGTGATGACTTTATTGTATAATTTGGGAAACGAAATGCTTCTCCTGAGTCTTTAGAATGATTTATGCTCATTACTTATGAGTATCATAACAGGCTTTGAAAGTACGGTGATGGCCAATGAATTATAGGTTTGGGTGACAATTTAGTGTGAACCACTTTTCATGAGTCACATTGTATTTTCCTTTTATATACTTCTGAACATCAATGCCAAATTGCAGATGGCACATGTGTCTTTTTTCCTTTTCTTTCTCTGCTAACTGATTCCTTATTTCACCTTAGGCATTTAATATAAAGAACATGAAAACATTTACAAGTTAATACTTATTTTTTTTTTACTATTCTCCTTTGCAATGAGATAAAAACTACTAAGTAGCAGTTTAGAAATAAGGAACCAACATACTTTTAACTACCACATTACAGCAGCTGAAAAGATCATGGCTAGTCACTTAATAAGAGGGTATTAGTGACTAGCAAGTACAACACAGAAATTACCCAAAATGGACAGGCAGACAGAGGGAAATGTTGACTGGGGATTCAGTGAATGCATTAAACAGGTTAGGAACATTGACTCCTTTTGTTTTACTCCTATTTAGCAAGGCCTGGAACGTTTAGCAAAGCAAATGAATTATAATCAGTGTATTAACTGGAAGCCATTCTAAGTAATAAAGACTGCTTCCAGCAAGAGCCAGTCACTTTTTCATTCAATGATATAAGTCATGGCCATACTGGGTAGAATGTCCCTTACAAAGGGTCTTATTAGTCACAAGGAGGAGGTAGACAATTATAGTTAGATGAAATACTTTGTAATTTGTCCAGAACAATTCCAGAAGGGTACTCCTGATTTCTCAACATATTTCAATAACACCACTTTCCCTCTAAGAAGTACGCGAGTTTGGGATATAGAAGTATATGATCTCCTTATTTATCATCCTCACAAACCCATGAGTTGTATGCACACACACATACCTCTAAGTATATTATTTTAAGCTGCTAGAAACCAAAAATCAATTAATAAAACTTTTGAAAGCAGCAAGAGAGAAAATATAAATTACAAACAGAGTAACAAAGATAAGAATTGCAGGCTATTTCTTAAAAACTATGTGAGCCAAAAGATAACAAAGTTACAAATAAGGGACAGAAAGATAAAAGAAAAAAATGAAACTCCAATTTTAATCACAGCAAAAATACTTTAAACAATTTTAAAAGGAATAAAGTAAATCAGATAAAAAAAATCTGCAGCAACACACTGTGATAGACTGAATAATTCTGCCCCGGTGATGCTCACATCCTAGTATCTGGAACCTGTGTATGTTATCTTATATGGTAATGACTTTGCAGATATGATTAATTCAACAATCCTCAGTTGGGCAAATTACCCTGGATTATGTGGGTAAACCCTAAATGCAACAACAGCTGGGTTGTTGAAATAGGGAGGTTGTTAAAATAGGGAGGCAGATGGAGATTTGAAGGGGGAGAAAGCTAGGTGATCATGCTGAAGTTCCAGTACCACATGCAAAGAAATGCCAGCAGTCATTAGAAACTGAAAGGGGCAAGGAATAGATTTTCTTCTTCAGGCTGTGGAGGTAGCAAGGCTCACACCTTCACTTCAACCCAGTGATACTGATTCAGACTTGAGACCTCCAAAACTGGAGGGAATAAATTTAGAGTGGTTTGCAGCATTTTGTTACAATAGCTATAGAAAACAACACTACCCATAAAAACGAATGAAAGAAATAAAAATATATAAATGAGTGAAGAGATATACTGTGTTTATAAAATATTGTTAAGATGCCTCAATACTGTTACAATGCCTTCTCTCCCAACTGATGTATTTATTCAACAATTTTCCAATCAAAACTGCCATAGAATTTCTTTAAGAAATTATGGGGAAATTTGAAGGAATTGGAATACAATTCCAAAAAGTAAGAAAAACATATAAATAGAAAAAGAGACCTTACATTAACTGTTTTTCAAATATACTATAAAGCAGTAGTAATGTAGAAACTGGTGCCAGAGAAAGAAGAGGGTAAGTCCAGAATCAGATCCACACTAATATTCTAATATCATCATTTTAATTTCAACAAAGATGCAAAATGAATTTAGTAGAGAAAAATAGTAATTTTTCAACAAATGGTGCTAGAATTATAGGACAATACACAAAATAACTTTAATGAATATTAGCGATAGATACATACACACATACATAACCATAAATGCTATCCTAAAAAAAGATTCAAAATGATTTAGAACTACATAGGAAACCCAGAAATGTTAAAATTCCTAGAAGAGAGAGCAGAGGAGAATCTTGTGACCTTGGATAAGGCACAAGGTGTTCCAAAATAACGCCAAAAACTCATGGGGAAAAAAATAAAGAAACCAGACTTGGTGCCTGGGTGGCTCCGTGGGTTAAGCCTCTGCCTTGGGCTCAGGTCGTGATCCCAGAGTCCTGGGATTGAGCCCCACATCAAAATCGAGTCTACTTCCCTCTCCTCCTCTGCCTGCCTCTCTGCCACTTGTGATCTCTCTCTCTCTCTCTGTTGAAAAGATAAATAAAATCTTAAAAAAAAAGAAAAGAAAAGAAAAGAAACCAGACTCAAAATTCTGCAGTGCTACATGATTGTATTTATCTATTTATTTATTTTAAATTTTATTTATTTATCTTAGAGACAGAGAGTGGGGAGGTGCAGAGGAAGAAGAAGAGAGAATCCTAACACAGGCTCCATGGACAGCATGGAGCCTGATGTAGAGCTCAATTTCACCACCCTAAGATCAGGACCTGAGCCAAAATCAGGAGTCAGATGCTTAACCACCTGAGCCACCCAGGTGCCCCTAATTGTATTTATATATAATACTCTGATAAATGAAAATCGATAGGGACAACAAACATATTAGTGGTCCCCAGGGTTTATAGGTTGAGGAGGGGTTAATCTCAAAGAAGCACACAAGATTTGGGAAGATAATTGAACTGATCTATATCATGACTGCAGTGGTAGTTGAAAGAATACTATTTCAATTCTCACAGAACTGCACACTAAAAATGGTGAATGCTACTCTACATAAATTATACCTAAGTTAAAAAAGTGAAAAAAATAAAAAAAATTTCTGAACTCAAATTACTTGTTTTTTTTCAATAAAATAAGCAAAAACCCATGAATGATAATTTCAAATATTAAAATTTACATCATCGTTGAAGAATGTTATATTTTATTTTAAATTCTCGTGGTGTTTCAAGACTATGTCATACAATAGTCATGCATTTTTCAGTGAAATAAGTTGTATTAAATTAATGTTTCATTTATGGAAAACAGTAGTTAAAAGCACTTGGACACCTTTTTTCATAAAATTATATAGAATATACTTTTGAACTTAAAAACTTTATTGTTGTATTGATTGCTTAAAAGACAAGTTTTCAAGTTAACTGTTGTTTAATTTAATTTGGTTTTGCATTAGCATCATGTTGATACACATTATTATTATTCCTTTAGTATATACACTCAGGTCATCAGTATATTTCATTTAATGTCTCATTCTTTTATTTTGTTTTTATAGAGGAATTCATACGTTCTGTAAATATTGCATCATCAAATACAGAAATGTCCTGACACAGGACATATGGAGCTCTGATTTTACTATTATTATTATAATGAATTCACAGTGAAATAAACATTTATCAAGGAGTAATTATATGCAAGTTCCTGTAGTAGGGAATTCATATATGGTTTTTGTATCATTTACCTCTGTCAACAATCCTTCGATCTAGGCATCACTATTATTACAAACCGTAATTACCTATGAGGAATGAGATCCACAAAGTTGTGACCATTCGATATCCAAAAGCAGGTAAAAAGCAATATTTGGTTATTCTCTCTCTCTCTCTCAAGCTTCTATACCTGAACCCTTATTCCTAATCATTATATGATCTTTCCTCTCCCTTTCCTCTTCTTATTTTTTTAATGGTTCTACTCCTTTTGCATAATGGTACTTGAACATTTGTTGTATGAAAAATTATTTAAATATATTTATCTATCATTTTTTAAAGCCGTCTCTGGGGAAATCACACACTCTGGAATCATGTCAGTGGGCATTCAATAACACCTACAAATAGGAACCGACCATATGTTAGCCACTGAGAAATGGAGTATAAGAAAGACATAGCTTCTGCCCAGGTGGAACTTAAAATCTAGAGGAATTAATGCAATATAAATTTGTAAGTAGACAAACAAATTAAAAATTTTAGCTGTAAATAGATCCCTGTTAAGGAGACAAAAATGGCTAAGATAAATAATTCTGGACATAAGAAAGCCACTTTTAAAAAGATGGGTCAAAGAAAAGCTACCTGGAAATGTTTCATCTGAAAAGCAAATGGTGGGAAGAAAATAGCAAATGTCAACTGCATAGAGAAGAAATCTCTGGGTAAAGGAGAAATCATGTTCAAGGACAGGGATAAGAAAGAGAGCTGGTACTATTCAAGAAACTAGAAAATGCCATTTGACGGACACATGTTTAGTTGAGGGACAGACAGAAGATACCGAGGGAGCTCTATTAAGGGCACATTTTTAGCCTCAGAGGCCTTGTTAAGAATTTACATTTTAAGTGCATGGGAAACCAGTGAACACGCATTAAATTAGATGATATCTTTCAATTTACTGTTTTAGAATCACCATTGTTACCAACATTTTATTTATGGGAAAGTGTCAACTACAAAGTTAAAATCACAGAGCGGCTTAAGTGGCAGATACAAGGTCCAAAGCTTGATGTGTAATATCTCTGAGCCAGTTCAACTTCAGTCTAAAATCAACATGTTTCTGAAGGTTAAAGATTCACTGGGAAATATTTCCTAATTGTTGTTTCTCCATTGGACGCCTAGTTTATTAAAAAGAAAAAAAAAAAAAAGTAGTGAAAGTAATACGAGATAATTCTGGCCTTTTGATTGCAACAGAGCTTAATTTTATTTTGATCTAAAATAAGTCCCATTTGACCTCCTTTTTCTTTTTTACTCCCTTGTATATTTTATGTCAGAGTATCAATAGAATGTAAAAAGGATGGCCATTTTGGAGAGATGATCTAGTGGTCCATACAAGTATGTAAAGCTTTCCCTACTCAGTTGCAATTATAATAAAAGGCTAAAATTTATTTATTTTTTTTAATATAATTTTTTATTTTTTATAAACATATATTTTTATCCCCAGGGGTACAGGTCTGTGAATCACCAGGTTTACACACTTCACAGCACTCACCAAAGCACATACCCTCCCCAATGTCCATAATACCACCCCCTTCTCCCAAACCCCCTCCCCCCAGCAACCCTCAGTTTGTTTTGTGAGATTAAGAGTCACTTATGGTTTGTCTCCCTCCCAATCCCATCTTCTTTCATTTATTTTAATGTCATGAAGCAAATGAAATGGAAGTTGAATATATCTAGTATTTTATTTTTCAAAGGCCCCCATAAGTATTTTGTAAAATAATACAGGTATTATTTTTAAATTAATTTTATATTTATATTTTATGAAAGAGACCAATGGTATCATAAAACACCTCATATTTTATATTTATAATAATAGGCACTTTTTACATTTCTATAAAATAACCATCGGAAGATATAATGATACAAATTTTTACTAAATGATTTCAATGTTGAAACAATAGTACATAAAAAAGCATTCACACAATTGGATAACATTTTTATGAATTGTCTCATTATAAAAGCATATTAAAAGTTTCCTACAATTGGGGCATCTGGGTGGCTCAACTGGTTAAGCATCAGACTTTTGATATCAGCTCAGATCATGAACTCGTGGTTCTGGAATCAAGTCCCACTTCCAGCCCCATATGCTCCTTGTTCAGCATAGAGTCTGCTTAAGATTCTCCCTCTCTCTTTCCCTCTGCTCTCCCTTCCCCTGCTCACTCTCTCCCTAAAATAAATAAATAAATAAATGGAACCTTTAAAAAGAGTCTTCTACAATTTATTTAATTCCAGTGGGAGGTAGATGATATATTTTTGCCCAATAAAAACAGAGAAGGTTCATGTACCATGTGCTTCTACTCAATTGTACTTGTTAGTAAAATTATTGTTCAAAGATCACCATATTTAAAATTCATCATAGATAGAATCTATTTCTCAAGAACTGGGTCTTCTATGCTGGACCACAGTACTTAGCAGTTTCAATTTCATTCATAACAGAAATACAAGAGCATGAATATTAACTTCAAAACAAATGAAATTCTTAATTTTAAAATAAGTGTCTAATCTGCAAAAATATTAAGCACCTAGTCATATATGTTTTTTATTGAATATTGTCAATTTTCCTTTTACGATATTTTCCTCCACCTGACATTCACAGATAGATGTCCATCAACAGAGTTGCCGATACTTCTTTTCATAAATGTCCAATGATTTTCCTTGGCTAGACTTTATAAGTGATTAATTTTGTCAGTGACCAGTTGTCCTTTTCTTAACACACAATATGGTTTAGAACCAGTGTTATCTGGTGATAATATTCTTAACTTGTTTATTCTTGTCAAGATTCATGGTGAAACCACTTCCTAAGACTAATTTCCATCATCACCAGTTTATAAAATTTATACCTTCTCAGTGTATTAGGGTGTGATGCATAGGGTACATATATACATGTATATGCACACTCATGTTTACACATATTGATATATGTTTCTTTATGCCACTTTTTTTATATAAACACAAATAAGTATCTGCTCCTAATTTTCTACCTACATTCTTCCAGCACTTCATAAGATAGCCTTCCCAAATCTCCCACCTGAGAAATCAGTGTATTGGAATAAAGTAACAAATTATTAAAAGCAAAAACAATAGGAATTAACATTAAAAACATGCATTTTGAATACCTTAACTATGGGGAAAAGTATATTAGATATATATAAAAAGTGAAATTGATGTAGTCCTCACTCTAATTTTAATTTATAATCTGTAACCAAAGCAATAATATTCATAAATAACAAAAGAATAAAGGAATTAGGGATAAAATTTCCAATGGACTAAACTTTTCAAAACAAAACATTGGTATTAAAGTTTTATTTTGGAAACAATTCAGGGTTTGGTAAGGAAATGATAGAACAAATGATACTTCATTATATAGACTATGTTTGAATAACATATTGATGTATCATGTATTAAAAATATGAGCATGGAAGTTAATATATCCAATTAGCACTACTAGCTAACAATTTCTTTTTTTAAATGGACAGATAATCAAATAAGAGAGTAAATAATTATTGGCATAATTAAAGTTCAGTTATAACATAATCTCAAGACATTATAGTAGGACTCTGGAGGTATCACTGACTATCCTTCTATTAATTAAAATGAATCCAGAATAATAATGTTTAATTATTTACTAAGGCTTACTTGATTTTTAATTTTTAAAAAAGATAATTGCAGCATCCACTCTGTTTCCATACTAATGTCCATTATAATTAAAATGTGATTAATCCATTTTGTTAATTCTTTTCAACTTCTGTTATTCTGTTTTTCTGTGCCTATTTGTTCACATAATGTTTTAGGTAATGCCTTTGTTATATTTGTAAACAAACAGAAATATAAAGATGATACAGTATTTTTGCCCATAAAAACTTAATTAATATGGTACCACCACATCAGAATTTTAATTATAAAATATTTTTGTGGCAAGCATACAAGAAACATTAAATGCTAGAAATTGTTCACCATAACTTTTTTTTCCAGAATCTAATGTGAACATTCTGGAGTAGTAGATTATTGTGAAATCTCCATTGTTTTAGAATTGGCCTTTTGGAAAATTAGTTGCTGAGATGGTCTTAAAACATTAAAATGTACTTTCAGTTCCAAGTGATCAATTTTAATGATGCATTGGTTTCTAGATCCTAATTCTATTTCTAAAGAGTCAGGGAGATTATTTGGACAGATTTAGAAGAAGAGAGAGAAGTATGGTCATAATCAGATCCATTCACTCATTTGTTCAAAATATCTATGGCTGACACCTGTTCCAGTTGCTGAGATAAAGCAGTGACCATCTTTGTATTTATTGAGCTTCTATTCTGTTGAGAGAGACAAACGAACTTCACGAGCAGGTAAGTGCATATTTAACACATATTAATGACTTGCTATGAAAAAGAAACGAATGATAAGGGGAGAGCAGTGGACGGAAAAACCTCTCTTAATAATCTCATAAGGCACATACTTACAGGAAAGGAAAGGATGGACTGTACACATGTCTAGAGTAGCAACAAATGCAAGAATATGGGGAAGAAACAAGTTTGGTCCTTTTGAAAATCAGCAAGGAGCAAAGAGTCATGGTGGAGAGCAGCAGAGACATGGAGTTGGGAGACATAGTCAGGGTCCTTGGTGATGAGAGGTCACTAGAGAGTTTGAGCAGGAAAATATCATAATTTGTTTTTTTTTTTTAAGGTATCATTTTATCTACTGTTTTGAACATATTGTAAAACTGAAAATCAAAACAAGGGACTTCATGGAAGAGTACAGCAGTAGTCAGGGACATCGAACAGGAGCCTCTCTAAGCCTGATATGACAAGCTTAGATGCTGCGAATTAACTGGGTCCTACCAGCTGCCCACATAGGCTGCAAGGATCAGTTTCTTAGCACATCTGCAACCACCCCCAACCCAAGTATTCTGTCACCAGAATTGGGAAGTTCTTGCTTAGAATCAGAAGTTCTTGATGTACTTTAAGATATATTTTTTTTAAATAATTTTTTTATTTTAAAAGATTTACTAAAATGGATTATTGACCTAAATGTAAATGATAAATCTATAAACCTTTAGAAAAGCATAGAACAAAATTCTCACAGTTTTGAACTGAGCAGATTTACGGCAACAGAAGTTACTGATGGACTGGAAATCAAATAAGAATGAGAAAGAGAAGTTGAAGATGATGTCAGGGTTTGGGGCTTGGACAACTTTGAATAGCAGGCATTCATTAGTAAGCCTGAGAACAGTAAGGAAATGCAAGTTTGGGACAGTGTAGAAGGAAATCAGAGTTTTATTTTGGACAAGCAATGCTAAGAGTCTTATTAGATACTCAAGAGACTTTTCAAATAGGTTGTTGGACATATGGATTTAGAGGAGCTAGATATTCAAATGTGGATATCATCAGCATATGTATAATATTTGAAGCTATAGAATCAAATGATTCCCAATCCTGGCTGCACCTAGGATATTATACATGATACCAACCCAGAACCTATTTTAGAGTTTCTGACTTAATTGACCCCTGGTATAGGCTGAAAGCCACTGGTAGTGATGGAAAAGAGGAAATCTGAAAACTGAGCTCTGAGACATTCCAATATAAAGAGACAAAGAAATGATCTGGCAAAAGAAATGATGCAATAGTTATCTCGGAAGAAAGAAAATCAAATCTAAACTATGTTTATTTGGCAATGAACAAAGTATTTTTAGGAGGAGCTTCATCCAGTGGTTCAGAGCAGACAGTCAGAGAACTGCTGGGAAGTTTACATTCCAGTCAGAGAGACAAGGAGTAAAAAGAAGACAGTCACAGTGTGCGGTCATTGGATACTTGCAGGATGCTCATGCTTTGAGGCATGAAGGACACCTTCTTCAGCCCTAAGGAATTAAGAAACACTTCTGGGGACGGCTCAGCTGGGAAAATGCAGGAGCAGATGTTGTGAACTAGCAGATTGTGGAGAAGTTTCCAGGCGGAAGGAATTGTCATGTAGTGATAAAGCATAACAATTGTAGGAGCTGTAAGCAGTTGAATATTTTTATAGTGTAGAGTGATTTGGAGAGTGGCAAAAGATGGACTGGAAAAGAATAAATGCTAAGCCCTTAAATCCCCGGTGCTTCAGTGTGGCAGGCCAAGAGGTTTGGGTCTATAGATAGCTTCTGGAAAATTCTACTTATAAGGCTAACTTTATTTTCTAAAACTTCATTTAATAAATAAAATATTTTACTCTGAAATGTATCATTTTAACACAAGGCATTAGGAATCACTGAAAGTACAAATATTTTTAATCAAAATATCATTAAATAAATACTAAAATATGTATATTAAAATGAAATCATTAATGGCATCTTTTCAAATTTTTGTAGTTACATGTTTAAGTATATGTTGAATCATACATCCTGTACATTTTTTCATTTTGTTTTCTCATTATTTCATGAATATATCTTTATCCCTGAATATCATCTTACCACTCTTAATTTGCACTTATTTGATTAATTTTGACCTTGAATATCTCTTAATTTTTTTTGCCAATTTAATTTCTTTTGTGAATTAACCATTCATGATCCTTGTTCATTTTTCTTCTGTAGTATGTCTCTACTTTTTACTAACTTGGGAGCATGGTTTAAATATTAACCTTTTAGTTGTCAAATATCATTTGATATTTCTAGTATCTCATCTTTTAGTTTTAAATTTTATTATATATATATGTACACATACAGATAAATGATAGACACATAGAAAGATAATAGATAGCTATTATTATATCATACATGTAATATCAGAAGGAGAAAACAAAATATCCTTTTAATGTCTCTGTCTTACCATCAGCTTTCTCTGATTTGGCTTCAGGGAAAAAGAGATCTCATTGCCTTCATTTAAATGGTTCTGTCCAAAGTGGTCAAAGTGGGAGTATAAAGTCTGGGCTGTCTGTCCTCAGGTGAACTAATATTAATAAGATGGCTTTGCACCCTCCCCAACTTGATAGTTATTCTTCCGTACCAAGTAATAAGTTCAATTCGATACTATGTTTTCCAGGATTTTTGTTTTTAAAATCCAGAAACAAGATGGTTCTGAATGTTCTATTTTCCAAGGTGTGTTTGTTAGATTTAGGCAAGTCAGCTTCATAAAACGAATTGCCATGTTCATTGAATGGTGTTGACAGATGTAGAAAGATTGCTCTGGCTGCAGAAACTACCAACTAGAGCTCCATGCCTATAAGAGATGAGCCCTTAAGCACTTCAGTGAGATAAAGTAATCAGAAAGCCACAGCAGATTCAAGGAGCACTCATGCCTATTGAGTTCATAACATCACAACATTTGCTAAGAATAATCAACTTCTTTTAGAATCATGTTCAACTGGTAAGTTCTCCCAAAATTTTGGTAAAACAAATTACTGCATGTTTTATAGATAACTTAGTCATGGGTTTTCTTCTTTTATAGCTTAAATATACCCTGACAGCATGTAAACAACCCAAATGAGAAATAAAAATGAACAAGGATACCATCTCAACATTTATTTTCCCATTTGTTAAATGTTCTAGCATTTTTCATTCAGTAGAACTTTTTTTCATTAAATTAATTAAAATTTAGAAAAACCGGGGTGCCTGGGTGGCTCAGTGGGTTAAGCCGCTGCCTTTGGATCAGGTCATGATCTCAGGGTCCTGGGATAGAGCCCCGCATTGGGCTCTCTGCTCAGTAGGGAGCCTGCTTCTCTCTCTCTCTCTCTCTCTGCCTGCCTCTCTGCCTACTTGTGATCTCTGTCTGTCAAATAAATAAATAAATAAATTTTATTTTTTTCTAAAAAAAAAAAATGAGAAAAACACTCATACTCTTTATTGTGAATAATTATTATTAAAACGAAATTCTGTTTTAGGATGTATTTGCAGTGAGTGAATTTTGAAAATATTGCAGCCTCAGATCATTTCTCAAACATATTGTAAAACCCCCATAGCAAAAGATCTATGTTACTTGCCACCTCTTCTTAATATTGAATTTAAATGCAATGAAAATTTACATGCCTTTATTTTCAAAACTATGATTAGACATATTTTTCAATATATGTTTGGTTAAAGACCAATACTTAAGCATTTTAAAGCTTTTCTTTGGTAATTTTAGTACCTAAAATTCCAGGGGTTAGGTTAAGTGAAATTTAACTTGTCATAGGATATACTAATTTCAATGCGTAACATATTGATTTGTGCCTAATATAGATGGTTTGTAAAATAAAACCATTGAGCTACATGTCATGTTACATGGTTTGTGATATCTTTGTTAACCCAAGAAGAACAAGTTTGTATAATGTTAGATTTGTGTGTGTGTATAATTGTCAACATGCATAGTTTGTTTTTATGAGAATTATATTGGCCTGTGTAAATTATATTTGTTTCTGGTGAGATGAAAATGAGCTTGATGTTAAATTATAATTAATCTGTCACTATGATAGTTTCCTTCCTTTGAAATATGCAAATGCTAGGGTTAATGATTAGCCAGGTACATCTTTATTAAAGAAATTTTAAGTAAAAGATTGTGAAATTGCTGTTTCTTATTCTTCTCCCTAACAAATACACACTATCTACTAGAAGAAATGAGATATTCACTTGGCATATACTTGATTTATCTTTCCCCATCACTGAAGATTAGACCAAGGGTGAAATTTGATCCTAGCCCCTGGAAATCACAGAAAAACACTGAAAAATGTCACACCATATTTCTGACCTTAGGCCCCATATACAGGGGTCTTTTATATTAAGAATTTTTTAGTTCTATTAAGTGGGTAGAGAGTGTATGACTTATAAAGACATTTCAAAGGGTTGAAATAATTGCTCCTTTCATATGAAAATTCTGTAATCCCCTGAAGAGTTAATTGAAGAAATGAAGTGCTTCTCCCTTCCTGATTCTGTTGCATACACCCAACTGTGGAATGGGGCCATTTGTGAAGGAATAATCACATGCATTCTTTCTTTCTCTCTACACTCATTTCCAATAGGGCAGTGGCAGAAAATAGGAATACTTATTGTGATTACTTTCATTTAGTTCCTTTTCTGAGTCAACACAATGCATTTAAACCAATAGACTGTATTTATATAAAATAATAAATTACATTAGTTGTCTATAGAAGAGAAAATTTTTAAAACATATGAAACTAGAAGTTTCATAATGAGACACATAAGTTTCATAATGAAATACGTATTTTGGAAAATTATAAATAATGTTTATATTTCTGAAGCCTTTGCATGTTGAAGCCATTACATGTTGAACACTTCTTTTAACCTTTATTATGAAAAGAGATTGTAGAGATATAACTCCCTCTGTTCCCAATCCTAGGTCAAAGGGAAACCACCTGAAAAGAAGAGAAAGTAATAAAAGGAGTCATATGTCATAGATCTTATAATCACTGACCTAGGAAATATTTATTATAGATCTGTTCTGGGGCGCCTGGGTGGCTCAGTGGATTGAGCCGCTGCCTTTGGCTCAGGTCATGATCTCAGTGTCCTGGGATAGAGCCCCGCATTGGGCTCTTTGCTCAGCAGGGAGCCTGCTTCTCTCTCTCTCTCTGCCTGACTCTCTGCCTACTTGTGACTCTCTCTCTCTGTCAAATAAATAAATAAAATCTTAAAAAAAAAAATCTGTTCTAAAACAGATACTGTGCTCATTCTAAGAATATAGTCTTATCCATTTTACTCTGATTATTTCACTGAATCTTCATAACACTTTGCTTTAGTAAAATTATAATAGATAAATAGGAAATATCATAAATTTTTTTTATAAATAAGAGGACAAACAAGGGGTAAAATAACTTGTCCACTGCTATGAATTATAAGTGCAGAATCTGTGATTTTAGGTACATTATGTACAAGATGAAGAGAAAATGAGTGTGATGCTTGCAATATAACATTACAAACAGGGATTTTAGTATATTTTAGCTCTTTTCATTTTCTCTAATTCTATAATAATAAAATTGGGGAAAATAAACAAAATAAAATTAGGGAATTTTTCTGAGAGTGATAATGTTACACATACTCACATTTTCATTTTCCTCATCCAATCTTTTTCCTGAGAGTACAAAAGTAACAAGTTTGATTTCCATATTTACTGCAACTTTTGAGGTATATGTGAATGTCTGTGTGTGTCTGTGCATGTATGTGTGGTACATGGCACACAAGGAGGGCTCAATAAGTGGTACACACACATGCACACACACATGCCTATTTCTTCAAATGTTATATTTCATAAAATCTAATAATGACAAAATATATCTTAAATTACATATTTAAATAGATAGAGAAGAACTCCTATTGTGCTTGGACTTTGATAAAATTTCTAATTAATGACAACACTTTCCTGTGGTAATTTATGATGGTTTGGATTTTCCCACTCCCTATCTTCCACATTCAACTCCTGTTACTCTGACAAGAATTTCTTATATTATAAAATTTAACTCTCTTCCACACACACGCACACACAGAGTGACTTAACATGCTCAGTTTAAAAGAGAACTAAGTATGAGTGGCATGCTCAAAGTAACTCATCACCAATTCCTCTTACTTCTATGCCTCATCATGGCTACCACTGACTTTGAGACTGGGGATAGGCAATAGCATATGGAGGCTAATAGCAATCTTTTAAGTCAAACGAGCCTAGGTATGAATCCTAGTTTTCTCTTAGGTAGAGTTACTTATCCTCTCTGAGTCTATTTTCTCAATTTTTATGAGACTATTGAGTTGTTTTAAGGCTTAAATAACATAATGTAAGTAAAATGCTAAGCAGACTTTCCAGCACATAATGAGTGCTCATAAATGGTAGCAATTATTACTTTTATTGAGACTACAAAATAGCCTTGCTGATGGTTTTGAAAATCATTAATAGATAAAGAGTTAACAATCAGGTGGCTCTGAGGATCAAATGAGGCAAACACACATAAAATACTTCACCCAGAATCTGGCACATTTATCGGTCTTTTTTGGCTATCTGCCTTTTGACCTATGACTAAGAGGGGGATGCAAAATAATGTTATTATTTTAAAATTTTGAAGAAAAAATGAGCATAATATTTTTATTATAATCATTTCACAGCTGGTATAATAATTGATGTCATGAAATAATAAAAAATGTCCCTATTCTGAGTTAACATATTGCCTAGGTTCAGTAAGGTATTATTAAATTATTTTCATGGGTTGTTTTAATGATATAAAAAGAGGCATACCATTATTTTTCACCTTTCTTAAATCAAAATTTGGTTGGCATGAAGCCAATTTCCCTTGTCGTTTATTCCATTTTCAAAGATTTATTTTATAACAGTTAAATTTTCATATTATCATCGATATCCTATTTAAACTTGGCATTTCCTTGGTCCTGGAAATTCTGTCTTTTGATGTCTTTGAGCTTAATTCTTTATCCTCCAGTCCCTCCTGATTTCAAAACCTGGCAAATGATCTAACAGGAATGTGTTGTCACTTGTACTTGTTGCAGGATTCCTTTCTTTAGGGACATTCTGTGTCCCAGGTGGTGAGACTGTAGGACATTCCTTTCTGATTTCCTGGCTAGACCACAGTATCCTGAACTCTGTAAACCTCAGTGGATGTTCCACAGCAAAAAACAGTTGTGTGTCTGAGGTTCTTCTAGCTTCTAATCTCCAATTGCACCAGCTCTGTATGGCCACAGAGACCCCACTGACACCCTCTCCTCTTCCTCCACACCAATGTCTCATTTGACCCAAACTTGAGCACCAGGTCATGTTTAGAACCTGCTAAATGTTGCAGGAGAAAAAATAGCCTGTGATGGCTCAAGGAGGAAAGACTCTTCTGCAGAAATAACTTCTAGTCTCATACTTCCAGGTTCCTTTAAAAATTATCTTTAAAAATGTGAATTTTCAGTTTCTCCCCCTTTTTGGTTTTTGCGCAAAGAATGTTAGTCTATTATGATCTATCATATTCCACTCCAAATCAGAAGTCTTCAATCAACTGAAAAACATTATTCACATTCATGGCATTATATACCAAAAATAAATATTTACATTTATAATGATTTTCATGAGAAAAAAATCTACCAGAGTAAAGTTTTGTGATTTTTTTGGTTAATATTCCTTACCAAATGTGTCAAGATTCAAGATCTTGATCTTATTTAGATGTTTTTAATTTTTTTTTCAAATAAGTTAGTGAATGAAATAATAGAGCCACATTAAACTCTTTACTCTAATAAAGGTAAATACTAGAGAAAACAATCATACCAAAAATTATAATCATTTTTATGAAAGTCCAAGACTTTATTTACCCTATTATTATGGTTAAATAACAAAATACTCATACTTAATATACCTTCAATATGCAGACTGGAAACTAGAGGTAAGACAAAATGCCTTTCTATAATAATTTAATGTATATTTATTTACTAAAAATGGTAAACATTAAAAATTAAAATTCTGCATTGTGTAGTTCAGGTCTGTCAGGTCTGTCAAAGAATAATCTTTATTACCCCTTTATACACACACACACACACACACACACATTCATTTATTATTCATTACAGTATATCCATGTCCACATTTTTAAAAAAGAAATATCTCTGTTCATGTCTTTCCTTTACTGTAAACGTAGTACTAAAGATTCTTATTAATGCCACTTTCTGGTTTCTCAATTGTATTTTCTTTATTACAGGGAATTATTTCTATATTACATTTACCACAGGGAAGAATGAAACAAGCTATAATGCTTTAGACCTAAAAAGTTATATATATTTATCTATGTTTCTTCCTTTTCTTTCTTTGTATATGAAGATATAGGTAAGTTCTGTTAATTTACGAACTCTTCGTCCCTTGTGGGACAAGTTCAAAACTGCTCAAGTATTATAATATTCTACATTTTTTCCTTCTAACCCAGAAATAACTCAGTATGATTTACAAGTGGATAATGATTTTGTGTTTAATGAACACTTTAGAAGTTTAGACATCTCCTGACACATGATCATTTTGTGTTCTATTAGCAGAAAATCAGCCAGGATTCAATATCAAATAATCACAAAGAAATCAGAAGAGGCAGTAAAGGTAAAATTTCTATAACAGTAATGGAAATGTTAAGAGTAAGAACTTGTGAATTTTCTTATCAGTTTTGGATCTTAATTTTTCCAGCTTGATTTCCTGTCTTTAGCACAAATGGGTATAGACTGTGTCATAATGTCCTTGTCATGAAATTAAATTTTCAAAAGCATTTTAAAATACAAATTTAACTACTGATTTTCATGATAATCTATTGTAACTTCACCAGTCATAGCTTTTTGCTAAAGTCCTTTAAAAACCCTATATTTTTAGCCTTTATAACTTGACAATGTTGATAAGATTTTGTTAAATATCTTGAGAATTAAGAAGATTCACTTCTTTAAAATAAACAAAAACTTTCTTATAACAACTTGGCTACTATTTTAGCCAAAAGTCATCTATCACAAAATCACTTTACCAAATATTTTTCAATTTAGTCGATCTTCTTTTGCCTTTCTTACTAATTTATGGAAGATCCTTCAGTCAAACACAAAGGAGCTCATATGTATGTAGCTCATTAGTTGGAAAGAGAAAGTTGGGGTCTTAAGAGACCTTAGTGCTTATTTACCCCTGCACTTACTTTGTGAGATAACAGATCCTCTTAGTTAACTCTCCATTTTAACTTATACAGATTAACACAACCTGAAATGTTGATATAGTTAGTAGAAGAGGTAAACAATGAAAAGTCCCCTGTCCAGAGCTGGAGGAAACTTGTTACATACTTCCCACTATATCTTTAACATGTCATATCTTATAATGTAGAGCTCAAAATTATACTGACCAAAGGTTTGACGATAAAGGGAAAGATTGGGAACATTAATTTGTAGTAGGCATTTTCAGAGACATTCAGCAAAGTCCTAGAAGGAAGAAGGGACATAGAGTAAAGTTCACTAGACATTGATCTGAAAACAGAAAAAATAATATTTGACCTTTTAAAAAAAATTATTACTTAAGAGAGAGCAGGAGCAGGGGAGGAGCAAAAGAGAGGAAGAAACAGATTCCCAGCTGAGCAGGGACCCTAATGTAGCAGGGCTTCATCTAACTGAGCCACCCAGGAGCCTCATATCTGGTCTTGTTAAATGAGCACTCCCAGGCTATGACCTCCAACAGAAACATGGCTGCTGGCTGTTTGGGGTGAAAGCAAACCAGGACCAGTGTGCACAAAAAGAGTATCTCCTGAAATAGGAATTTCAGGAGATGGGGATGGAGCTCTAACGTCATCGGATATGTCTTTTTATTATCATTATGTGTGTGGGTGGGTGCATGTGCAAATATGGACAAGAGACCATAAATACTTCCAATACTTTGATATTAGGAAAAGGCATGTGAATTATCTCAACATGACTAGATAGGACATTACAGATTTTATTATTTATTTATTTATTTATTCATCTGAGAAAAAGAGAGAGAGGAGAGAGAGAGAATGCATGACTAGGGGAGGAGCAGAGGGAGAGGGATGTGCAGACTTCCTGCTGAGATCCTGACTTGACCTGAAATCAAAAGTCAGATGCTTAACTGACTAAACCACTCAAGTGCCCCTCGATATTACAAATTAGGGATAGAAAAAAATACTTCAAGGATGCATATAGGAGTGGTCTCAGTAGGTGCTCTGCTCAATAATTATTTATTGAAAAAACTAACAAATATTTAGTACCTACTTTCTCTTTCCATTTAGGTTTAACTCTTCAGATCAAGAACTCTGCAACACTCAGGGACATCATCTGTGGTAATGTAGATTCTGTTCTATCAGTTAAAATGCTTTATACCTATTAGGAACTCAAAAACATATCCTGCAACTCTTTTCACCAATGCTGCAGCTATGTTCTTCAAATCTTTCCTGGGTTTTTAATCCCTTGATTGTGATTAAGAAAACCTGGAACCAGGGAGGTCTCTAAAGACAAAGAGGAGAATGGAATCTCCATCAGTGTGAGCAAAATGGCCTCTATTGGGCTGTTTGCGTGTATATATATATATATATATATATATACACACACACACATACACATATATCATGCAGATGAACACAAAGTGATCTCCTGGTGTTACAGGTAGAGAGAAAAGATTGAAAATAAACCACTTTCATTGTCTTCATTTTCACTTAAATTGCTTTATTGTGTCTTGTCATAATAAACCCTCACAGATGCCTATGAACCAGTTTTGTAGGCAGCAAACTAAATGAAGGGTAAAAATCTTCAGGTAATTTTTCCACAGAAGTTTGATTCATATAGGAAATTTATCTTTGCTCTTTTAGGAACTGCAGCTAACTTCAAGGAATCAATGCATGTGATGAAGAATAGTTCTGTTTTCTAAAATTATAACAATTTGAAGAATTGGAAATCGATCTACTATGGAAATGAAAATAATAAATGTGCAAATGAGTAATCTGAATGGTAAAAAATAGCATTATACTTTCTCAGTAGGACATTCATATAAACGTGTTTAGTAAAATATTAACCTAAAATACAAAGTTACATGAAATGATGAATTGAAATCGTATATTAGAATAAGAAACAATTTTTGGTCTATTAATAACATTTGAACTTATATTCAATATAATACAATCACATAATTTTATTTTTCAAGTATGAGTCTAATAATCTGTTAGTTAAAACTTGATATTTCTCCCACCATGTTTACTAAAATTAGTCAGTTCTAAAGACTATAAAGTTATGTTTCTTAAAAACTTGATTGCCATTGATTTTATTAAACAGAATACTAGAATAAAACTATTTGGTCATAATATAATGCACCTACAATACTATGGGGACAGAAGGAATCACGTCTTAGAGCATCTTGTATTTACCTATTGTCTGACTCTTGCTTACTCTCTCGATCTGATTAAAGTTTTGCACTCTGGTTTTGAAACATCTAGATTTCTTGTTTTGCTTCTCTACACTCAGTTCTAGCCAGGATCAGCTTTTGATATTAGGCTCTATCTGTTTCTGGCTCTTTCTAACAACTGTTCTGACCAATGTCCTGACCAATGAGAATAGTTTTTGTTTTTGTTTTTATTTTGCTTTTTTTTTGGCGTAACGAGACTTTACTAAAAACAGAAAACCGGGCAGACCAAGGATTACAAACAGGAAATGTGGACTCGTAGCAAAACAAAACAAAACAAAACAAAACAAAAGAACAGAAAGGGCTGGAGGAGAGATGTCAGAAGGACGGTAGGGGGGTGAGCAAGAGCAAGGAAAGGGAAGGGAGGTTGTTTTTTTTGTTTGTTTTTTGTTTTTGTTTTTGTTCTTGTTTTTTTTCTTCTTCCCATTTCTTTGAAAAAAAACAACACAAGAAAAAAACACACACACAACCAACATTTGTTCTCAAGTAGAAACATAAATAGGGCAGAATCGAACACTCTGTTCTCTCTTCCAAAGGGAAAAAAAAAAAAAAAGTAAAAGGGAAGGCAGGGTTTGAGGCTGCGGCCCCTCCAAGCCCCCTTCTGCGGTGGTGTGTACAAAGGGGCTGGCGGGGCACATGGGTTTGTGCAACACTGGGTGGCCGTGCTCGGGGAACAGAGGCAGCGCGAGGGCGGTGGGGGGTCATGCGCTTGCCCCCAGGAGCAGGGGGTCCAGCTTGTCGAGTCCGAGGCGCCTTCTTCGAGTCCTGGGCACCCTAGGGGGCGGGGGGTTCCTCAGGGACTGTGCCCGCTCGGAATCCTGGCACCCTCTGGGTGTGAGGGGGTGTCCCTGGTGTTTTAGCCTGGTGTTTTAGAATTCCACCCCAAAGCAGTAGGATTCTTTATAAACCAGTGCATCTGCACATGCAGGTTCTCCTATAGCTTGAAATTGCCTGAAACAACAATCCTATCTCATTTATTTCTTGGCACCCTTTGTAAGATGGCCTCTGGCGGTATCCTACTGAGATCCTTAGTAGCTGATATATTGCTGCAGTGACCTCCCAAGATACAACTGTGAAAAGTAGCTGGTAAAATTTCTTTGTAGAAATCTAAGGAAAGCATTCCTCTGAGGATCCACAAAGGCTTTTATAATTAACCTCTATCTCCTCAATACAAAATTACAAAATAAATGTAAGAAAGCAACAATTCTGTTGCTCTTGAGAATAGTTTCTTTAATACATACTATATACTTAATAAAAAAAAAAGCTGGTTTTGAGTATCCCTTATGCTGGTGCTATATAGATGTGCTTTGTCCACATAATCAAGTATTTATCTACACCTTTTTCTGAGTTAGTGTTTAGATTCAATGATCTTTCTACTGGTAATTTATTTTTTTTTTTTTAATTTCTAAAGTAAAGTTAACCAAATTCAGATACCCAGAGGATTAAGTGTATACTTCAATCATGATAGTAAGTGTGCAATCTTTTTTTTTTTTTTTTAAAGATTTTATTTATTTATTTGACAGAAAGAGATCACAAGTAGGCAGAGAGGCAGGCAGAGAGAGAGGAGGAAGCAGGCTCCTGCTGAGCCCGATGTGGGGCTCGATCCCAAGACCCTGGGATCATGACCTGAGCCGAAAGCAGAGGCTTTAACCCACTGAGCCACCCAGGCGCCCCGTAAGTGTGCAATCTTAATCAATGATCCTGAGTCAAATATGTTACTCATACTCCACTAAGAAGAAATGACATTCATTTATAATAAAACTCACAGAATATTTTGAATGAAGTGCTTAATAATACCAAGGAACTCTATTCTAATCATAGCATATTATACCATGTCATTTACAAACTAGCAAATTTTCATTCTCATTTTCTCCAGTCCCATTAGGCTTGTCTCTTTGTGTGTTAGTTACATATAACACTCTGCTTGTTCCTGAGCACTCTGCACGTTCAGGCCAAATACCTACCATGACTGTTCCCATTTCTAAGGTAGGCAGTCATCTGCTTCTTGATCACCTGCAAAAGTTTTGATTATTTTACAAGAAAAAAAAAAAAGAAACTGTACCTTTTCCCCAAATTCTATCTTATTTCCAAGAAAATCACTTGTTCCTCCATGTTAATTTACAGCTACCTATATTTTAATACTTCACAATATAGTACAATAACATATCCATTTCCTCTCCTGGACAGTCAGAGAAGGACATAGATTTTGCTTCACTAATCTCCATAGCCTTAAAATATAGCACATAGCCCAGTACATAAAATATTAAATATACTTTAACTTCTTTAATCATATTCTCAAAAAATGATCTTTTAGATTTGGGGGATAATTATTTGCATTTCTTCCACATATTGGGCACAATAATTTAGAATAGAAAGTTTCTAAAATCAGATTACCTAAACCAAGAAACAGACTTAACTATAGAGGACAAACTGATGTTACTGGAGGGGAAGATGGATTAAATAGGTGATGGGTATTAAAGAAGGCATTTTTCATGGTGAGCACTGCACGTTGTATGTAAGCAATGAATCACTAAACTCTACACCTGAAACTAACGTTGCACTGTATGTTAACTAGCTGTAATTTAAATAAAGACTTGGAAAAAATAAAATACTGTCTAAATTCAATCCCAACTCCAAATTTACCAGCCATGCAATTCCCAGAAAGTTAATTACAATGTCTCTGTTTTGTTTCTTATCTTTTTTTATGGAGATATAATTGAAGTAGGACATTGTATAAGTTTAAGGTATATAACGTATTCATTTGATACATTTATATATTGCAATATTATTATAACAATAGTGTTAACTCTATCACATCACATAATTATCCTTTCTTTTTGGTAGTGGGAACAAAAAGACTTACACTCTTAGAAACTTTAACATTTATAATACCACCTTGTTGTCTATAATCACTAAGTTGTGCACTCGATCTCCAGTACTTATTTGTCTACTGGTTGCAAGTTTTTGTCCTTACACAACATCTTCCCAGTTCCCCCACCTCCCAGCCTCTGTTAACCACCATTCTACTCTTTGTTCTTATGAGTCCCCTTTTTAAGATTTCACATATAGGTGATTCCATATAGTATTTGTTTTTCTTTGACTTACCACACTTAGTATGATGCCTTCAAGGTCCATCAGTGTTGTCACAAATGGGAGGATTCCTTCTTCCTCATGACTGGATAATATTCCTATATATATTCTTTATCCATTCATCCATTGGTGAACACTTAGTTTTTTTTTGGGGGGGGGCCTATTGTGAATAATGCTGCAAAAAACATAGTGTAGTATCTCTCTTCAATATTCTATTTTCACTTTCTTTGAATATATACTCCAAAGTGGGATTGCTGGATTAGCTGGTAGCTCTATTTTCAAGTTTTTGAGGAACATCCATATTGTTTTCATATTGTTAAACCAATTTTCATTCCCACCAACAATGTACAAGGTTCCATTTTCTCCATATCCTCACTAACACTTGTTATCTTTTCTCTTCTTGATAATAGCTATTTTGACAGGTCTGAGGTGATAACTTATTGTGGTTTTGATTTGCATTTCTCTGAGGATTAATAATGTTGAATATCTTTTCATGTGTCTGTTGGCCATCTATATGTTCTCTTTTGGAAAAAATATCTATTCATCGCTTTACATTATTTTAAAGATTTTATTAATTTATTATAGAAAGAGATAGAGGGAGAGAGAGATAAACAGGGAGAAGGGTAGAGGGAGAAACAGACTCCCTGCTGAGCAGGGATTCTGAGGTGGGGCTTGATTCCAGGACCCTGGGATCATGACCAGAGCCGAAGGCAGACACTTAACTGACTGAGCCACCAAGGCACCCTGGCTTCTTCTTTTTATAAATCTAAATTTTTTATTTCTTTGTTATTGAGTTGTATAAAGTCTTTATATATTTTGGATATTAACCCCTTACCTGATATATGGTTTGCAAATATTTTCTCTCATTTCACAGGTTGCCTTTTCATTTTGCTTTTATTTTTGCTGTACAGAGCATTTTAGTTTGATACACTCTCACTTTTTGATCTTTGCTTCTGTTGCTTGTGCTTTTTAGAGACTTATTTATTCATTTTAGAGAAAGAAAGAGTGAGAGATATCAAGCTGAAGGAAGGTGGGAAGACAGACAGAGAGAAACAGACTACCCACTCTACAGGGAGCTTAATGCAGGGCTCAATTCCTGGACCCAAGGATTATGACCTGAGCTGAAGACAGATGCTTAACCAATTAAGTTACCTAGGCACCCCTAGGTGCTTGTGCTTTTGTCATAATAAAAAATATAATATTAAAATTTTTATCATGTTAAAAAATCATTACTAAGATGAATGTCAAAGAGCTCCTTTGCTATGTTTTATTCTGAGAATTTCACAGCATCATGTCTTATGTTTAAGTCTTTAATTCAAGTTAATTTCTGTGAGTGGTGTAAGAAAGGGGTCTGTTTCATTTTCCTAGATGTGGTTATCCAGTTTTCCCAACAACATTTGTTGAGGAGATTGTCCTCTTCCTATTGAGTGGTCTTGGCTCCCTTGTTAAATATCAGTTGATTATTATAAATAAATGTAAATTTATTTTACATAAATTGTGGGGATTATTTCTGGACTCTCTATTCTGTTCGATTGCTTAAAGTGTCTATTTTTGTGCCAGTACCATATTGTTTCATAGTTTTAATTACTATAACTTTGTAGTAAAGCTTGAAATCAGAAGGTATGATGCCTTTGATTTTGCTATTCTTTCTCATGATTATTCTGGCTATTCTGGAGTCTTTTGTATTTCCATACAAATGTTAGGATTTTTTTTCTATTTCTATGAAAAATAAAATTGGAATTTTCATAAAGATTATTTTGAAGCTGTAGATGGCTTTGAGTAGTATGGACATTTTAACAATATTAAATCTTCTAATTTATGAACATGGGATATCTTTTCTCTTGTTGATGTGTTCAATTTCTTTCATGTATGTCTTACAGTTTTCAGTGTAAAGATCTTTCACCTCCTTGGTTAAATTTACTTTGTCATTTTTTTAAAAAGCTTTACTTATTGATTTATTTATTTAGAGTGGAAGAGCAAGAGAGAGCAGGAGTCGGAGGGACAGAGAGAGAGGGAGAGAGAATTCTAAGCAGACTCCATGCTGAGCAAGGAGACAGACACAGGGCTTGATCTCACAATGCAAGTCATGATCTGAGCTGAAAACAAGAGTTGGATGCATAACCAACTGCACCATCCAAGCATCACAATTTTTTTAGTTTTGATGATATTGTGAATGGTATTGTTTTTTCTTGTTCAGAAGTTTGTTGTTAGTATCTAAAAGTACAACTGATTTTTGTAAATTTATTTTATAATCTGCAACTTTGTTGAATTCATTAATTAGTTTCAAGTTTTTTGGTTGAGCATCTAGGTTTTTCTATGCATAAGATCATATCATCTGCAAATAATGACTATTTTACTTCCTCCTTTTGAATTTGGATGCTTTTTATTTCTTTACCTTGCCTAATGGCTCTAGCTACAACTGCCAGTACTATGTTGGATACAAGTCATGAGAGTGAGCAACCCTTATTCTGTTCTTGAACTTAATGGAAAAGCTTTCAATTTTTCACCATGGAGTATTATGTTAGCTGTGGGTTTGTCACATATAGACTCATTATGTTATATCCCTTCTATACCCGATTAATGGAGGGTTTTTTTGTTGTTTTGTTTTTTGTATCATGAAAGGACATTGTATTTTGTCAAATGCTTTTTCTACATCTATTGAGGTGATCATATTATTTTTATTTTTTACTGTATTAATATAGTGTATCACATTTATTGATTTGCATATTCAACCCATCTTTGCATTCCATGTATAAAGTCCACTTGATCAGGGTGTATATATATATATATATATATGTATATATATATGTATATATTTAAATATACATATATATATACATATATATATATTTAAATTTAGCATGCTAATAATTCACTGAAAATGTTTGCATTTATATTCATCAGAGAAATCAATCTATAGTTTTCTTTTAGGTCTTTATCTTACTTCTGTATCAAAGGTAACACTCACCTTGTGCAATGAATTTGAAAGTGTTCCATCCCCTTCAATTCCTTGGAAGAATTTGAGAAGAATTAACATGAATCATTCTTTAAATATTTGGCAGAAATTATCCAGTGAAGCCAGCTGGTTCAGTTTTCTGTGGTGGGAGATCTTTGATCACTGATGCAGTTTCTTTCCCCATTATTGTAAGTGTTCTTTTCATGTCCTTTGATATACTCTTTTCTGCCTCTTTCCTGATTTTCTCCATCCTCTCAGTCATAGAGAATCCAGCTAGATTCACAGGACTGGAATCTCAGGACATTCAAACACTGTTTTCCTTTTCCCCTGTGGGAGAGGTCCTTGTTGAGTGATATTTACGAGTAGTGCTGCCTTGGGAATGGGGCAGGAATGGTAAAGTTTTTTGTTTCCACTGTGCCATACTTCTATTTTTAGTTCTATTTTTCTTCAATGGAATCTTCCCTTTAGAAGACAGGACTTTTGAAATTCCTCTTCTGATCTTGTGTGTCTTCCCAGGTTAGTATTCTCCAGGTTTTTTCCCAACCATAGGAAGAAGAGTTGGGACAAGTTCACTTCTCCACTGGCTCTATAGTCTGAACCATGATCTGTGTGCCTATTTCCAGACGCACAAGTGGGTAGGACTCCTCCCAGTTTCATTTGTATCTGGCCCTGGATCTTATAACTATCACAAAAGCACTTTTGTTTGTGAAACAAAAAGGAGGTTCATCTTATACCACCAAGATGTTGAACTCATTCTGTCATTTCTCATCTTTTAAATGAAATCAAGTAATTATATTCACTAGATAGAAATTTAGTGAAGATACAAATATTTAACTAATGTAAAGTTTTCAATACAATGTTTTATAAATAATAAACTACCAATTAATACTACTTATTTTACCAATAATGATTTTCCTACTGGTTGTTTTTTATCCTGGTAATTCTTACTGTATGATTTTTAAAACAATCTGCTAAATTCACCAGTTTTTAGTAAAATTGCATGGAAAACTTTATGAATATCAAGGTGGAGTCATAGTAAAAAATCATAGTCAGAAAACCATTTCTATTTCATAATCCCATATCAATATACACCCTAGTTTCAACAGAAGAGCTAATGTGAAATTAAAGCATCACATGTGATTTTGATAATTACTTAAACATGCTCTTAGTTTGAAAGATAGTCTTATCCTATTTTATTTTTGTCAAAATTTTGTAATAGAAAGAATAGTTCTTTTGTTAAAATGATTAATTCTACTTTGCATTTTGTCATCCTTTCTGGATGGGCTCCCTGAATAATGCAGTGACTTCCCAAATTTATTTTAAATAAAAATCATAGCCTCTAGGGCTCATCTTAACTCTTTTCCCTTATTCCTTACTTGGTATAATTTTATGATGACTGTTCATGGCTATAACTTTGCAGTGTTTACTAAAACGAAAATGGCCCTCAAGAGATAAGCCAAATAAAATAAAATCTTAGAAGGGATTTTTGTTGCATTAGTAAAAACTGGAAGCAAAATTATTTCCATAATCATTTTAAGAAATAACAGGTTTCTTCATATGTAAGATATAAACTTTAAACAGTAAAATTAGTTAAAAATAAAATTATTTGTATGGCCTTTTATATGTATATATACTTCATGTTTAAAAGCATATACATTCACACAAACTAAAGAATTTATCTCCAGAAAGGTTGCAGAAAAGCAAATACCAAGGATAATTCTGTCCAGGCAGAAAGAAAGTAATCTGGATAAAATCACCTTAAAACAGAAATGGAAAGATAAATATATGGGCAAATTAAAGTATCAACATGCATAATATTATTTTGTGATATATAAGATTTATGTAGACATAAAAATATGACTGAAAAATCCACAAAAATGGAGTATGATATATTTGAAATGTTGTAAGTTCATTGATTTGTCAAAGTAGCAGGAAAGTTCTAATATATGGTAGACTCTAGTAAGTCAAGTATGCCCGTTATAATCCTTAGAATATCTATTAAAGGACTTATAAAAGAATGGTCAGTTAACAAGATAAAGATGGGAACACTAGAATAACTTAAAAGTAGAACTAAAATAAAACACGACAAGAAAAAAATAAGTAACTTGGCCTAAAAAACTGGAAACATGGCATATCACTTTCTAAATGTATCAATTATTGCATTAAATCCAAACAGATGAAATAACCCAATTATAAGTTTGTGATCAACAAACTAGGTTTTAAAAGAAAAACGAATCTCATGTTATGTGACAGATTCTCTCCTGTTCCACACCTTCTAATTTTTATTCTTTCAAGTAATTCTTTCCTGTACATCCCTACCTATAAGTGCAGTGAGTACCTGTTTTATTTATAACCATTAGATTATTACAAAGTTGATGAATATCATTCCCAGGTTGCATTATATCCATTATATAAATCTCCATTGTTCTACCAGACTCACTCTAGACATCCTTTTCACTGGCCTTATGAAGTAAGCAAGCATGTTGGAAAAGCCAATGTGGCAGGGAATTGTGGACAGCCTCTAGAAAGTACAGGTGGCCTTAAGAAGTTGATGGTAGCCTTCAGCCAACAAGGTAATATCTAAGGTCTGCAACCTACAGCTACAAGGAAATGAATTCTGCCAACAACCTGAAAGAGCTTGGAAGTGTATTCTTTCCCAATCCAACCTTTAGAATATAGCCCAGGCAAAAATCTTAATATCAGTCTAGTGAGTCGTAAATAGAGAAGTCAGCTGAGCCATATGTAGATTCATGTCCCACAGAAAGTGTGAGATAATAAATGTGTGTTGTTTTCAGCTACTAAGATGTGTTGGTTATCAATAGTAAATTATACATTCTCCTTATAAATTATAAAATCCTTGAATGTAAAGATGGAGAAAATTAGAGGATAAAATATGGGAGTGCCTGGGTGTCTCAGTTGCTTAAGTGTCCAACTCTTGATTTTGGCTCAGGTCATGATCCCAGGGTCCTGAGATCGAGCCATGTGGGTCATTCAGATGGGCTCCACACTCAGTGTGGAGTCTGCTTAAAATGCTATCTCTCTCTCTCTCTCTTCTCCTTCTTCCCCTCTCCCTGCTCATGTTCTCTCTCTCCCTTTCTCTCTAAATACATACATACATATATTCATAAATAAGTAAAATCTTAAAAAAAAAAAAAGAAAATATGGAGAGGTCCATATCAAGCAAATACTAGTCCTAAAAATCATTGTGCCAGGTTGACTTCAATAAATTAAGAATAAGAATTATAAAGGACTATTTCATAATGAAAACAAGGTCATTCTAAAGAATGTTGCATCATTCTTCAACAGTCTTAATTTTCATACTGAATAACATAGTCTCAAAATACATGTAAGAGAAACTGCATATTGACACATTTAGTAACTGTAGAGGGTTATTTTGAAAGAGTTATTTCAGTTACAAATGCAGAAACCAAAATCAACAGAAATACTGAAAATTTGGAAAACCAATTAATAAACTTAACTTAAATGATGCATATAGAACATTCCATGTAACAGCTGAAGCTTACATATATTTTCAAGTGCACGAGTGTGATGGAATTAACAACAGATTGAGCATGAACAATATGTCTCAACAATTTCAGATTAAAATCTTATGTAGTCATATGTATGTTAATAAGTAAAAGTTAATTTCAAAATTCCCAAATTAAAATGCTCAAAATGTTTGATATTAACCTATGCATTTATTAAAAAAACTCTGTAAATCAATTAAAAATTAAACTTAAAAATACTTTGGAATGATAATACAATAACAAAAACTAAACAATGGAGAACAAATTTAGTCAAGTAATTATGAAAGGGATAATGATAAAATATAAAGAGATACAATTAAGCAATTTAAGAAAATTAAAAGTTGATTCCTTACATTTATAAATACATCTGTTTGTGTTATATACACCCTAAGAATGACTACTAAAATTAGTCAGAATATATCAATTATCAATTATAAATTAAAATAAGAAGGGAAAGCTCTATAGACAGCAAAAAATAATATTTAAGATATCAACAAAACCATTTCCCGTTAAACGAACAAATCCCTTTATTAACCAACCATAGAAAAATTGAACTAGAAATAAAATTTAAACATTCTTATACATATTAAGTAGGTTTTTATTAAGAAGTTTAACCCAAGGAAAACTCAGATTCAGATGTCTTCCAACATGATAATGTCCAAGTCCAAGTCAGGATTACTCAAGGAATCCAATTTTGCCTAACATTGAAAATACAAAACAGCATTATACATTGTATTAACAGAATGAAAGCAAACAAACAAAAATTCATCCTACATGGAAAAGCATTGGCTAAAAGTAAACATCTGTTCAAGGTTTAAAATTTTTCAAAAAATTATCAGTAATTTAAAAAAGTATATTTTTAAAAACAAAAGTGTCTACAAGGGGAAAAAAAAGAACTTGCAAAAAACATTATACTAAATGGTAAATATTGAAAACTATCCTCATGATCAGGAATAAGAGTGATTTCCACTATCAATACATCAGTTCTTCATTATACAGGAACTCATTATATTTATATTATATTTCCATATCATAAAATTTATTTATTTTTTATTTATTTGAGAGAGAATGAGAAAGAGTGAGCATGACAGTTGGAAGGTCAGAGAAAGAAGCAGACCCCGTGCTGAGCAGGGAACCTGGTACAGAACTGGATCCCAGGACTCCAGAATCATAACCTGAACTGAAGGCAGTTGTTCAAACAACTGAGGAACCCAGGCACCCTCCAGACATTACATTTTAATTTTCATAGATGCTTTCTTCATGTATTCCAGGAGTAAATTTATTGCCCCCATTGGCTACAGTTATGCCACACAGATTGCATTACTCACACTAACTTCTTATTTTCCTTTGTAGTTTCTAGTCTGCCAGGAGCTCATATGCTATCAGTTGTAATGAAAATAATCTATGTATCCCAATATAGGATTTTATCTATATGTATTCTGACTTGTCATAGCAACTTAATGAGTAAATTTAATGTTCTTTGCACTTTGCAAAACATATTAACATTATTTTCTGTGTACACTGTAATAGGAATTCTTGTTATTGACTTTGGTAGCTACATAAGAAGAAAAAAAAGCCAACATTACAAACAGTGAACAAATATTTATTTAGCAAATCATTCATTAATTCAACACATTTATAGTAAGTAACTACTATATAATAAGTTCTTAGTACTGAAGACATAATTGCAGTCAGATTCAACAATCATGATGTTTACCATCTCATATGGATGGACTTATGGCCCCCCCAATTTATGTTTTGAATTTCTGATTTCAAGTATCTCAGAATGTGACTGTATTTGGAAATGGGGCTAGAAAGAAATGATTAAGTTAAAATGTAAGAGTGGGCCCTAATCTACTCTGACTGGTGTCCTTATCAGAAGAGAAAACTAGAACACACAGAGCAAACCAGGAGTGCACATGCAAAGGAAGGGCCATATGATGACACAGAAAGAAGGTGGTCATATGCAGGTCAAGGAAAGAGGCTCCAGAAGAAATCAAACCTCCTAACACCTTGATCTTGGAATTCCAGCTTCCAGAGCTATGAGAAAAAATATCTCTGTTGTTTAAGCAACCTACTTAGTGGTGTTTTTTAATGGCAGCACAAGTAAGATAATATTCTCTAATAAAGGCAGAAGGATACCATAAGTCAATTACAAAAAATATATGATTATCTACTGTAATAACAATTGGTATAAAAATATAAAGTGCTATGCAAGCATGTTTTAGAATGGACTAATCTGTTGATAGATAGGGTTGAGTTATCTCAGTAAACACTATTTGAGTTAAGAGTTAAAGGGTGGAAGGTAGGGAAATGTTTTAAGGCCCAACCAACAGCATGTACCAATACCTATGGTGACAGTGGGCCTAGAAGATAAATTTAAACATTAAAATGCTGGAAACAAGGGACAAACAGAAAAGATGTGAGTTGATGAAGGGTAAATAGACAGGGACCAAATAATATAGGTCTTTGCTGTGGCACAAACCACCTAGCTGTTCACCCCAACCATGTTTTCATCTTTTGAGAACACATCTAGATTATTTCCTGAATTCATTTGCAGTTAGGTGTGACCATGTAATTGAAGTTGTCCAATGAAATATGGGGGTAGGGGATGAATAGATGGCAATATGACGTGTACTACTTTTAAGACTGAACATAAAAATATCACACTTAGGGGCGGCTGGGTGGCTCAGTGGGTTAACTCCTCTGCTTTCAGCTCAGGTCATGATCCCAGGGTCCTGGGATAGAGCCCCGCATTGGGTTCTCTGCTCAGTAGGGAGACTGCTTCCCTCTCTCTCTCTCTACCTGCCTCTCTTCCTACTTATGATCTCTGTCAAATAAATAAATAAAATCTTAAAAAAAGATCACACTTAATTCGCCATGTCTTTTATATACCTGCCATGCTAGATGTCAATGCTCTAGGGTCTTAGTCACATGTATTAAAGATGAAAGAGGCAACTGCAACCTGTACCCCACATGCTAGTGCGGAGAATATCCTTCTCCTTCTTATTAGTATTAACCATCTGGGCCTTCACTGGACTCAGTTATGGACATGATAAATACATTTTTACTGCATTAAACCACACACATCTGTGTGTGTGTGTGTGTGTGAGTGTATGTGTGTGTGTGGTGATGGTGGTGGTGTTTTTAGATAGTGGCTACATTATCTTATTAATTCCAAGACCATGTTATGGATAAGGTTTGTTTTTTAACTAAGATTCAAAGTAATGCCATTGAATGGGTTTAAGCAAAGACTTGATATTTAATTTAAAATGCTTGCTAGAAAGATAATTTATACTATTATAATATATATTATATGTGCATGTACGAACATGGTAGAAAATGGTGGATGGCTAAAGCTGATACACAATTTCAACATTCTTACAAGTCTAGAGAGGGATATTATTAGATTCATTTAAGGTGATGTAAAGGAAAATTTGGAACTGAAGCTAAATATTTAAGATTGGTTTCAGATTTGAGGCAGAGGGATAATTTGAAAGAACCCCAGATTTCTGCACCTAGCCAAAATACCACCTAAAATAAACCAAACCTAACTATACTTTTTTTTTCTGAATACATGCTTGCATTAGTTGCATTAGTTGATTTAGATGATAATATATCTAAAAATTGATAATTATATAGTAAAAATAATGTTTAATTTTGAAATAATTTTAAGTGTTACATCTAGCTATTTTTGATTTAATCCATCTAGTTAATTTTTACAGTTGTGTCAGATATATTATAAAACAATTTCTTTGTAAAAAACATCAACACATATTTATTTCAGTTATGCTATAATTCTAGTTTTTATGTTTATTTTCTTTGACATATATGTATGTACATACATTTTCCTTGTGCTATTTTTCACTTTCAAGTTGTGGGTAAGAGACTGTTGAATGTGGAACATATTCAACATTTGTCCAAAGAACTATTGCATGAATGCTGTGTTTGTGCTTCTCCAAAACAGATAGCTATTAGGTTATAATAGCTCACTATGAAAGACTGAAGAAAGTATGTATAAATTGGATGAAAATAGTGTCCAGTCATCAATATGAATTATATAAATATGATAAACAAATATATAACCAATTATATAAATATAATCAATTAATATACATTATAAAAGATTTAACCAGGAGAATTATATGTAATTCATTGAAATTATATATATATATATATAATATAAATATATAAAATTCATTGAAATTATATATATTTTTAATATATATATATCCATATATATATATGGATAAAGAAAATGGAGTCCATATATGCAATGGAGTATTATGCCTCCATCAGAAAGGATTGATACCCAACTTTTGTATCAGCATGGACAGGACTTAAAAAGATTATGCTGAGTGAAATAAGTCAAGCAGAGAGAGTCAAGTATCACATGGTTTCACTTGTGGAGTATAAGGAATAACACGGAAGACATTAGAAGATGGCAAGGAAAGGTGAGTTGGGGGAAATTGGAGGGGGAGACCTACCATGAGAGACTGTGAGCTCTGAGAAACAAACTGAAGGTTTTGGAGGGGCTTACGGGGGGTGGGGTGGCTGGGTGGTGAGTATTATGGAGGGCACATATTACATGGAGCGCTGGATGTGGTATATAAACAATGAATTTCAGAACACTGAAAAAAATTTAATTATAAAAAAAGAGAGATCAAGATCAACAATAACAAACTACATGGGACTAAATGAACTAATGATGATTATAATTATTACTACTTTTTGTTTGAAACATTGCTGATTTTTTGAATGTCTTGTTTTTCCAGAAAAAAAATAAAAGGAAACAACACTGTCTTAAATACTTTCAGTAATCTTATTTATTTCTTCCAAATACCAAATAAGTAGTATTTTTCTTTCTAGATAATTTATGAGTTATCTAGAGGTAGACATAGGCAGCCACTGTGTTGAATTGCTTATAGGAATGGTCCAAGTCTGTTCTTGCCTCTCTGTAGCTATGCTGTTTGGTAATATATTTCTACATTGACTATGGGTTTTACTATGTGACTCAATTTGGCCAAAGGTACAGTAGCAAACATATGTAAGCCAAGATGTGAAAATGAATTGCACATTGGTTTTGCCTTCTTGCTACTCCTAGAACCATCCTGCAAACTTCCTTGTGAACAAGCCTAGGCTAGCCTGCTGTATAAAAAAATATATGTGACCCAGACACCACCCTCACCCCTCACAATCAGAGGTGACAATGAGCCATTTGCCTGATCACCCAACCCTCAGAACACATGAAATGATCAGAATTCAACAGTGCCTATTTCGGATTAGCAGAATTCAAATGACACATAGACATGTGAGGAGTCAATAAATAATTATTGTGTAAATTGCTAATGTTTGGGTTTATTTAATAATTTTAAAAAGCTGATATATCTATATATCTATATCTATATAGAAATATTTTCTCCTAACTTACAAAAGAACAATTTTGTAGCAAAATATCTAAATACATATTTTAAAAATATTATTTCCCCTGATTTCTTAAAGTTGGGCATAACTAATCACTCCAGATCTGAATTATAAGAAACAAGCAGAGAGAAATAGGCAAGGAATCCAAGAAGGTTATGGATTTCCTAGTATAAAAGGATGTGTCTTATTCTTTTCTCCATCTGACTTCTTCCTGTCTCGGACATAGATGACACATCAGAACATGCACCAAGATCTCATAAAAAATGAGATGTTGCATGTTTTTGGATAGAAAAGAGGGAAAAGAGGAAGGAGCTTGTCTTTATGATTACCCAGTTATATCAAACCTCAAAGAGTGTACGTCCAGAATAATTTTTAACATGATAAAAGTGGTGTCATTTGCAAATATCTTCTCCCATTGCGTGGGTTGCTTCTTTGTTTTATTGACTGTTTCCTTTGCTGTGCAAAAGCTTTTGATCTTAATGAAGACCCAAAAGTTTATTTTTTCTTTTGTTTCCTTTGCCTTTGGAGACATATCTTGAAAGAAGTTGCTGTGGCCTATATCAAAGAGGTTACTGCCTATGTTCTCCTCTAGGACTCTGATGGATTTTTGCCTCATGTTGAGGTCTTTTATACATTTCAAGTTTATCTTTGTGTATAGTATAAGAGAATGGTCGAGTTTCATTCTTCTACACATAGCTGTCCAATTTTCCCAGCACTATTTATTGAAGAGACTGTCTTTTTACCACTGGACATTTTTTCCTGCTTTGTCGAAGATTATTTAACCATAGAATTGTGGGTCCATATCTGGGCTCTCTAATCTGTTCCACTGGTCTATGTGTATGTTTTTGTGCCAATACCATACTGTCTTGTTGATTACTGCTTTGTAGTAAAGCTTGAAATAAGGCAAGGTAATGCCCCCAATTTTGTTTTTCTTTTTGAATATTTCCTTAGCAATTCAGGGTCCTTCTGGTTCTCATACAAGTTTTAGGATTGTTTGTTCCAGCTCTTTGAAAAATGCTGGTGGAATTTTTATGGGGATGGCAGTGAAAGTAAGATTGCTCTAGGCGATATAGATTTTAATCATGTTTACTCTTCTGATCCATGAGCGTGAAATGCTCTTCCATCCTTTTATGCCTTCTTCAATTTTTTCATGAGTGTTCTGTAGTTCCTCAAGTACAAATCCTTTACTTCTTTGGTTAGGTTTATTCCCAGGTATCTTATCTTTTTGGTGCTATAGTAAATGGAATGGATTCTCTAATTTCCCTTTCTATATTTTCATTGTTAGTGTATGAGAAAGCCACTGATTTCTGTACATTGATTTTGTATCCTGCCACATTACTGAAGTGCTGCATGAGTTCTGGTAGTTTGGGGGTGGAGTCTTTTGGGTTTTCCATATAAAACCATCTTTTTGTCATCTGCAAAAAGGACAGTTTGACTTCTTTGCCAATTTGAAGACCTTTTATTTCTTTTTGTTGTTTGATTGCTATTGCTAGGACTTCTAGTATTATGTTGAACAAGAGTGGCTAGAGTGGGCATTCTTGTCATGTTCCTGATCTCAAAGGAAGGCTGTCAGCTTTTCCCCATTGAGGATGATATGTGCTGTAGGTTTTTCTTAGATAGATTTTATGAAGTTGAGGAATGTTCCCTCTATCCCTATACTTTGAAGTGTTTTAATCAGGAACCGATGCTGTATCTTGTCAAATGCTTTTTCTGCATCAATTGAGGGGACCATGTGGTTCTTCTCTCTTCTCTTACTGATTTTTTCTATCACATGGATTGATTTGTGAATGTTGAACCACTCTTGCATCCCATGGATAAATCCCACCTGGTCATGGTGGAAAACCTTTTTAATATACTGTTGGATCCTATTAGCTAGGATCTTGTTGAGAATCTTAGCATCCATATTCATTGGGGATATTGGTCTGAAATTCTCCTTTTTGATGAGTCTTTGCCTGATTTGGGGATCAGGGTAATGCTGGTTTCACAAAAAGAGTCTGGAAGTTTTCCTTCTCTTTCTTTCTTTCTTTCTTTCTTTCTTTCTTTCTTTCTTTCTTTCTTTTTTTTCTTTCTTTTTTTTTTTAACACCTTCAGGAGAATAGGCATTATTATTATTATTGTTATTATGATTATTTTGAATGTTTGATATAATTCTGCAGGAAATCCATCCAGTCCTGGCTCTTGTTTTTTGGGAGGTTTTTGATCACTGCTTCATCTTGTTACTAGATATTGGTCTATTCAGGTTTTCAATTTCTTCCTGATTCAGTTTTGGAAGTTTATAGGTTTCCAGGAATACATTCATTTCATCTAGGTTGCTTAACTTATTGGCATATAACTGTTGATAATAATTTCTGATGATTGTTTCTATTTCCTTGGTGTTAGTCATGATGTCTCCCTTTTCATTCACAATTTTATTAATTTCAGTCTTGTTTCTTTCCTTTTAGATTAGATTGGCCAATGGTTTATAAATCTTATTTATTCTTCCAAAAAACCAGCTTTTAGTTTCATTGATATAGTCCACTGTATCTCTAGTTTCTATCTTATTGATCTCTGCTCTAACCTTGATTACTCACAAATGACACCACAAAGGACAAGATCTATAAAGAACTCCTCAAACTCAACACATACAAAACAGATAATCACATCAAAAAGTGGGAGAAGACATGAGCAGACACTTCTCCAAAGAAGACATACAAATAGCTAACAGGCACATACAAAAATGTTCATCATCATTAACAATCAGGAAGATTCAAATCAAAACCACATTGAGATACCACCTTACACCAGTTAGCATGGCCAAAATTAACAAGAAAGTAAAGAAGTGTTGGAGTGGATGTGACGAAAGGGGAAGCCTCTTCAACTGTTGGTGGGAATGCAAGTTGGTGCAGCCACTTTGGAAAACAGTGTGAAGATTCCTTAAGAAATTAAAAATAGAGCCACCCTATGACCCTGTAATTGTACTATTGGGTATTTATCTCAAAAATACAGATGCAATGAAAAGAAGGGCCACCTGTACCCCAATGTTCATAGCAGCAATGCCTACAGTTGTCAAACCGTGGAAAGAACCAAGATGCCCTTCAATGGACGAATGGATAAAGAAAATGGGGTCCATATATGCAATGGAGTGTCGTGCTTCCATCAGAAAGGATGAATACCCAACTTTTGTATCAACATGTATGGAACTGAAAGAGATTATGCTGAGTGAAATAAGTCAAGCAGAGAGAGTTAAGTGTCATATGGTTTCACTTACTTATGGAGCATAAGGAATAACATGGAGGACATTGGGAGTTGGAGAGAAGTGAGTTGGGGGAAATTATTGGGGGAGACCTACCACAGAGCTAGTTGATTATAAGTTTAGAAAATTACATTTGAGAATGTTAACTAACATTCTCATAATATTTATCTATTAATTTGAATCTATTTTCAATTTTGAAAATAGGTATTTACCACAGATGTACCTAACATCACTTTAGGCACTGGAACGTGCTAAAATTTGAATCCAGGAGGGTCTGACTAGAAAGTACCCATTATTTAATCCTATTCTATACAGGTTCTTCATTGTAGTTTATGTCAGTCTTTAATACACTGATTTTTTTTTCTTTTTTTTAAGACCATTTTCTAGGAACATAGTTCTGAAAAACTCAATTGGGAAATGCTTGTTTAAACATCTGTAGAACAGTGAACAGGGTAACCAGTCAGAATGTCATTGAACTATTTCAGGCAGGAAGGGGTCAGTGCCTATACTAATAGGAAGCCATGGCTAGATAGTATGCAGCAGTCGAGGAAAGTGCTTTAAGAAGATAGAATATCTGGGGCGCCTGTGTGGCTCAGTTGGTTGAGTGACTGCCTTCAGCTCAGGTCATGATCCTGGACTTCCAGGATCGAGTCCCACATCGGGTTCCCAGCTCCTTGGGGAGTCTACTTCTCCCTCTGACCTCCTCCTTTCTCATGCTCTCTCTCACTCATTCTCCCTCAAATAAATAAATAAAATCTTTAAAAAAAAAAAAAAAAAAAAAGAAGAAGATAGAATATCCAGTATTGCTGGTTGTGAACAAATTGAAAAGTGTGGACTTCTGTAGTGTTACTTTTTGAGGATGTAAGCCAAATGAGATTACTGGAAGAACTATGATGAGTTCTGTTAGGGTATGCTAATTTTGAGCTGCCTATGCAAACCTCCATATAGTGAATGTAGAGTAAAAGGGTTTGGATTTTGTATAGGAAGAATGTAAAAATTATTTAAACATTGATGTATCTTGGGTAATGATCAATTAGCATGGATGTTTATTAGTATACTCTGCAGGTAGGGAACAGTTTCATATTAGTACTGGATACACAGGGGAGATGTGAAAAGAGGAAGGATGGAAGAATGAAAGGGAAAAAAGAAAATATATGAAAAGTAAAGAAAATTACTCAAAAGCATTTAAATTGAAGCATATATCTTATGTGTAGTCAAATTATAAAAATATCTTCCAGAAACACAGAAGATTAATTAATCTTCATTCACCAAATATCAGTTGGTCTCTATTATATGCCATATACCATAGCACAGTTCTAGGAACAATGAGAAAAACTGTAAAAAAGACAAATTGGGACGCTCTTCAAATGTTTTTATTTTCCACTGGGGAAGGTAGATATTGAATAAGTGAATATATCCAGAGCATGAATATTTTATAGATACAAATATGTGGTCTAAAAAAAAATAACAAGAAAATTGTGACAACTTTCATTAGTATTTTCAAATTTAATGAACAATAATGTAGTCTTTGGAATAGACTATGCAACACAAATATATTAATTCATGTACATACCCATTCTCTGAGATATAAACCATTTCAAGACTGACAGTAAGGAACATGACTGTGAGACAACTTCCCATGTATTTGTTTTCCCTGTATTTTCTCTGTAGTTGTAAAGTAGACTCACACTGAAATAAATGCAAGTTCTGGTGTTGAAGCTGGTACTTTGAAAAAAATGGTGCAGTAATCTGAGCCACTTTCACCACAGTAGGCCAGCCAAGGCAGAACTGATAGCATGGAGAAGAACACCTAAATAAAGCTTTACTAGGCAGAAAGAGCACAAGTGATGAGAATTTTCTCTAAGTTCTTACCATGGCTCCAGGATCTAACCAGTCAAGAGACACATCCACTAACCTGTCAAAAGCATAGCCCTTATGTTTGGTTGTACAAAACTTATTTTTTTTAAATTGTCTGATAAAGGAGATAAAACAAGAAAATCAAAATGTGCATTTGCTTTCTACAGTGTCTAAAGACTTCATCAAGTGTGCCACATATAATAATTAGGTCCAAACTATAGAAAATTCCTCAATCCAGTAGCTCTTTCTTAAAATTCCACATAACTTCACTATGAGAAACTCCCTCCACTAAAGTGGCAAGTCTCAGAGACTGTGTTTTGGGGAGGATTATCCCCTACCTTCTGAAAGCTCAGTGTCTTACTGAGAAATATAAAATATCTATTATTTCCCAATCTATATGAACTGTCAACATGACTTCTTCAGTGGACTAGTGTGATGTCCCACTAAAATTGTAAGATGACCAAGCTCCTGGATGCATATATTGTATGTAACAAACCAGATAGCTGATGTACCTTTAAGACAAGATGAAAATGTTTCTGATAAAAGACTATAAACTTCCAATATTTTCCATCTTCAGTTGAATAGACTGAAAAATTAATAAAAACAAAAAGCCACTAGGAGAGGAACTGAGTAACTACAGCAAGGAACTGGAAAGTAGGTCTACATGTGTCAGCATAAGCTAATACTACCAACACCCTCAAATTCCTGGGACTTAACATGATAAAGGTATATTTCTTGCTCAAACAAGAAATTTGGTGGATTTATTGGGTAGCTATATTCCCACTGACATATCAGGGATCTGGAGTTTTTTCATCAAGTGACCCCACCACTTTTGGAGTACTTTACTTCTATTCATGCCAAGAAAATAATGTGACAGACTGTAATGATTATCTTACATTCAGGCCTAATTATATTGTGCTTCATTTATTCCCTCAGTTGGTTGAAACTCAGCCACATGGTCCAACCTGGATACAAGCAACATGGGGCAGAGCAATCTTTCGATGTGCTCAGAGGAATAATAAAATAATTTGATAAAATATATTTTCATAAGTTTTTCTTTATAATACTTTTTTCTCTAACACATATTCCAATTAGGGTCAAAATCTGAGTAAGCTTATGATAAAGACAGCCATTTTCCCAAAACTATCAGATTTTTTGACTCCATCTACAACAGAATTAAAAAAAAAGAGGTATGACAGAATCAATCTTTCATATAGCTCTAATGGTTGAATATTTGATCAATTCTTTTAGGAATGAAATATGGTATTTAACTATTTTTTAAATTTTTTTTATTTTTAAAAGATTTTATTTATTTATTTGACAGACAGAGGGATTAAGAGAACAAGGGGGAGGAAGGTCAGATAGAGAACAGTCTCCCTGTGGAGCAAGGAACCCAACTTGGACCCAATCCCAGGACCCCGGGATCATGACCTGAGCCGAAGGCAGATGCTCAACCCACTGAGCCAACCAAGGAGCCCAGTTAACTATTTTTAAAGAAGAGTAATATAAATAGCATTTGACCCTTCCTATAAATAAAAATTGTATCCAAAAATCAGGAAACTTATTATAGCTTTTACCAATTGAGAATATATCAATTTTAATTATGAACTTAAGATCTGAAAACCTTACCACCATGGAGCTTTGAATTCACCTGTGCCAATCACGTAGAACTTGTGTAAATTCAGTATATCTCGATATTCATAAGTTCCATTCACACTAGCAGGCCCCAGTGTAGTTCTTCAACCCTAATAATTAATGTTAGATTAGACTTAATGTCTAATAATTCATAATAATTCTGCATATGTTTCCTTTCCCATAGGTAAATAAATGTAAGATCTCTGTCCTTTTGGAAAAGTCTTGAAGAAAGGATAACATGTGGTTTTGAGAACAGTTATTTCCTCTTCATTTCAGGACTTGGAAATATGCCATGACTCAGATACATGAATTGAGGGAAGCACTGTGACTCTGTAATGCAATATATCAAATCAGGCCTTTAACTATGTTATATAATAAAATATAATAATCATCATCATAATAAAATTATTATAGTTGTTAATTTGACATATAAGGCAACTAATTCCTTAGGGGGTGGCCTAAAAATTTCTTTTCTATAGATTCATGATTAATTAAATACCCTCAGAGATTTCTAAGGCTACTCTTGGAGATTGGATTAGTTTGTCTGTCCTTAGAGCCAAATGTTAATCACATCAACTTTACTTCTTTTTAAAACTTTCCTTGGTTTGTTATACCTGGATTCTGATGTCTGTAATTTATCCAACCATACTAAAATCAGAGAGCCCATTTCAATTGGAACTTCTTACTAAAGCATTCATGGACACATTTTTTGAAACCTATATTTCTCTTGGAAATCTCTTCCTTAAAATCTTGGTGAGGAAAATTCATTCTAGTATCTCTCAGAGAATGTAATTAGGCAACATTTTTCAATTAATTTGCCAAAATACATCCAGCATTTAAAGATCTTTTTGAATCTAGTATCTAATATCTTTGAATCTCAATATCTTCAAATACCATGTGATTTCTGTCTGTTCAATGTCCTTTGGGCACCAAACTTCATGCACTTGAAATTGAGTCATCTGAAGAACTGCAGAATGTCTTGTAAATGCACCTGAAAGGGTTAATTTGTTTTAATCTAACACTGTTTTTGTTTCTTTAGTATCTTCAAAATCTGTTGTCAAAACAGTCCTTAAGATGTTCAAATACCTAAATAAATTTCTACTACATTTTATGAGTAGAAACTCATTCTCTTATTTTAAGTCTACAGTTTACTTCAGAACATGGTGAACAAAGATTTTGTTGACCTTTGCAATGTGGTGATGGAAGGGTTACGTTGTATTCAAAAACTTAAATATATTGTTGCCTAATTCCTAATTTTTCTTCCTAAAGAATAGTATAGAAACAGGTGTGCAGTTAGTTCATAGCTATGAAATGGGATAGGCTTCACTTTCTAATATGAAAGACTGTCAATGGTCTCAGTAGATTTCAAAGCAGTGTCAGTCAAGGATAATTGATGACTTCTCATTCTCTGCCCTCGTTCCTTCAT
This sequence comes from Mustela nigripes, assembly GCF_022355385.1. Lineage (NCBI taxonomy): Eukaryota > Metazoa > Chordata > Mammalia > Carnivora > Mustelidae > Mustela > Mustela nigripes. Next base: position 40,733,526 of record NC_081561.1, on the reverse strand, counting down.
CTATATAAATGTAACCAGAAAAGAGCAAGACATCTTGTCAGAGGACAGGAATGTTTTCCTACTCTCTTCTTTCCCTGAGTTACAGTTTATTTTATCCCCCATCCCGATATCTATAAGACATAAAAATCAGTTCTATAGAGTAAAGCACAAATATTTATGTCTAAAACAAGCAATATCTCTTTTGTTGTAGTAAAGTTACATGAGTTCATGTAGATCGAGAAGAATCTATGAGAGAAATCAAGACATTAAAATATCTTCAATTGTTCAAAAAGACCAACCACTATAGGGGGAAAATATTATGTTTAGAGCCTATGATGTGAGGGGGATCATACACTGGGGATGCTATGGAAGGTGAAGCTGCAGCTTGACTGGATCCCTCATATCAGGTATCTGCATGGATGTGGAGTCTGAAGAGTCTCCTGAAATCCAGAAAATACCCAACTCAGTATCACTAGCTTTTGTAGGTTAGTAGCACAGATGGAACTGACAGATCAACATATTAAGCAGAAGTGAAAAACTCCTACCAAAAGACAGGAAGAAAATACAAGAGAGAGAAAGAAAAAGAGAGAGAATGGGCAGAGAGGCAGAAATGGAGAGAGGAAGACAATCCCAAGCAGACTCTGCATTGAGCACAGAGGCCTAAGTGGGGCTCAATATCATGTCCTTGAGGTTATGACCTGCACCAAAATCAAGAATCAGATGCTTAACTGACTGAGTCACTCAGGAGCCCCAAGGGAGGGGGTATCCATGTAATGCATATGTGTGTGTATATATATATATACACACACACAGACACACACACACACACAGACACATATACATATACATATGCATATATACATATACATTCAACAGGACAGAACACAAACCCAAAAGAGAAAAATCAAAGAAGGGAGTTACATCAACACTCTCTGCCTTCTCCTAGTGATTCACTGAATTGTTCTAAAAATAAAATAAAGACCGCAAGGCACAAAGAGGTATTGAGATGTCACTGCATGGCAATTTTGCATTTTTCTTTGCTATGCTCCCAGCTCAAACCAATGAATGTTGCAAGGGATGCTCAAAAAAGTAAAGCTGAGTAGGAATCATTTAGTAGGAATCAGCTCATGGCTGAGTTCAGGCCATTCAATCAAATCTGTAATATAAAAGCATTAGTGTATTTCCCCAATCGGCACATATATTTTTATTCTAAGTCATATATTTGCTTTTATTTAAACTTCCATGTCAGAATGCTAGAAGGGATTTGAATTTAGTTAATATTCTAATTTATCAAATGAAAGATCTAGCACTGATTTTTCCTTTCAACTATTTCAATCCTGTGGCTATAAGAAGTATAATATCCTTTTAGTATGATTCTGTGACTGACATGAGAATTCAAGAATCTGACCATTTGTTCTCTTCCATTTTTTAATCAAGCAGACAGCCCCTCCACCTAACCATGATCACATAATTCTTCATCCTCTTCAAATTACTCCATGTTTTTGTTTTCAATCGCCTAGAGTTTTTCCCTACAGTAGGCACAGTTCTATGTGACCATCAGTGATAACTTAATTAGCTACCATGGAATGTTACTTTTACATCCCAGAAAATCAATGAGATTACCACTGCATTTTGCCCCATGTCAGCTCAATAACAAATTAAAAATTGCTCCCTCACTGGGTTTAGTCCATTCTATGTCCTTCATTGTACAACACCAATTAACTTCGGCTAGCATATGCACAATAAAAGAAATTCAGTAAATCTATAAGGGTAGCTTACACAATGAAAGGAAAAACTAAATTTCTGCATTAGAAAGCATAAGAACACTAGTGCAGTTCCCGGGATGTAGTAATTAAAGGACTATTTCTTCATTATGTTTTCTAACTAAAACCATCGTCTTATAAGGGAGAGGCTGAATGCTATTGGCCATGGACTGAAGAAGGTGAGGAACATTAATTGACCCTTAAGTTTAAACTGTAAGCTATGGAACAAAGGTAGTTACCCAAAGGAAAATTGAAGTGTCATTATAAGAAGAGGGATCTTAGGTAGGCAAAAGCAACTAATGTTGCCATTATGCACAATAGTTTAAAAATTAAAAAGTTAATAAAAAGTTAGAAGTCATTATTGAAATAAATCATCAATAACAATAAAATAAAGATCAAAAGTGACATTGCCAAAAAATAACTCGCAGGTAGGCTTTAGAGATCATCCAGAATTCAGAGGGATGGGGAAAACCAGCATTAATATCAAGAATAGCAACAGATACCAAATCTAGAATCCATCAGCACATAACTTATTTAAAGTCCAAACAACAAACTTCAGACTAAGCATGCTTGCCTACTTTTATTCATTTCCACCCAGTAATGGGAAAGGCTTCTATCCCTAATATAATTAATCCCTTCACCTGTATTCTGAATCCAAATCTTACTGACTTTTCAAAGATCACATTGTATTTTAGATATCTCTCTTTTTGATATGGTGTGGAGATACATTTTGTAAATGTGACATCTACTCAATATTTAAGTAGAATCAATTTAAACCCTACCAAATATTAAAATGTATTAAAAGGTAAAACCATTCTGAGGAATACTTATTGGTTAATGAAGCATAAAATAAATTAAAAATCAAACATATGTGTGTGTGTATGTCTATGTGTATGAAGTTATTTTATGAGACTTGTAGAATTTTAACTAGTGAGAAAGTGACAGATTAAATAAAGAAAATGACAAATTCAGTTACCCATTTGGAGTATCAGCCTAACATCAAAATTAATTTCAGATAAAATTAAGAAGAATAAAGTTAAAATGTAAAAATGAGTAAGTAAATATATAAATTAAACCATATCAACAAATGAAAATGAGAAACTTTATCACATAGCTGTAGGTTATGATGATGTGACTAGACTAGGATGTCAAAGGAAACTCCAAGGAAAATTCTAATTGAAATTACTAAATAAATTTTACATGATTTATATAGAAACATGTCATGAAGAAAAGTGGTGATTTGAAAATATTTGCTGATGGAATAAAAAGTATTACTATTGTTGAGAGATGATTTTCTCATCTTATCTTCCATGCTTATCTCACATTTCCACTTGGTTCAGATCCTCTGAGAAAGGCATTTATGATTAATGAAAATGCTTTCAAAGGGAAAAATTCCAGGATAATAATGTTTAAGACATATGTCCCTCCCTGGTCTAGTAGGAAGTATAAAGATTTATAAAGATTTATAAAAGATTTATAAAGATTTATAAAGATTTCCCTTAAGTAGATCTGCTGATCTCCAAGATAATAAATCTAGAGATGCCCTGCCCCTCTCCCTGGAAGCATTTCTAGAATAAAAACAATGTATTTTGTTTTTGCTTTTCCTCTCTCCATTCTGTCTCTTTTAAGAAAAAGTGGTTGAATAGGTCACGTAATCCTATATAATCAGAATTGCCTAATTTTAAAGTTCTTCTGTGATACACTCCAAGTAGGGAAAAAAGAT
>NC_081561.1:40710100-40730051 GCF_022355385.1 Mustela nigripes | reverse complement strand
AAAGAAAGAAAGAAAGAAAGAAAGAAAGAAAGAAAGAAAGAAAGAAAGAAAAGGAAAGGAAAAAATAAAGAAGTAAAAAGGTAGAGAAGAGAAATTAATTAATCAAGAGTATATATGAAATCTGTGTTGAATAATTTGCCAACAGCCAGGTAATGAGGTAATAGACTAACCAGGGATTTTGGATCAGTTGGTAGTTACGAAATAGAAAGATAGAAAACAATTTGTCTTTAACTGTGTGCAAAGTTATTTACTGGCAAAAAAAAAAAAAAAGAAAGAAAGAATAAGGATGCTGTATAATATGAAAGAATGCATTTGTCCTGACCACATAAGGAAGTTTACACTAGGTTTACAGATTATAAATTTTAACAGCCAAGGGGATGCCTGTGTGGCTCAATGGTTAAGTGACTAACTTTATTTTGACTCAGGTCATGGTCTTAGGGTCCTGGGATTGAGCCCTGTGCTCAGCAGGGAGGCTGCTTGTTGTCCTTGTCCTCCCTCTTTTCCTCCCCCTGCTCTCACTCTCTGTCTCTAAAAATAAAAATAAATAAATAAATAAGTGCTAGCATTTGTAATCTTCTGATTTATCTAATTTCCTGTGAAGCTTCTCAGAAATTAGAGTATAGCAATGAGAACCAGATATTTGAGTTAATCCAAACTCAAGAATTAATGTATCTGTGCATCAGAAGGAAAAAGTGATTACATTATTATTTGCAAAAGTGATGGGCAAGATAGAGGAGATAGAGGTCATTTGCTGATTGAATAGGAAATAATGTGAAATAAAGCAAAAGAGATCATGGAGTTCCTGGATGACAGTAACTATAAATTCAAGAAGAAAAATGAGATAGTATAGCTTTTAAAATAGAAAAATTTTAAAGATTTTATTTATTTTAGAGGAAGACAGTGTCCAACAAAGGGAGGAGCAGAGGAAGAGGGAGAGGGAAATAATCTCTAGCAGACTCCCTGCTGAGTGCAGAGCCTGATGCAGAGCTGGATCCCAGGATCCTGAGATAATGACCCCAATGGAAACCAAGAGTGGGATGCCCAACTGACGGAGCCACCTAGGCATTCCTCAAAATGGAATTTTCAATAAGGATAGGACAATATTTATTTGAAAGACTTAACAGAAAGGTAGAGAATCTTTAAACTGACTCTAGGATCACTGTATTTACAAGAATGAGCAGTATTTAGTTGACTGTTTCATGAGAGAGAGGGAATTCAGAAGGAGAACCAAGTTTAATGTAAGCTTCATCAGGACATGATGGTACAGCAAAGTTTGTGAAAAGAATGTTTATGTAGGAGTATTTAAAATGGAAAAATCCTTCAGAGGGTACTGGAACAAGTAGAAAAGTTGGGGTTGAGGGAGGGGAATGACAGGAAATAGGAGTACACAAGTGTACTGGATATAAAAGGAACTGGCATTTGAGAAGCAACAGAGGATGGCAGAGGGAAAAAAAAACTGGATGGACTGACTCTACTAACAAGATGACATGGGTTCATACAGTTCTAGAGGGGTCAGCTTATTGAATGTCTGCCTCACCATTTTAATAGAAAAGATTAACTGATTGAATACTCAAAAATAGATTATAATAATTAGGTGTGAGTATAACTTCAAGGGTCTGGAGTACTGCTGGGAAAAATCACAAGGTCAATTAAAATATTATCATATATACCAAAATGACTACAATTATTTGTCATTGTATTTTTTAAAGATTTTACTTATTTATTTGACAGAGAGAGATCACAAGTAGGCAGAGAGGCAGATGGGGGGCGGGGGCTCCCCATGGAGCAGAGAGCCTGATGTGGGACTTAACCCCAGGACCCTGGGATCATGACCTGAGCCGAAGACAGAGACTTATCCCACTGAGCCACTCAGGCACCCCTGTCACTGTAATTTTTAAAAAGGATTTAAAATCTGAAAAGCAACTATAAATATGATACACACCTGACAAGAGTGCAAATTTATACAATTGCTTGGAAAATGATTTGTCACTGTCTACTGAAGCAGAACATAGACAAACTCTATGACCTAGCAATTCTACTTCTAGTTCCTTATCATAAATTATTATGAATGCTCAACAAAGAAAGCTATATAAGAATGTTAATTGTAGCACCAAAGAACAATAAAAGATAGACTTCAAGCTCTCCATATTTCTAGTATTTGGGGCAATATTAGAGAAACAGATATAAAGATACTATGAGATAAAAGTTAAATGTAAAAACCCTCTTAAAAACAAACATGACATGACTACATATTTAAATATTTGGTAGCAAGTTATTGCTAATGTAATAAATTCCAAACTCTAAAAATTTGAACACATTATATTTTGAAATTTCTCTATTTCACAAGATCAAATATCAATTAAATGTAAAAAGCAAACTACTAAGTCATAAACATTGAGTGCCCGTCCGTATGGCAATTTAAGGATTGATATTTTTAATATATAAAGTTGGCTTAAAAAGTTTAATAAAAAGGTAGAAAAATAACATGCACCTTACACAAACATATAGAAAATGGATATATATTTAGAGAGAGAGAAAGAGAGAATCAAGGTATCTGATGAGAAATGTGTAAAAATGTAATGTAAAATGATCATATACTCCTTTAGTCTCAAAAAGTTTAATTTTAGGGGCACCTGGGTGGCTCAGTGGGTTAAGCCTCTGCCTTCAGCTCAGGTAATGATCTCAGGGTCCTGGAATGGAGCCCCTGCATCTGGCTCTCTGCTCAGTGGGGAGCCTGCTTCCCTCTCTCTCTCTCTACCTACTTGTGATCTCTCCTCTCTCTCTGCCAAATAAATAAATAAAATATTTTTTTAAAAAGCTAAATATCATTGTAACAAATTATATTGGAGGACATATAAATGTCCATGCCTTACAACTAGCAATACAAATGATACAATATTTTGGAAGTTAATTTGACAAATGGATAAAATATCTTGACATATACTTGACAAAAATAACTTATGACTAAACAAATCCCTTTTATTTTACTTTGTCCAACAAATATGGTCAATGGTTTATTATTACTATATTAATGTGCCATTACTTATAATGGCCAAAAGTAAGAATATATTGCAATATGCATCTGTAGTGACTAGTATAATAAAGTATTTGCAGTTTTATAGGAAGTTACTTTCTGGGGATTTTATCCAATGCAAAAAGAAAAATAAATACATGTATATATCACATATATAATGTAACTAATGAACCCATAGTGCTTGGAAGATGGAATTAAATTTTCTTAGTAGGGCATATAAAGCATACCATAATCTCTAGTCTATAAGAGGTCTTTCTAAACTTATCTCCAGCCACTCCCAGCCAATCTGCACCAATTACTTGGCACTACTTCTCATCCCCAGAATCTAGTTACTCATTCATACCATATGAATATAGATTTAGCAATACAGAAAAATAAGTCTATCCTCTGCCTGGTGTGTGATAACAGCTATCAGTATCACATTTATTGACTCTTCTATTGAGTCTTCCAATTCTTCCTTCCAAAACAACCACCTGATGCTACTATGGTATCTTGACTTTTTCTACATTGTCTATCTTGTCACACTGAAGTCTTCTTTTTCTCTTTTCTTCTTTCCAACAAGTAAATTTGGAGCACTTTGATGGGGAGGACTCTTTTATTAATCCCTGCTGTTTGAAGTAATACTATATATATAGTTTGTAAAATTTGTTTAACAAATGAATAACTGAGAGAACCTAGCTGGCTCAGTTGGTAGAGCATGGAACTCTTTATCTCAGGGTCATGAGTTCAACCCACACACTGGGTGCAGAACTCACTAAATGAATGCCTAACTGACTAACGGAATGAATGAATGATTGAATAAAAAGGAAAAGGAATATTATTGAAGAATATTCAAAAGTACCAATTATATAAACTTTCAGTGACTGGAATGAATATTTATTATTTGAAATAAGGCAAAAGAGAGAGGGAAAGGCAAACATGTTTTGATATTTTGAAGTTGAAAGGATAAACACAGAGAGAATTCATTTCAAATTGTTTGATTTTTTCTGGGTAAAATATAAAGTAATGTGGTGTTCAGAATAAAGGTTATAAACTTAGAACTGGAGTTGGCGCATTGTAATTTTTCTTAGTAAATGATTTAATTGAAATAGGATTTAATAGGATATATATATAGAAAATTTAATAAACCATAATTATACAGATCAACAAATTTTTACAACATGATAAAAATGAGGTCTTTTGTTTTCTCTAAGACTGTTTAAAACTGAAAGAAAACATCACTTCTATCTTAGCAAATCCATGAAATATGAAAATTTTGTGAGTCCATCAGAAAGCCAAGTTCACAAATCAGCCAGGTGAAATAAATTATAGTATATGACAAGCCCTTTTTGTGTATGTGTGTGTGTGTGTGTGTGTGTGTGTGTATACACATATATATATATGAGAAGCATGAGCTTTTTATTTTTTTACCTTTAGCAAATTATAGGAGAAGGAGTTAGCTGTCATTAAAGTATAAAAACATATTAGCTAATTTTTAATCAATTGATTAAAGCCACTCTTCACCCAAGACAAGGGAAAAATCAGCCTGCACTATGAGAAAGATTGAGGGCAGGATAAGGACCAGAAAAGTTCCCCTCCCCGTCCCCCACTGTGCTCCATGATAGATCATAGGCATGAAACAAGCCCACTTTTTGGATTCTTCCTCCATAAAAAACAAAGTCTTAAGATGTAGAGTAAGGACAGTAAACCAGTGGCCCAAGCAAAGGTCTGCTGCTTTGGAAGGAGTGGTAGAAGCAAAGCCCTTTGCCATGTGGTGGGCAGGAAGAATAACTTTCATAGGCAAGGTTCTGCAGTCATTCAAAGGAACGGTTTGCTGTCATGGGTAAAGACACAAGAAATCATCTCATGCCCAAACCCCATAAAATATACCAGCCAGCATTTAGCTATCCCAACTAGGGAGAAAAAGGTGTACTGAGAAAGTTGTACCTCTAAGGTTCAGGGACAGCCCTTCAGAGGCAGAGGTTGGAACAGGAAAACCAAATATCTCCTTGACTCCACCATTAAGTTCAATACTGAATAGTAAGCAATGGTTATCTATAGCTGGGAAATCGGTTGAACCTAGAGTGAGACCACCACCTCTAGTGCAAACATAAGTAGACTTCCAAGAATTGCAGGCTAAACAAGAACATTGAGAAAAACTTACCAGTACCCCATGCCTATAAGATCCACAAAGCAGAAATATTTGTTCACTAAAAATAACTGAACCCAGGTATACCCTGAAGTCAACTTTATCAGTTGAGAAAACCCTGCTTAAAAGTCTAAATTAACTCAACATCTCATTCTAATAAACTGACAAGAGAAAAGGTGTGTCTATTAAAAAAAAAAAAATCTTTAGGGGCACCTGGGTGACTCAGTGGGTTAAACCCTCTGCCTTCGGCTCAGATCATGATCCTAGGGTCCTGGGATCAAGCTCCGCATCAGGCTATTTGCTTAGCAGGGAGCCTGCTTCCCCCCCACCCCCTCTCTACCTGCCTGTGATCTTTGTCAAATAAATAAATAAAATCTTTTTTTAAAAAATTAAAAAAAAATCACTTCAACTAACATGTAAAGAGATCTAGTAGTCAAAAAGATGATAACTTTGTAAAATGAATACACCTATATAACCACCATCACAATCAAAATAGGACATTTTATCATCATCTTATAAACATTTCTCATGATTTGTTTTAGACAATAGCCTTTCAAAGGTCACCGCTATTGGCTTATATTACCATAGATATTTTTGTTTTTATAATAGGTGGGGATATGCGCATACACACACACACACACACACGCATACATACATATAGATGTCCATATTATGCAATACTGTGTGTATCTGGTTCCTTTTGCTTAAAGAGCATTGGTGATATTCATTACGGCTTTGAATTTAGCAGTAGTTTGCTCTTTTCTTTTGTTATTTGGAGAAAAAATAGATACAAGAGAGGTAAGAAAGAATGCTAAGTCATGAAAACTTTTAAGGTTTCTACTGCCAAAAAATGGATGCTCTCATTAAGCTGGATTGAGAACTCAGGGTGGGAACTATCAATTCATATAATCAGTAACAGATAAGTTAATTATAGTATACCTTCAATACATTCAAGTACAGATTCAAAATCTGTTACTTAAAATCACTGGAGCCAAATGTGTTTTGAAATATTTTCAAATATTTCAAAATATTTGGGGCACAAAATAAATTTCATTTTCATTTTTACATCTCTTAAGCTTTTGTAATAGTGGATAAGAGATTTAGAAAATGGAGCATTTTCACTAGACATACCAAATGAAAAGACCCCATAGAATTTTACTGCTGAAAATAGACACTCTGCAATTTTGGCATGCACACCATAAATGAAACCACTGAAGTAAGAATTTAGAATGAATATAGGAAATGAGAAATCAAAGATAGATTAGGGAAGAGCCGTAGAGGGCATATGCTTGAGCACATACCTGGATGTCATGGCATAACAACATTGACACATAAAATTAATCATCACAATGGTTAAATTGTCAAATGTTTACAAAATCTAAAAGACCAAAATGCCTCTACTGAATTAAGTAGTTTTTATAACTATTTAAATATAAATTAAATATATTTAATTAAATACAGTTAAATAGTTTTATTTACGGGGTGCCTGGGTGGCTCAGTGGTTAAAGTCATTGCCTTTGGCTCGGGTCATGATCCCAGGGTCCTGGGATCGAGCCCCACATTGAGCTATCTGCTCAGCAGGGAGCCTGCTTCCTCCTCCCTCTCTCTGCCTGCCTCTGTGCCTACTTGTGATCTCTATCTGTTAAATAAATAAATAAAATCTTCATTAAAAATAGTTTTATTTACTAGTTATACACATATATAAACTGCTTATACACTAGTGTAACTAGCATATGCTAGTTATACACATCTCACCTAAACATAAAAACACACAAATTTCATATAATTGCTTCAGATCCACCATGGTACCATCTTTTCTCTTTCTCTACTTCTCTGAGGACCTTATATTCTCTTGATTTTCATTAGAGCTTGTAATTCTATCATTCTTTAATTTGGTTAATTGCATTCTGAATCACTCAGGGAGAACATTTGAGTTCTGCATCGCATAACCAATAAATTGTTAAGTTGTTAAAATTCTACTTCTATGTTATTTCTCATATTTATTTATATCCTTCTTTCCATTTCTAATTGTCATTAATTATTTCCCTATAGAACCTCATTATTTCTAATCTAGAGTATGGAAGTAGCATAATAAGCAAGGTCACCACCTACCCTCTCTTCATTTTGCAATATTTTTACATAGGGCCTTTGTATAGCAAAATTCTAATCATATTGCTTCCACTAATTTTGCATCTCTCCTTATTACTATAATGTAAGCTCCTTTGTCATCAGTTCAGAACCTCCCAAGATCTTGCCACGTCTAATCTATAATTTATATACTATACAGTTTTGTCACTATTGTAAATCAATATATCTTATTATATTTAATTTATTAAAGAAACTATTATATTTTACTTATTATTATAGAAATTATTCATTTTTGAATATTAATTTTTATCTTGTTATTGCTGAAATTATCATTTAGTTGTCTTAGATTATCTGTAGTTTCCCTTGGATTTGCTAAAATGATAGCCATGTAATTTTCCAATAATTCTAGCTTAGTTTTCTTCGTTTATTTTCCATGGTTCTTATGATTCCAGAAATAAGAGTAGTTGAGAGATACTGAATAAATATGTTGAGTACAAATTATGATATTTTTAATCTTTGTCTTGTACCTTACTTTAATGGGACTGTTATCCACATAGTTCCCATTAAGTATGTCAACGTTTGATAGATATTCTATCAGGTTTGGATGTATCCTTCTATTTCTAATTTTGAAATTATTTTTATAATAAATGATTATTAAATTACAGAACATGATTTTATTCTTTTGAAATAAATACTATTTTTCTCTTTTAACCTACTTTTCCTATTTTCCTACTTTTCTCCTTTAACCTCATTTTCCTATTCTGAACCAAATTTTCATTTGTCTTAACGTGTTAACATTTTATACATCTTTGATTTTGAGAATTTTTACTAAAAAGTTCTTCAGTTAGTTTGAGAAGCAAAATTACTTTTTCTGAGAGAACAGGAAGATGGCAGAGAGGGAGGATCCTGAGCTCACTTCTTCCACCAGATACACCCACACAATAACTACATGTATTGCAACTCACTCCGAAGATGACCCAAAGACTGACAGCAGAGGCATTCATAACTAATTATAGAGAGAAGGCCACATGAAAAGGGGCAGGAAGGATGGAGACACAGTCAGGAACCAAACCTCTAGGGTAATTACTAACAGATGGGAGTGATATCACAAGTACATAGGAGGTAGAGGATCAGGCCCTACACTAGGCATTCCTGAATCTGGGGAGCCACAGTGGGAAGATGTGTCCCCATAATGTCTGGCTTTAAAAATCAATGGGGCTTACTTTGGGAACTTTACCAATCAGTGGGGCTTAACTTAAATTGACTTAGATAGCTGGATGCTTGCAGAAGCCAGTTCTGACATTCTCCATCTACCTTGTGAGCACCACTTGTCCTGCCCTGGCATTCCCCTGAAGACCCACCCCAGAAGGCACTCCCCCAAAGCAACTACCATCCCACCACAGCCAGTAGGCAACCCCAGCCAGGACTGGTACCTTCTCCAAAGCAGTTACTGCCCTGGGGAGGAGAGCTAATCTCCAAGACCAGCATACCCGTAGTTGAAGCAGCCAGGCCTCTCATCCATTTGCACAGGAAACAAACCCTAACCATCAGTTCACCCTCAGCTATCATGCCAATTGTAGCAATTCATTGCAGATGGTTGAACTGAGAGACAACCTCACTCACCAGTGAACATGCAGCAGTTGTGGCTCAGCCAAAAAAAAAAAAAAAGAAAGAAAGAAATATGCAACCCACACAGGGGGTAGCCCTAGAGTCTCTGGTTCTGGTTACCAGGTAAAATCGCAGTACAGACCACCAAAACCCCTTCTTTACTTTGACACTACTTCAAGACCAGGAGATAGAGTTGACCTACTTAATATATAGAAACAAACACGCAGAAACAAAATGAGAAGATATAGGAATATGTCTCAAATGAAAACACAAAACAAAATCACAGATAAGGAGTTAATAAAACAGACGCACAATGTGCCTGATAAACAGCTCAAAGTAATTGTTATAAAATACTCACCAGACTTGAGAAAAGAGTAAATGAACTCAGTGATAACTACAACAAAAATATAGAAAATATATCTATTATACAGAATAACTAAAGGATATAACTAGAAAATACAATAACTAGAAATGAAAAATACACTATAGGGAATCAATACAAATTAGCAGATATCGAAGAACAGATCATTCATCATAGGACAGGATAATGGAAACCTATCCAGCAGAATAGCAAAAAGAAGAAAAACATAAGGACAGGTCAAGAGACCTCTGTGATATCATCAAGTATAATAACATTTACATTATAGGGGTCTCAGAAGAAGAAGAAACAGAGATAGGGGCTACTATTTGAAGAAATAATAGCTGAAAATGTTCCTAATCCTGGGAAGGAAACAGACATCCAGGTCCAGAAGGTGCAGAAAGCCTCAAACAAGATGAACCCAACCAAGGTAGTCAACATGAAGAAAAATAATTAAAATATTTTAAAAATTAAAAAAAAAGTCTTAAAAGTAGAAAATGAAAAATAGTTACATACAAGGGAAACCCCATAAGGCTATTTGCTGATTTTTCAGCAGAAACTTCACAGACAGAAGAAAGAGGCATAATATATTCAAAGTGATGAAAGGAAAAAATCAACAACCCAAGAATACCCAACAAGATTATCATTCAGACTTGGAGTAGAGATAAAGCTTTTCAGACAAAAGTTAAAGTAGTTTGTCACTATTAAACTGGCCTTCCAAGAAATGTTAAAGATAATTCTTATAGTGGAAAAAAGGCTATAGCTAGAGGTAAAAATACAAACAAACAAAAAAACACAAATCACTATTAAGCAAATATATAGTATAGGGGTTAGATCAATTACTTATATAGCTAGTATGAAAGGTAAGCACAAGAGTAGCAAAATCAATTATAAGTCAAGGGATATACAGATTTTTTAACATGTAATATGTGATATCATATATATAAAATATGGAAAGGGATTAAAAATGCAGTGCTTTATTGTGTTCATACTTAAACAATTAACAACTTAATATTAAACTACTATACCCATAGGATGTTATATGTGAATCCCATGGTAACCACAAACCAAAAATCTTTTAATAGACCGTTGTCTCCCTGGGACAGAAAAAATATAAACAAATGTAGATTCCCCCATCACTTTTCAGACTGCAGAGATCCTTTATCTTCTGTTTATCTTTGCAGAGAAAGAGAATTTCTATTAGAGATTTTACTGTTGCTATATACCAATACTGAAGGTCCAGCTCTTGTCTTTGGGATACTGTCACAAGCACAGAGAAGGAGAGTTCTCATGCTTCTGTCTAACCTGTACTAGTCACATCTCCAACTTTTGAATCCACTTTGCAATCTGTGTGCCTTCGATTTAATTTTCACAGTTCCCCTAAGTTGTAGTCAACAAGTAGAGATAGGCTGTACTTGGCTTTCTTCATCTTGGCCAAATATCTCATTGTAATATGATTATATAATTATCAATATTGTTTTAACACTTTAAAGAAATTATACACTATAAAAATAAATCTAAAAGCTGCAATTTACTGTCTAAATTATATATGAATTTTCTTTCCAACTCTTCTGTTTAAAAAGCACTTGAATATTTTAATGATCCTAATATTATGAATACTGATGCTGTTTTTCATGCATTTCCTACCACTGTACCTTAGTCAATACCTGCAATTAGGAATTTTAAACATGAAGGTTTTCATACCTACATGAAAGATTTTTTTTCCTTTGTCACAAAACCTATGTGCTCCAGTAAGTTTATGAAATATAATCTAAATGCTCTACTCAATAATTTTAAAATCCAACTTCAATATGTCTTTTGTTTTGGGGTTGCTTCCTCTGACTTTAATTTAATGAGATATAATGCTTATAATAGCTTAACTATAATCACATTGCTGATAGAGCACAAATAAATTATATGATTGCAAGTACAAGTTGAAATGATTCTTGCAAAATACAAAGATATATTTAGTTATCATTACCTCCAGCTTTACTTGTTTTAATGTAAATCTTAAAGAGTAGAATTCTTTTTCCCAGTTAATCCCAAATTCTAAGAGGTCTTTTCTGAACCTGCTAAAATACTGCTTAAGAAGATTTCATTAAAAAGAGAACAAAACAAAAAACAATAAAGCATATGAACAGAGCAGTATTTTCTCCTCCTTGGAAAATTCCTAATAGAAACCAGGCAACATATAAAATTGAGTATGCACGTTAGGGAATACCTTTGCATTCCAAAAATAATATTAAATTAAAATATTATCATGTAATAAAATTCTAAGTTAGATTTTGTGCTGAAAACTTTATGAAGGAAAAATGTCATCAAGACATTCAGTCTTGGGGCCCCTGGGTGACTCAATGGGTTAAAGCTTCTGCCTTCAGCTCAAGTCAAGATCTCAGGGTCCTGGGATCAAGCCCCACATCAGGCTCTCTGCTCAGCAGGGAGCCTGCTTCCTCCTCTCTCTCTCTCTCTCTCTCTCTCTGCCTGCCTCTCTGCCTACTTGTGACCTCTATCTGTCAAATAAATAAATAAAATCTTTAAAAAAAAGACATTCAGTCTTCACACATTATATGAAAAATATTTTAAAAATATAATTAAAGGGTATTTTCTTCCTTTTATTAAAAGAAGTGTTGATAACATTATTTACTCTCTTATTGAAAAAATTATATTTAAGAATATATTCAAATATATATTTATACTATAATATTTCTTTATACATAATTATTATATATAGACATTAATGTATTTAAATTAAATATATGTAAACTTTAATTACATCTTATTATTTTTCAGTATTTTTTTTTATGACTTGCCGCTTAGCTGACATTTATTTAACTGAAACAGGTCCTATGGACTTATAGTATCCCAGTAAAGTGTTTATATTAAAACAATAACAAAAAAAAATAAAAAATAAAAAATAAAACAATAACAACAACAACAACAACAAAACTCGGGATGCCTCGGTGGCTCAGTGGGTTAAAGCCTCTGCCTTCAGCTCAGGTTATGATCTCAGAGTCCTGGAATTGAGCCCCGCATCAGGCTCTCTGCTCAGCCAGGAGACTGCTTCCCTTCCTCTCTCTCTGCCTGCCTCTCTGCCTACTTGTGATCTCTGTCTGTCAAATAAATAAGTAAAATCTTAAAAAAAACAAAACAAAAAGCAACTCAGTAGATTCTAATTTTAGAGACAGACTTATGTCAAACAAAACTTGAGGATGAGTTTAAATCAAAATTCCCTAGCTGAATTTGTACTTGCCTAACAGCCACTTCAAACTTCCTAAAGAAAAAAGGCTGTATTTCTTGGCTAGACCAGAAGGAACATTTTCATGATTCATGGACCATTTACCTTTTATCTTATTAGGGAACAATTATTTGTAAAGGTGGTCTTTGAACTGTGGTGCTATACCCTTCAATATGTCTAGGCTTTATAAGGATTCTTGTTTTCAGGTAGTCTTAAAGGAATAATTTTCAGAGTCTAGCTTCTGCATGTACTTTTTTTCTTTTTTTTTTCAATACACAGTGCTCACCACAACACATACCCTCCCCAGTTCCATCAACCAGCCACCCTATCCCACCATCCCCCCTTAGCTCCAGCAACTCTCAGTTTGTTTCCTGAAATTAGGAGTCTTATGGTTTTTCTCCCTCTCTGGTTTCCTCTTGTTTCATTTTTTCCTCTCTTTCCCTTTAAGCATGTGCTTTTAAAAATAGATCTGCCTGGGGACATATCTGTGATAGAGCAGCATCTCTTCTCACCTTTCACAACCACACTTTCCTACTTGATAAAAAAAAAAAAAAAAAGATATAATACTTAACCTTACTCTTCCTATATCGAATTACCTCCAGGGATTAAACCTCCAAAACAGCCAATGAAATGATTATTTAAAATATTGTTACAAGAACTGGCAAAATGAACTACAGATCTTTTCAATCAAATAGTTTCCAACATTTTCCTTCCAACAAAATTTAATGAGAGCCCATTCTAATATTCTTTATTCTAATTAATGTCACCAATTTCACAAATAAAAACAGATTTCAGGTATTCAGTAATAACTACCTTATTGAATATCCATGATGAGGTTTTTTGTTTGTTTGTTTCTTTCTTTTTTTGGTAACCTCTGATTTAACATTTGCTGAATAGTACCCAAAAATGCATTTCTGATCAGCATGTTATCATGACTAGCTAATTCCTAGATTATTAATCTTTCATTAAAGCTTAGTGTAATATGTCACTCTATGTGCTGATAAAATATCTTGGAATAAATTGTAGATATCATAAGAAATTTTATATAGGAGCACTACATTATCAATATATCACCATTACATGTCAATAATCTAGTTAAGTTCTTGAGCCCTATCTCAAGGCACTATTCCTTAAAATGGGTTAAAAAATAAGTATCCAAAGATGTTTCTTTTCATATCATGGAAAAATTTTAAACAATACAAATATTGAAAATTAGGCTTAAGTAATCTTTGGTATTTCTACTTGATGCATTTTTTAATGGATACACAATTCTCAATACTATTTGGAAAATATTACCATTTTAAAATACAAATTTTATTGGGACGCCTGGGTGGCTGAGTTGGTTAAGCAGCTGCCTTCGGCTCAGGTCATGATCCCAGCGTCCTGGGATCAAGTCCCACATTGGGCTCCTAGCTCAGCGGGGAGCGGTGCTTCTTCCTCTGCCTCTGCCTGCCATTCTGTCTGCCTGTGCTCGCTCTCTCCCTCTCTCTCTCTCTGATAAATAAATAAAATTAAAAAAAAATTAAAAATAAAAGTTAAAATACAAATTTTATTTATTTGACAGACAGAGATCACAAGTAGGCAGAGAGGCAGGCAGAGAGAGGAGGAAGCAGGCACCCCACCAAGCAGAGAGCCTGATGTGGGGCTCGATCCCAGGACCCTAAGTCGAAGGCAGAGGCTTTAACCCACTGAGCCACCTCAGCGCCCCAAGAGCAGATATTTTCAAACATGAAAAAACTCTTAGGCTTTATTTCAATTAGAGCTTATTTTTTTCCCAAAATGGGTATATATTATTTCTCCTTCATATTTTAAAAATAATATTTGAAGCTCTCAAATAATTTTCAAAGCAAATTTTAAATTTAAGCTTAAAGCTTGATTTTCTTGGTTTAGAAAATCTTGATCATATTTAGAAATTACCTTCATTATTTTACAGAATTTTTAATGAATGGATATTGATTATCAGAATAATTTTCTACATTTATTGATATAATCATGTTTTTCTCTCCCCAATTTTTAAATGAATATTAAAATAATAACTTTCTTAATGATGACATACTATTCCTTGTTTTCCAGGTCTGTCCCTTACTTCGTCTTTGGACATGATTCATCTGATACACTGCCAAACTCCATTCCTTGTACATTATAGTTTTAATTTACATCAATCATCAGTCTGTTTTCAGACTATCTTTATCATTTTCAATACTAATAGCATGCTGGTACCGTAAAATGTAAGAAACAAGTTTTTTCTTTTTTTCTGGCATTAAAATATTAGGTAACATTCAGAATTATTTTTATGGAAACAAACTAAAATGACTTAGAAAAGTTCACATTGAAAGAACAGGGACTAATGTTTGCAGATCTTTGAACAAATAATGACGTCTAATTTTAAATTCCTGCTTTATTTTCAACCCTGAGTTCTCTTTGAAGGCACAAAAAATGATCTGCTTTGTTTACTTATCACCATTAAATCATGAAAGTTAGCATCTTCCAAGAAGTTTGACTATCACCATAAAGCCGGGAATTCAACACTTGGGTAAAGCCTTGTATGTTCTCAATGACCCTCATAAGCCATTAAATATACTTAGAGAACATCTCAGATTGCCTTCAACTGAGAAATTAAAATAATTATCCTAAAAGAATTAACTCAATAAAGAAATTTTGATAAATTTCAGAAGAAAATGGAAAATAATATTATTAAACTTTGTAAAAATTATTATTTATAATTACATCACTATAAATTTTATAAATAATCTCATTAAAATACCATACAGATTATTCAAATAAGTTTGAATGGTATAGCACTAGTTCAATAAACTAGAATGAAAGCATTCTACTTAACAAATCATCTATTACATTAAAATCTCTTTAAAACTGGAATGAGTAGAGAATTTCCTTTCAAAGTTTTATGAAAATAATGATTAGGACAAAACAACATTTTGAATTAAAATATATACTATCCAGAATTGTATTTAATTATTTATTCAATCACTGACATAAGTGACCTGAAAAAATATATTTTGTGAGGCAAAGTCCTAAGTGAACAGATCTCATATATTTGATGACTTTAAACACAATTTATTTGACTTAAATGCTCTCATTGTAATTAAGAAAAAAGTCTAAAAACCACAGTAAAGAAGACTATGTAACCACTTCTCCTTTGCAAATTAAATGGTACTTCCAGTAACTGCCAGTTTCAGAAAAGTCAAGACCGTGAGTGATTGCTTTTTACTATTCAAATATTCAAGTATTGTATTAAATATTTCACCAATTCATGGATCTCAGGTGACTTAATGACTGAGGCAGGTCACAGCTTAAAGAATTCAATTCTAGGGGCGCCTGGGTGGCTCAGTGGGTTAAGCCGCTGCCTTCGGCTCAGGTCATGATCTCAGAGTCCTGGGATCGAGTCCCGCATCGGGCTCTCTGCTCAGCGGGGAGCCTGCTTCCCTCTCTCTCTCTGTCTGCCTCTCCATCTACTTGTGATTTCTCTGTCAAATAAATAAATAAAATCTTTAAAAAAAAAAAAAAGAATTCAATTCTATCATGAAGTTGGCCGAAAGAGTCAAATCAGCTTAAGTATGACAAAATATGTATTTTTTTATTTATTTAACATTTATGTAACAAAATAACTTATAACATTCATGACATAATTAATCTCAGGCAAATGGATTAATTTCTAGAGTCAACTTGTACTTTGTTTCAACCAGCCAAATCAGCCTTTACTTTGGTCAATCTGAAGTAGGTAAATACCAGAACAAGCAAACTTCTTAAACCATTACAAAGAAACAGGGCATGCCGCTGGCTCAGTGTCATTGTTCTTCCTTCCAAATGTAATGTTCTTCTATGTATATGAAGAATCACCCTCCCTTCAGCTCATTCAGGTTCTGCTATATATTAATTCCAGAGAGACATCCATCCCTGTTTTCTCTGTTTTGTACAATATAGTAACCACCACCACTATGTGGCTATTTAACTTTAATCTAAAATAAAATATTTAGTTCCCTTGTTTCACCAAGAACATTTCAAGTGTTCAAAAGCAAATGTAATTAGTGGCTACTGCATTAGATAAAGCAGAATACATCTGCCATTACAAAGAATTCTATTGGGTATTTCTGCTCTAGGTCCTTAACACATTTTACTTTGCTTGGTTTGTATAATTATTTGCTTTCATTTTATCAATCTATTGATTTCTAATTAGTTGTCTTTTTTATGACAGGAAACCTTGCTTTAGTTACCACACCTTCTAGCATCTAAAATGATGGCTATACAGAGAAGGTGCTCAATAAACACTTGTAGAATGAAAAGTAGAAATTCTTCAGTTTGCTTTTGTTTCCCAGCAAACCCTATGTTACTATTATCTGGTCCTTATAAACGTATTAGATATATGCCCTTTGCCATTCTAGTCTATAGCATAGATAAGTACACATTTTCCTGACTTTTTTTTTTTAACTATATTTTCTGCTTGGCCTTCTAAGCATTATGTTGCATAAACTAAAGGAGGAAATATCTCTAAATATTAATTACTCTATGAGTAATATGAAGTGTTTCAGTAAATAACTGACCTACAGGGGAGGATCACCATGTTGAGAAACAAAATCAAATACCCACAATATATAACAAAAAACAAAACAAACAAACATTCCCCACACACACACAATTAGCCAGTGCAAATTCCAAAGCAAAGTATGTAAATAGGAAAAAAAAAAGTTCTTTATAGTTTGAGAGTTTTTATACTCATTGTTCTTTCCACAGATCATGGCCAAATTGTATGTCCTTGCATTTTCTTTTAATTCTTATAAAAAATGTAATTAAGAGGAAGGGAAGGAAAGTGAGTAGCCCTTGAGCTCATTAGGCATGAGAGTACATATATTTATTTACATTCTATGAGGAATTTCAGGCCTACTGAAAAAGATGTACCTTTCTCTTATTGATTTCTCTCATAGTAATTTATTTTACTTCTCCATAAGCTATAACCACACAATGCATTATTATTTTTGTTCTATTTTGTTTTCCTGTGGTAGGTGAATGGACACACATAATCTACACTATTAGTATCATTCTTGTACAGACCTCAAAGAGAAAATTCTTTATTAATTCTGAAAGAGGAGAGAGCTCGGTTTTACTTATCTCTCTGGTATTCTGGGGAAGTTAGATAAAGATAATTATTTTATCAGGGTTCCTGGGTGACTCAGTCATTAAGCATTTGCCTTTGGCTCATGTCATGATCCCAGAGTCCTGGGATCAAATCTCGCATTGGGCTCCCTGCTCAGCAGGAGGCTGCTTCTCCCTCTCCCACTCCTTTTGGGGGTGTTCCCTCTCCTGCTATCTCTCTCTGACAAATGAATAAAATCTTAAAAAAAATAATAATTTTATCAAGCTTATTTCTAAACCAATTTATTCATATTGGTGAATTGATTATTATAAATCAAAACTACAACAATCATCTTACTAAGCCTGCTATTACCGGATTATTTTAATAAGCTTTATTGAAATATAACTTACACACTGTAAAATGTACCCATTTTCAGTATATAATTTTATGAGCTTTGACATGTTTATATATATATATGTGTGTGTGTGTGTGTGTGTGTGTGTGTGTGTGTGTGTGTTCTGAATAGCCAAAGCAATATTGGAAAAGAAAAACAAAACTGGAGGTATCGCAATCCTAGATTTCAGGCTATACTACAAAGCTTAGAATTCAAAATGGTATGGTACTTGCACAAAAACAGGTTCATAGGTCAATAGACTAGGGAGTTCAGAAATAAACCCATGATTTATGGTCAATTAATCTATGATGAAGAAGGCAAGAATTATACAGGAAAAGGAAAAGGAAAAGACAGTCTTTTCAACAACCAGGCTTGGGAAAACTGAACAGCTACATGCAAAAGAATGAAACTGGACCACTTTATGATACCATATACAAAAATAAACCAAAATGGATTGCATATCCAAATGTGAGACTTGAAACCATAGAATTCCTGGAAGAAAACCTAGGCAATTGCTTCTTTGGTGCTGGTTATAGAAACATCTTTCTAGATGTGTACTCTAAGGCAGGGGAATGAAATAAAAATTAAACTATTGGGACTACACTAAAATAAAAAGTTTTTCACAGTGAAGGAAACCATCAACAAAACAGAAGCAGGGGAGGAGTCAAGATGGTGGAGGAGTAGCAGGCTGAGATGACTTCAGGTAGCAGGAGATCAGCTAGATAGTTTATCAAACCATTCCAAACACCTACAAATCCAACAGGAGTTTGAAGAGAAGATAAAAAGCAATTCTAGAAAGAAAACTAACCACTTTTTGAAAGGTAGGACCTGCAGAAAAGTGAATCCAAAGTGATGGGAAGATAGACTGCAGGGGGAGAGGCTGGGTCCTGGCAAGTGGCAGAACAATGAAGCACAAAATCTGAACTTTCAAAAGTCTGCTCCGCTGAGGGACATCACTCCAGAGGCTAAGAGGGTCTGGAGTCTTTGTGGGGACAGCAAGATCTCAACTCCCACAGGGTCACCAAAGGATAGGTGGTGTCTGAGTATTACAGAGCTTGCAGGTATTAGAGCAGGGAAGCCGGCTACAGAGACAGAGCCAAGAGAGTGAGCTCTCAATTCAGGATTACCTTAAACTGTGGTCAGTGGCACAGTCAGACCACTACTCTATGAGCAGGGACCCCACAAGTGGCAGTTATGGGAGATCCCTGGAGATGCCAGGTGGGGCTGTGTACCAGAGACAGAGATGCTTGGTCACAGGTCAGGTGAGTTTGGCATGCAGCTGGAGGCCAGGGAGATGGGAGTGATTGAGTGCTTTTCTCTGAGGTTGTTCTGAGGAGTGGGGCCAGGAACTCTCTGCTCCTCTGGCCCAGAGATTGGGAAGCTGCCATTTTCATTCTCATCCTCCAGAACTCTACAGAAAGTCTTCAGGGAGCAAAAGCTCATGAGAGCAAACCCGAGCAGATTACTTAGCCTGGCCACTGGAAAAGGTAGCACAATTCCACTTCAGACAAAGACACTTGAGAATCACTACAAAGGCCCCTTCCCCAGAAGATCATCAAGAAATACTGCCAAGACCAAGCTCACTTATCAAGGAGAATGGTGGAATTCCAGAGGAGGAGAAAGAAAAGCATGGAATTCATGGCTTTCACCCCATGATTCTTTAGTCTTACAAAGTTAATTATTTTATTTTATTATTCTAATTTTTTAAACTATTACTCTTTCCTCTTTTAACAGTTTTAAAACCAGTTCATCTTAACAATACCTTTCATAAAAAAATCATTCTGAAGCTTAATTATTATAGTCATAATTTATCCTTCATCGTATCTAACTTTATTTTTTTGTATGCACCTAGGTTTTTTTCTTTCTTCTAAAAAAAACTGGGGATACAACTTCTTCTAATAGATCAAAATATACTCTAAACCTAGCGCAGGGCTTTGTTCTAGTCTCTAGACTGAGCAAATTCTCTCCACTTTCTTTTTCTTTCTTTTCCCAACCAACTTATCTTATCAACCCCTTT
>NC_081561.1:40583819-40709700 GCF_022355385.1 Mustela nigripes | reverse complement strand
ATCAAAGTACACCCAAAATTAAGTAGGTGACTCTGTTCTGTTCACCAGTCTAATATCTGTATTTTATTTATTTGATTTTTTTTAAACTTCTTTTCACCCCCTTTCTTCCTCCATGATTTGGGGTCTCTTCTGATTTGGTTAACTCACATTTTTCTGACACACTGGACACAGATGACACACTGGACCAGATGGACATCACAGATATATTCAGAACATTCCATCCTAAAGCAATAGAATACACATTCTTCTGTACTGCACATGGAACATTCTCCAGAGTAGATGACATCCTAGGTCACAAATCAGGTCTCAACAGGTACCAAAAGTTTGGGATCATTCCCTGCATATTTTCAGACCACAATGCTCTGAAGCTAGAACTCAATCACAAGAGGAAATTTGAAAAGAACCCAAATACATGGAGACTAAAGAGTATCCTTCTAAAGAATGAATGGGTCAACCAGGAAATTAAAGAAGAATTGAAAAAATTCATGGAAACAAATAATAATGAAAACACAACTGTTCAAAATCTGTGGGACACAGCAAAGACAGTTCTGAGAGGAAAATATATAGCAATACAAGCCTTTCTCAAGAAACAGGAAAGTTCTCAAATATACAACATAACCCTACACCTAAAGGAGCTGGAGAAAGAACAGCAAAGAAAGCCTAAACCCATCAGGAGAAGAGAATCATAAAGATCAGAGCAGAAATCAATGAAATAGAAACCAAAAAAACACAATAGAACAAATCAACAAAACTAGGCACTGGTCCTTTGAAAGAATTAATAAGATTGATAAACCTTGGGTCAGACTTCTCAGAAAGAAGAGAAAGGACACAAATAAATAAAATCAAGAATAAAAGAGGAGAGATAACAACCAACACCAAAAAAATACAAATACTTATAAGAACATATTATGAGCAACTATACACCAGCTAATTTGACAATCTGGATGAAATGGATGCATTCCTAGAGACATATAAACTCCCAAAACTGAACCAGGAACAAAATAGGAAACCTGAACATACCCACAACCAGTAAGAGATTGAAGCAGTCACCAAAAAACTCCCAACAAACTAGAGTCCAGAGCCAGACAGCTTTCCAGGGGAAGTCAACCAAATATTTAAAGAAGAATTAGTACTTATACTCCTGAAACTATTCCAAGAAACATAAATGAAAAGAAAACTACCAAACTCATTTTATAAGGCCAAAATTACCTTGATCCCAAAACCAGACAAAGATCCCATCAAAAAAGAAAATTACATACCAATATCTTTGATGAGCACAGATGCAAAAATTCTCACCAAAATACTAGCCAATACCATCCAACAGTACATTAAAAGGATTATTCACCATGACCAAGTGGGATTTATTCCTGGGCTGCAACGTTGGTTCAACATCCACAAAACAATCAATGTGATATAATATATTAATAGAAGAAAGAACAATAACCACACAATACTCTCAATAGATGCTGAAAAAGCATTTGACAAATTACGGCATCCTTTTCTGATCAATCTCTTCAAAATGCAGGGATATAGGGTACATACCTCAGTATCAACAAAGCAATCTATGAAAAACCCAAAGCGAATATCATTTTCAATGGGGAGAAACGGAGAGCTTTTCAGCTAAAGTCAGGAACATGGCAGGGATGTCCATTATCACCACTGCTTTTCAACATAGTACTAAAAGTCCTAGCCTCAGCAATCATACAACAAAAAGAAATTAAAGACATCCACATTGGCAAAGAAATCAAACTATCACTCTTTGGAGATAATATGATATATTATGGGGAAAACCCAAAAGACTCCACTCCAAATCTGCTAGAACTTCTACAGGAATTCAATAAACTATGAGGATATAAAATCAATGCACAGGAATCAGTTGCATTTCTATACACCAACAGCAAGAAAAAAGAAAGAGAAATTAAGGACTCCATCCCATTTGCAATTGCACCCAAAACCATAAGATACTTAGGGATAAACCTAAAAAAAGAGGCTATGAATCTGTACTCAAAAAACTCTAAAGTACTAATGAAAGAAATTGAGGAAAATACAAAGAAATAGAAAAATGTTCCATGCTCATGAACTGGAAGAACAATATTATGTAAATGTTTATGCTACCTATAGCAATCTACACATTTAACTGGCACAAAAACAGACACATAGATCAATGGAACATAATAGAAAGCACAGAAATAGACCCTCAACTCTATGGTCAACTCATCTTTGACAAAACAAGAAAGAATGTCCAATGGAAAAAAAGACAGCCTCTTCAACAAATTGTGTTGGGAAAACTGAACAGCCACATGCAGAAAAATGAAACTGGACCATTTCCTTACACCACACACAAAAATTGACTCCAAATGGATGAAGGACCTCAATGTGAGAAAGGAATCCATCAAAATCCTTGATGAGAACACAGGCAGCAACCTCTTCGACTTCAGCCACAGCAACTTCTTCCTAGGAACATCGCCAAAGGCAAGGGAAGCAAAGGCAAAAATGAACTGGGACTTCATCAAGATCAAAAGCTTTTGTACAGCAAAGGAAGCAGTTAACAAAACCAAAAGACAACTGACAGAATGGGAGAAGATATTTGCAAATGACATATCAGATAAAGGGATAGTATCCAAAATCTATAAAGAACTCAACACCCAAAGAACAAATAATCCAATCAAGAAATGGGCAGAGGACATGAACAGACATTTCTGCAAAGAAGACATCCAGATGGCCAATAGACACATAAAAAAGTGTTCCACATCTCTCGGCATCAGGGAAATACAAATCAAAACCACAATGAGACATCACCTCACACCAGTCAAAATGGCTAAAATTGACAAGTCAGGAAACAACAGATACTGGCAAGGATGCAGAGAAAGAGGAACCTTCCTACACTGTTGGTGGGAATGCAAGCAGGTGCAACCACTCTGGAAAACAGCATGGAGGTTCTTCAAAAATATGACCCAGCAATTATACTAGATATAAATTTAGTGATTTACCTAAAGATATTTACCCTAAAGATACAAATGTAGTGATTTGAAGGGGCACGTGTACCCAAAAGTTTATAGCAGCAATGTCCACAATAGTCAAACTATAGAAAGAACCTAGATGTCCATCAACAGATGAATGGATAAAGAAGAAGTGATATGTGTATATATATATATATATATATATATATATATATATATATACACACACACACATACACACACACTCACTGGAATACTATGTAGCCATCAAAAGAAATGAAATCTTGCCATTTGCAGTGACATGGATGGAATTAGAGGGTATGATATTGAGCAAAATAAGTCAATCAGAGAAGACAATTATATGATCTCCCTGATATGAGGAAGTTGAGAGGCAAAGTGGGGGTTTTTGGGAGTAGGAAAGGAATAAATGAACAAGATGGGATCAGGAGGGAGACAAACCATAACAGACTCTTAATCTCACAAAACAAACTGAGGGTTGCTAGGGAGAGGGGTAGGGAGAGGGTGGTTGTGTTATGGACATTGGGGAAGGTATGTGCTATGGTGAGTTTTGTGAAGTATAAACCTGGTGATTCACAGACCTGTACCCCTGGAGTTAATAATACATTGTATGTTAATTAAAAAAAAAAAAGCAACCTTCTGCATGGGAGGAGATATTTGCAAATGGCATATCTGATAAGGGTTTGTTATCTAAAATATATGAAGGACTTATACAATTCTACAGCAAGAAACAAAATAATCTGATTACTGTTTTTGTTTTAAATGGTCAATAATGGGGGAGGAGTCAAGATGGCGGAGAAGTAGCAGGATGAGACTACTTCAGCTAGCAGGAGATCAGCTAGATAGCTTATCTAAAGATTGCAAACACCTGCAAATCAATCGGCAGATAGAAGAGAAGAAGAACAGCAATTCTAAAAACAGAAAAACAACCACTTTCTGAAAGGTAGGACTGGCAGAGAAGTGAATCCAAAGCGACCGGAAGATAGACCCCGGGGGGAGGGGCCAGTTCCCGGCAAGCGGCGGAGCAACGGAGCACAAAATCAGGACTTTTAAAAGTCTGTTCCTCTGAGGGACATTGCTCCAGAGGCTAAACCAGGGCGAAGCCCACACAGGGTCAGCGTGGCCTCAGGTCCGGCAGGATCAGAGAAGGATCGGGGGTGTCTGAGTGTCACAGAGCTTGTGCGTATTGGAACGGGAAAGCCGGCTACAGAGACAGAGCCGACAGTAAGCTCACAGCTCAGTGTTACCTTGAACGGGGCACAAGCTCGGTGAGCTCGGAGTGCGGCTGGAGGTCAGGCAGACGGGAGTTACTGGGCGCTGTGCTCTGAGGGCGCACTGAGTGGGGCCCCAGTCTCTCAGCTCCTCCGGGCCGGAGACCAGGAGGCCGCCATTTGTATTCCCATCCTCCGGAACTCTACGGAAAGCGCTCAGGGAACAAAAGCTCCTGAAAGCAAACCTGAGCGCATTACTCAGCCCGGCCCCTGGTAAGGGCAGTGCAATTCCCCCTGGGGCAAAAACACTTGAGAATCACTACACCAGGCCCCTCCCCCAGAAGATCAACAAGAAATCCAGTGAAGACCAAGTTCACCTACCAAGGAGTGCGGTTTCAATACCAAGGAGAGCAGCAGAATTCCAGAGGAGGAGAAAGCACAGCACAGAACTCATGGCTTTCTCCCTGTGATTTTTTAGTCTTGCCGTTAATTTAATTTTTTTCTTTTTCATTTTTTTCTCTTCTTTTGCTAAAATTTATTTTTAAATTTTACCCTTTTCTTTTTTAACGTTTTTTTTAACTAGTTTATCTAATACATATACTTTTTCTTTTCTTTACTTTTCTTTATTCATTTTCTTTTTCTTTTTCTTTTTCTTTTCTTTCTTTCTTTTTGAACCTCTTTTTATCCCATTTATACCCCCTCACTATTTGGGATCTCTTCTGATTTGGTTAAAGCATATTTTCCTAGGGTTGTTGCCACCCTTATAGTATTTTACTTGCTCCTTCATATACTCTTATATGGACAAAATGACAAGGCGGAAAAATTCACCACAAAAAAAAAAGAACAAGAGGCAGCACCAAAGGCTAGGGAACTAATCAATACAGACATTGGTAATATGTCAGATCTAGAGTTCAGAATGACAATTCTCAAGGTTCTAGCTGGGCTCGAAAAAGGCATGGAAGATATTAGAGAAACCCTCTCGGGAGATATAAAAGACCTTTCTGGAGAAAGAAAAGAACTAAAATCTAACCAAGTTGAAATTAAAAAAGCTATTAATGAGGTGCAATCAAAAATGGAGGCTCTCACTGCTAGGATAAATGAGGCAGAAGAAAGAATTAGTGATATAGAAGACCAAATGATAGAGAATAAAGAAGCTGAGCAAAAGAGGGACAAAGAGCTACTGGACCACGAGGGGAGAATTTGAGAGATAAGTGACACCATAAGACGAAACAACATTAGAATAATTGGGATTCCAGAAGAAGAAGAAAGAGAGAGGGGAGCAGAAGGTATACTGGAGAGAATTATTGGGGAGAATTTCCCCAATATGGCAAAGGGAACGAGCATCAAAATTCAGGAGGTTCAGAGAACGCCCCTCAAAATCAGTAAGAATAAGCCCACACCCCGTCACCTAAAGTAAAATTTACAAGTCTTAGTGACAAAGAGAAAATCCTGAAAGCAGCCCGGGAAAAGAAGTCTGTAACATACAATGGTAAAAATATGAGATTGGCAGCTGACTTATCCACAGAGACCTGGCAGGCCAGAAAGAGCTGGCATGATATTTTCAGAGCACTAAACGAGAAAAACATGCAGCCAAGAATACTATATCCAGCTAGGCTCTCATTGAAAATAGGAGGAGAGATTAAAAGCTTCCAGGACAAACAAAAACTGAAAGAATATGCAAACACCAAACCAGCTCTACAAGAAATATTGAAAGGGGTCCTCTAAGCAAAGAGAGAGCCTACAAGTGGTAGATCAGAAAGGAACAGAGACCATATGCAGTAACAGTCACCTTACAGGCAATACAATGGCACTAAATTCATATCTCTCAATAGTTACCCTGAATGTTAATGGGCTAAATGCCCCTGTCAAAAGACACACGGTATCAGAATGGATAAAAAACCAAAACCCATCTATATGTTGCCTCCAAGAAACTCATTTTAAGCCCGAAGACACCTCCAGATTTAAAGTGAGGAGGTGGAAAAGAATTTACCATGCTAATGGACATCAGAAGAAAGCAGGAGTGGCAATCCTTATATCAGATCAATTCGATTTTAAGCCAAAGACTATCATAAGAGATGAGGAAGGACACTATATCATACTCAAAGGGTCTGTCCAACAAGAATATTTAACAATTTTAAATATCTATGCCCCCCAACGTGGGAGCAGCCAACTATATAAACCAATTAATAACAAAATCAAAGAAACACATCAACAATAATACAATAAAAGTAGGGGACTTTAACACTCCCCTCACTGAAATGGACAGATCATCCAAGCAAAAGATCAGCAAGGAAATAAAGGCTTTAAACGACACACTGGACCAGATGGACATCACAGATATATTCAGAACATTCCATCCCAAAGCAACAGAATACACATTCTTCTCTAGTGCACATGGAACATTCTCCAGAATAGATCACATCCTCGGTCTTAAATCAGGACTCAACTGGTATCAAAAGATTGGCATCATTCCCTGCATATTTTCAGACCACAATGATCTAAAGCTAGAACTCAACCACAAAAGATAGTTTGAAAAGAACCCAAATACATGGAGACTAAACAGCATCCTTCTAAAAAATAAATGGGTCAACCGGGAAATTAAAGAAGAATTGAAAAAAATCATGGAAACAAATGATAATGAAAATACAACGGTTCAAAATCTGTGGGACACAAGAAAGGCAGTCCTTAGAGGAAAATATATAGCTGTACAAGACTTTCTCAAGAAACCAGAAAGGTCTCAGGTACACAACCTAACCCTATACCTAAAGGAGCTGGAGAAAGAACAAGAAAGAAACCCTAAGTCCAGCAGGAGAAGAGAAATCATAAAGATCAGACCAGAAATCAATGATATAGAAACAAAAAAACAATAGAGCAAATCAACGAAACTAGGGGCTGGTTCTTTGAAAGAATTAATAAAATTGATAAACCCCTGGCCAGACTTATCAAAAAGAAAAGACGAAGGACCCAAATAAATAAAATCATGAATGAAAGAGGAGAGATCACAACTAACACCAAAGAAATACAAACAATTATAAGAACATACTATGAGCAACTCTACGCCAACAAATTTGACAATCTGGCAGAAATGGATGCATTTCTAGAAACATATAAACTACCACAACTGAACTAGGAAGAAATAGAAAGCCTGAGGAGACCCATAACCAGTAAGAAGATTGAAACAGTCATTAAAAATCTCCAAAAAACAAAGCCCAGGGCCAGACCGCTTCTCGGGGGAATTCTACCAAACATTTAAAGAAGAACTAATTCCTATTCTCCTGAAACTGTTCCAAAAAATAGAAATGGAAGGAAAACTTACAAACTCATTTTATGAGGCCAGCATCACCTTGATCCCAAAACCAGACAAGGATCCCATCAAAAAAGAGAGCTATAGACCAATATCTTTGATGAACACAGATGCAAAAATTCTCACCAAAATACTAGCCAATAGGATTCAACAGTACATTAAAAGGATTATTCACCACGACCAAGTGGGATTTATTCCAGGGCTGCAAGGTTGGTTCAACATCCGCAAATCAGTCAATGTGATACAACACATCAATAAAAGAAAGAACAAGAACCATATGATACTCTCAGTAGATGCTGAAAAAGCATTTGACAAAGTACAGCATCCCTTCCTGATCAAAACTCTTCAAAGTATAGGGATAGAGGACACATACCTCAATATCATCAAAGCCATCTATGAAAAACCCACCGCAAATATCATTCTCAATGGAGAAAAATTGAAAGCTTTTCCGCTAAGGTCAGGAACACGGCACGGATGACCAATATCACCACTGATATTCAACATAGTACTAGAGGTCCTAGCCTCAGCAATCAGACAACAAAAGGAAATTAAAGGCATCCAAATCAGCAAAGAAGAAGTCAAATTATCACTCTTCGCAAATGATATGATACTATATGTGGAAAACCCAAGACTCCACTCCAAAACTGCTAGAACTTGTACAGGAATTCAGTAAAGTGTCAGGATATAAAATCAATGCACAGAAATCAGTTGCATTTCTCTACACCAACAACAAGACAGAAGGAAGAGAAATTAAGGAGTCAGTCCCATTTACAATTGCACCCCAAACCATAAAATGCCTAGGAATAAA
Source organism: Mustela nigripes (assembly GCF_022355385.1). Classification (NCBI taxonomy): domain Eukaryota; kingdom Metazoa; phylum Chordata; class Mammalia; order Carnivora; family Mustelidae; genus Mustela; species Mustela nigripes. The sequence goes on along the minus strand of NC_081561.1, from coordinate 40,701,399 downwards.
TCTAACCAAAGAGGCTAAGAATCTAAACTCAGAAAACTATAAAGTACTCATAAAAGAAATTGAGGAAGACACAAAGAAATGGAAAAATGTTCCATGCTCCTGGATTGGAAGAATAAATATTGTGAAAATGTCTATGCTACCTAAAGCAATCTACACATTTAATGCAATTCCTATCAAAGTACCATCCATCTTTTTCAAAGAAATAGAACAAATAATTCTAAAATTTATATGGAACCAGAAAAGACCTCGAATAGCCAAAGGGATATTGAAAAAGAAAGCCAACGTTGGTGGCATCACAATTCCAGACTTCAAGCTCTATTACAAAGCTGTCATCATCAAGACAGCATGGTACTGGCACAAAAACAGACACATAGATCAGTGGAACAGAATAGAGATCCCAGAAACAGACGCTCAACTCTATGGTCAACAAATCTTCGACAAAGCAGGAAAGAATGTCCAATGTAAAAAAGACAGCCTCTTCAATAAATGTTGTTAGGAAAATTGGACAGCCACATGCAGAAAAATGAAATTGGACCATTTCCTTACACCACACACAAAAATAGACTCAAAATGGATGAAGGACCTCAATGTGAGAACGGAATCCATCAAAATCCTTGATGAGAACACAGGCCGCAACCTCTTCCACCTCAGCCGCAGCAACATCTTCCTAGGAACAACGCCAAAGGCAAGGGAAGCAAGGGCAAAAATGAACTATTGGGATTTCATCAAGATCAAAAGCTTTTGCACAGCAAAGGAAACAGTTAACAAAATCAAAAGACAACTGACAGAATGGGAGAAGATATTTGCAAACGACATATCAGATAAAGGACTAGTGTCCAGAATCTATAAAGAACTTCTCAAACTCAACACCCAAAGAACAAATAATCCAATCAAGAAATGGGCAGAGGACATGAACAGACATTTCTGCAAAGAAGACATCCAGATGGCCAACAGACACATGAAAAAGTGCTCCATATCACTCGGCATCAGGGAAATACAAATCAAAACCACAATGAGATATCACCTCACACCAGTCAGAATGGCTATGATCAACAAGTCAGGAAATGACAGATGCTGGCGAGGATGCGGAGAAAGGGGAACCCTCCTACACTGTTGGTGGGAATGCAAGCTGGTGCAACCACACTGGAAAACATCATGGAGGTTCCTCAAAATGTTGAAAATAGAACTGCCCTATGACCCCGCAATTGCACTACTGGGTATTTACCCTAAAGATACAAACGTAGTGATCCAAAGGGGCACGTGTACCCGAATGTTTATAGCAGCAATGTCCACAATAGCCAAACTATGGAAAGAATTAGATGTCCATCAACAGATGAATGGATCAAGAAGATGTGGTATATATACACAATGGAATACTATGCAGCCATCAAAAGAAATGAAATCTTGCCATTTGCAACAACATGGATGGAACTAGAGCATATCATGCTTAGTGAAATAAGTCAAGCAGAGAAAGACAACTATCATATGATCTCCCTGATATGAGGAAGTGGTGATGCAACATGGGGGCTTAGGTGGGTAGGAGAAGAATAAATGAAACAAGATGGGATTGGGAGGGAGACAAACCATAAGTGACTCTTAATCTCACAAAACAAACTGAGGGTTGCTGAGGGGAGGGGGTTTGGGAGAAGGGGGTGGGATTATGGAGATTGGGGAGGGTATGTGCTTTGGTGAGTGCTGTGAAGTGTGTAAACCTGGTGATTCACAGACCTGTACCCCTGGGGATAAAAATATATGTTTATAAAAAATAAAAATTATATAAAAAAATATGAAGAAAGGACTATTAAAAGTATTTTGAACTTAATGCAAATTAAATACAGTATACAGTATATAAAATTAATATTGAATTAAAATGGAAAAAGAAAACATCTTTTACTTATTGTTTTGAACCCTTAAATTGAGGTCTTTTCCTGTGCAACAAGGCAAGAAAAACTTATAAAATGCATACAGAATGGAGAAATAGAGGTAAAATTCTATTAGTTAAGAGGAGAAATGAGTGTATATGTACATAACATGTATATTATTAAAAAAGCCACAGACACTAAGATTTGATTTAGTATGTTCAGAGGATAAAAGGTCAATATTCATGTTTCAATTATCTTTCTTTATGATTTGGAAATAAAAGCAATTAAGAAGTTAAGTTAAGGGCACCTTGATGCCTCAGTCAGTTAAGCATCTGCCTTCTGCTCAGGTCATGATCCCAGGGTCCTGGATTAGGCTTTTCCCTCTGCCTCCTCCCTCTCTATTCTTGCACTTTCCTAGAAAAAAATAATAAATAAAATCTTTTTTAAAAAGAAGTTAAATATAATATACATTTATGAGTATAAAAATGAAATAAATAGGCCATATAAAACAAAATATGTGCAAGCACTTCTTATTAATGACCTAAATTTTACTAAGAGAAATGAAATAAGCAAAAAATTAACTGAAATGTGTCACAGACTAAATTTAAAAAGCTAAACTTAAAAAATATATATCTGATAAAAAGTGTTGGAAAATAACCTTGGGGTAAATAAAGATTTATTTTTTAGCAATGTAATGCTGAAACATGAAAGAGAAAACTGATGAATTGGCCTTTATAAAAAATTAAAACTTCTATATTTTTTAAAGGACACAGAAATTAAAATGCAGGCCACAGATTATGAGCTATGACAACCAGCTTGCCTCTATGCTTTCAATCTCAAATTCATTCTGCTCTGCTCCCTGGCATCTATAAATTCTTAAGGATTTAAAATAGTTGATTTATTTCAATTTATGTCACTCTCAGATTATTCATGTAGTGTTGTATGCATATAATGGGTAAATGAATATAGCATCTATCAAAAGATCCACTTCCTCTTTAAAGTGTAATATAGTAGATAAGAATACATACTTCTGAATAAGAGAAATTAATAGTTTGATTCTTATTTCTATCACTTATTGACAGAGACAATTAATAAGACATTTAACCCTTTTAGTCTGTTTTAATATTTGTAAATTGGTTATTTAAATAGTCTAATAGGGCTGTAGAGGGTGTTTTAAAGCATTTAGCAGAATTACCAAAAATATGTTAGCTTTTTTCTTAATATGTTAGCTCTTAATAAGTATTAGCTAAAAACACTTGAATTATCTTTATCTTTTTCCCTTCACTTCTAAATTGAAATCACCAGCTTCTCTATTTTGGAAAAAAATGAATAAATCTATTGCTTTCTATTTCATAGACCACCTCCTTAATCTAGATCAGATCACCTACCTTCGATTGCTGAAACAACTTCCAAGTTTACCCTTTGTAAGTCATTTATAAAGCTGCACCACAATGTTCTTTCTAGGAAGCAAAATTTCCCCACTGGGAAGAGCTGTCCAGTAACTCTTCTGTTACAACTTGAACACTAATGCACATGCACTGTAGAGTGCATTAAATGTGGCCCTTTTTTTTTTTTTTTCACTTTCCATTCTCCCCTTCTATCCTTCACTGTCTATTCTTTATGTGCAGCCGTATTAAATGACTGCCATTCCTTTTCTTATGCTTTTCCCTCTCTCTGAAAACATGTAGTACCTCTTTTTGCCTGAATGACTCTCATTTATTCTGTCACTTCATCTGAGATACCCTATTATTTTATATTAGGTCAAATGTCAAGGCTATGTATCCCACAGCACTCTGTATTTCCCATCAGGAGGCTTGTGAGATTGTAATAATATTACCATCCAGTCCGCTGATACCTCCAGTAGGTGCATGATTTATGGGGGCCAAAACTACATCTAATTTCATATGGAGAGCACTGATCTCAAGGCCTGGTATACAACCCATCGCTAATGTTTCAGAAATACCTGTGAAGCATATTCTTGTTGAATAAGTATAATTCCCATAAAAAGGATCCCAGAGAATTTGGAAGTTGTCATTCCATATAATTACCTTCTTTACCAGGTTTTTGTTTTTTGTTTTTTAATTTAATTTTATTTTTATTTCATGAGTTTTTTTCCCAGCCTCTATCTTTTCTACTTGCTTTTCTATATTTGCTTGTTCACTTCTAACTCAGTTTAAATCTGGAATTTAATACTGGTCTGCTCCTTTGTGCTCATTACATCTAACTTCTCTGTGTTTCTAGAAAGCCTTCGTCCAGGCTTCAGAATCTAGTTATCATTGACTCTGTTTTAGCTAAGTATTGTTCTGCCACCACTCATGCCAAACCCCAGTACTAGAAGCGACAGTCTTGCCCAGAGATTGAATTCTTGCCATCTAGGAGGGAATGTAGGGCAAACAACTTCAAACCTATTATACAGCCTACTGGAAAACAACTAGAAAGCTGAACAGACTAGTCCTCTGGTTACAGTGTATCTAGTGTATGTAATTGCTGCTACTTTCTGATCATCTTCCATTGCTATCTTTGTGTCCTGATTCTCTTTTCTTTTGACTTATTCTACATCTCATTTTCCAGTTAAAATACTAATGTCAAAAGTCTCTGGACAGTAAATGCATTAACTTATTATTCCCAGATCTTATTTTTTACCCTTATTCAAATACAGTTTTATTTTCTGCACAAAGAAGTTAATATGGACCCCAAATAAATATATTTACCTATTATTTACTAATATCTATTGTTAACCAATACCCCTTGTTTGTTCAAAAGATCATACTGTAGATTTCCCTTTAGGCCATTAGATATTTTACTAAACAAAAAATATATGATATTGGGGGGTCTTAAGCAGCATAAATTTATTTTCTCACAATTTTGAAAGCTGAGAAGTACAAGATAAAGGTGCCAGACAATTCGGTTTCTGGTGAGAGCTTTCTTACTAGCTTGGAGACAGCCATCATCCCACTGCCTGGAGGTGTGACTTCTTTGGGGCTTGGAAAGAGGGGGAGGAAGCTCTCCGTTGTCTCTGTGGTCCCAGATTCTGTCCACTGGATCAGGGCTCCACCTTGTGGCCTCATTTAACCTTAATTATCTCCTTGGAGGCCCTATGTCTAAATATAGTCACATTGGATTAGGGATTCAAGGGAAGAATTTTGCAGGGACCCAACTCAGTCTACAGCAGAGTAGAAGCTATAAGCAGTAGAATGTTCTCCCAAGGAAACAGCTGGGGTAGAAACTCCATTTGTGGAGAAATAAAAAGTTCTGGGTTGGTGTGGTTCCACAATACGCTATAGGGAGGGGCCACCCTTGCCCCCTACTCTTTGGACATGCAAGGAAGGGAAGGGCAAGCTAAAATCACTAAGCCAAAGTTATGTTTTAAATTAGAAAAAAAAAAATGAATGTGCATAATGACAACTCTTCAGAAACATATAAATCTTAGTAATGTAAAATATTGACAGTAATATTATAGTTTTCGAATCTACTGAATAACATTTAACAAATCCACATTTTATTTTAGATATTACATTTATTTCAAGTTATATCTTCTGTTTCTAGTTATATATTTAATTTACCAAAGAAAATACAGGGTATTATTTGCTCTATCAGAAATAATAATACCTTATCTTGGGGTGCCTGCATGGCTCAGTTAAGCGATTACCTTCAGTTCAGGTCATGATCCCAGTGTCTTGGGATGGAGTCCTGTATCTGGCTCCCTGATCAATGGGGAGTTTGTTTCTCCCTCTCCCACTCCCCCTGCTTTGTGCTGTTTCTCTCTATCAAATAAATTATAAAATCTTAAAAAAAGAAAAAAAATGCCTTGTCTTTGTCCATTCTACTGTCACATATATTTAAACAAAATAGGTACCTATTCTGTTTGATTCTCTAGTCCTAGAACATGTTATGGTTAATCTTCTATTAAAGCTGTTGAGTTCAGCATTGTAAATTATAGATGTGTTATTCTTTTTTTGTAACTATTAATCGACATTGCTCTTTTGTCCTTTTTGTCTGATTCAAGTTCATTTTTTAAGTCACTTGAGCCTTGATTTACTAACTTTGTAAGTTAAATAGAATAAACAGAGGTGCTACACAATAAATAAGGTTTATCTGCTTTAATGTATAAATTTTTCAGTGAATGCATGGCAGTTCAAAGAACACTAATATATCCTGACATTTGAAGTAATTGTATTTTAGAGTACAAGATGCTAACAGAGACAATGTTACAATAATTTTTAAGTTCATTTATTATGTTGTTCATAACATATCTATTGTCTTATAAACATTTATAAACATTCTCATTTGCTTTGTTTTTTCTAAAAGTAGGTTTTAATTCCTCATCCATACCTATCACCTTTAATATATTTATCAGTCTTAATCCAAATCTTACTCCAAAGCAATGTGCTATTATTTCTGAATTCTTGCATGGGTTTTATTGGATGCTACAGGTTTTTGATAGTCAAATATCTTACTTACTTGAACACATGTCTTTCCTGAACCTTCAGTTCTTCTCTCTTGAAGTGGTAAGTAAGCTCGGAGTATCTGTCCTTAACCTCCTTAGTAAATGCAAAAAGAAAATATTAATTGCTGAAAGGCTACTCCTAACTCCTATAACTACTGTAGGCTTATATGATTACCATTTCTGGGGGGTGGGTAAGGGATAGAGGAAGAGGTAGAGAGAGAATCTTAAGCAGTCTCCACGCCCAGTATGGGGCCAACAAGGGGCTAGATCTCATAACCCCAAGATCATGACCTGAGCCTAAATCAGGAGTCAGACACTTAACCAACTGAGCCACCTAGGCACCCCGTGACTACTTTTTAAAATAATAAACCTTCTCTATGTTTTATAATATATCAAGATGCCATTGTATCTATTTCATAAAAATTATCATTCAGAGTTTATTCACAAAAAAGGATTGTATTTCTACCTATTTGTATTATAAATTTAAGATTGAGATTTTACATATAATTATTTTTTTCTTCCGAAATTCCATTTGGATCCAAGGTAGTTTATGACTTGCTTTGAAAACATTGTGTAAAAATCTTAAACATTTCTATGCCTCCATTAATATTAGAGCTGGTTTAATCATCATCTTAATCATAATAAAAACTAAATATGTGCCTTTCCTCTTATAAGTTTTTAAAATTTATATAAATACTCTGTGATAAAGGTGAAATTTTCATTCTACATACATATAAAAATTAAAGCTAATAATATAAAGACTTGATTTATAATCATGCAGACAGTAAGGGGTTCAAATGTAAGTCTGGTTTACATTTAATTAATAAACTAAAGGAAGCAACTGGTGGTTACACTTTTCTCCTTTATTGTCAACCTAATCAAAATGGGTGGCTTTTCATACATAAAGAAATAACAAATTATAAAATTATAATTCACAAAATAATATTGAACAATTACTTAGAGTGTACTTTCCAGGGTTCCCATTTTCTTTTTATATTTCTAAAGAAAAGTCGTCCATGTTGTGTGCGCCTATGTTGTGTGCATTGCTTTTAAGTCAGAGTAATTGCCTCTGGCAATTAGATAGAACATGAACAATGAATATTGTTTACTCATGTAAATGTCTCTGAGATGCTACTCCACATATTTAAGTCAGAAAAAATATAAAATTTAACTAAGAGACAGATTATTATTAATATATTCTCATAACTAGTGGTTATAGCTCTTTAACTACAGCCATTTTTTTTTTAAGTCCAATTTACTTCTCTTCACAACCTGACTGAAAAGAGTAATAGTCCACAGGACTCCGAGTTTACTCTTCAAGTGTTAATGGAAAACAAACTATTATTTTTAAATAGGGTATGGATTTCTATTATGGGTGTCTAAAAAGAGTCAATGATAAATTACTGAAAAATAAATAAATAAAAGCATGGTCAAAAAGTAAATTTAGAGAAATTTATGTTTTATTTATTGTAACAAATTTATATAAGAATTGACTTTAAAAGGAATGAACAAGATATATTGGAAGAAACTTACAATGTTAGAAAAGTTGAGACAAAACTGTGAAGTGGAAAGATGAACTATACATTTGGAATGACAATTTGTTATTTCAAAAATATCAATTGCACATTTACTTTAAATCCAACCAAAATTGTAATCTACTTGGAACATATCAATGCAATACCTAAGAGAATATATGGAAACAAAGGCCAATAGGATGCACAGTGTGTTTTTAATTAATTACAAGGATAGCTGAAAACATACATTTCACAAAAATATCCTAATGACCCTTAACAATCACCACTTTACCCACTCTCAGGAATAAATACAACTAAGAACTTCTGGTTATTTAGAGTGGGAATATAAGATATATATCAACATACATAATATTGTTTTGTATTCCTTGTTTGTTTTCAAAATAATCCTTTAGCTTTTTTTTTTTTAAATTTATTTGTGAGAGAGAGATCACAAGTAGGCAGAGAGGCAGACAGAGAGAGAGGGGGAAGAAGGCTCCCTGCCAAGCAGAGAGCCTCATGTGGGGCTCGATCCCAGGACCCTGAGATCATGACCTGGGCCGAAGGCAGAGGCTTAACCCACTGAGTCACCCAGGCGCCCCTCCTTTAGCTATTTTAAAAGACATATTTTTGGCTTCAATATTTTTTGTTATTTGTTTGTATGAGAACGTACTAATCTTTTTTAACTACTGGATATTTCTTAGTATACACAATATGTATTTTTCACAAATTGTTGGATAAGTGGTTACACTGAATCCAATTTTATACTCTAATATAAAATTTTTCAATGAATACCCAATGCATGTCTTGTGCAATTGTTCAAAGATTTTTCTCAAGTATGTGTTCATTTTTTAAAATATATACACTTTAAATGGTAGTGGATATTGTTAAATTGTCATTCCAGGATAGATATGAAAATTCATCTTTTGCAACAAAAGTAAGCTTGATTGTCTTCATTTTACATTTTTAAAAAATGAAGAACTACTGAGTGACTTTTAGAGGATCACAGTTAAGTAACTGCAAGCAGTAGAACTAGTAACATGTTATTTAACCTCTATGTATTTGTGGTCATTCCAAATTTTTTCTTGTGGTTGACTTCTAGTTTTGTAGTTTTGTGGTCAGAAATGATGCATAGTATGACTTTGATCTTTTTGAGTTTGTTGAGGCTTGTTTTGTGGGCTAATATGTGATCTATTTTGGAGAATGTTCCATTTGCACTTGGAAAGCATGTGTATTATACTGTTTAGGATGGAATGTTCTGACTATAACTATTAAATTCCTCTGGTCCAGTGCATCATTCAAAGCCATTGTTTCCTTGTTGTTTTTCTGTTTAGATGTTATGTCCACTGATGTATGTGGGGTATTAAAGTCCCCTATTATTATTGTATTATTACCATTATTGATCAGTACCTTTATACTTGTGTTTAACTGCTTTATGTATCTGGGTGATCCTATGTTGAGTGCATAAATATGTACAATTGTAAAATTCTTTTGTTGGATTGTCCCCTTTGTTATTATATAGTATCCTTCTTTGTCTCTTGCTACAGTGAGTTTTAAAGTTTATCTTTTTTGGATATAAATATCGCTACTCCAGCTTTCTTTTGATATCCATTTGGGTGATAGATGTTTCTCTATTCTCTCCCTTTCAATCTGCAGATTCCTTTAGGTCTACAATAAGTCTCTTGTAGGTAGCATATAGATGAATTTGTTTTTGTCCATTCTGTTACCTTATGTTTTTTTATTGGAGTATTTAGTTCATTTACATTTAAAGTAATTAATGATATGTATATGTTCTCATTTTATTGTTTGTTTTGTGGTGTTTTCTGTGGATTTTTCTCTAAACATTTCTTGTCTTTCTCTCTTTTATGTTTTGCTGATTTTCTTTGGTGATACATATGGATTTCTTTCTTTTTATTCTTTGTATATTTATTACTGTTTTTGATATACAGTTACCTTTTGGTCTATATATAATCTCTTTTGCATATATCAGTCTATATTAAGTTGATATTTATTTAAGTTTGAATCCATTCTTTATTCTTCTCCTCTCCATATTTTAGGTATATGTTGTTATATTTCATGTGCTTTTATTTTGTAAGTTCCTTGGCTCATTTTTTACAGAAATATTCCTTTTCACTGCTTTTGTGTTTCCTCTTTATATTGACAGTTTTCATTTCTCCTTTCTACTCGAGTCTCCTTTAATATTTCTCGAAAGGCTGGTTTAGTGGTCAAGAACTTCTTTATTTCTTTTTAAAGATTTTATTGATTTATTTGAGAGAGAGAAAAAGAAAGAGTGAGAGTAAGAGAGAGTATAAGCAGGGTCAAGACGTGGGGCTCGATCCCAGGGTCCTGGGACCATGACCTGAGCTGAAGGCAGATGCTTAACTGATTGAGCCCCCAGGGGCCCCATGAACTCCTTTAGTTTTTCTTTGCCTGGAAAGCTTTTTATCTTTCCTTCCATTCTGAATGATGGCCTTACTGGATGGAATATTTTTGGCTGCATATTTTTCTCCTTCACCACTTTGACTACATTATTCTACTCCCTTCTGGTTTGCATAGCTTCTATTGAAAAAATTATCTTGCTAGCCTTATGAGGTTTCCCTTGAGAGTTGCTTTTTCTTTTCTTTCTTTCTTTCTTTTTTTTTTGTCTTTTTTTTTCCTTTATCATTACATTTTGCCAATTTAATTATAATATATCTTGATGTGGGTCTGCTCTTGTTGATTTTGATGGGAATTCTCTGGCCTCCTGGATCTGGATTCTGTTTCCTTGCCAAGAATAGGGAAGTTTTCAGCTATTATTTTTTCAAATAAATTCTCTACCGCCTTTCTCTTTCCTCTTCTTCTGGAACTTCTTTAATACAAATGTCATTACCTTTGATCTCCACAACCCTCTTAAATTTGTTTCACAGATTTATAATATAGTTAGATTTTCTTTTTGTCATAATCTGCATCCCATCTTGGTATCTCCTAAATAATTTTGTGTTAATTTGAATACATTAAAGTTCATCCTTTGTACTGTAAAATTCCATGGGTTTTGACAAATGCATAATGCCATGTGTCCACCATTACTATATCATATGGAATATTATACAGTCCAAAAATGTACCCTGTATTTTACCTATTCAACATGCTCCTCAAGAGCATGTTGGCAAGAATCATTGATCTTTTTTACTATATTTACAATTTTGCCTTCTCCACAAAGTCATATAATTGGAACAATACACCATGTAGCTCTTTCACAGGATTCTTACACTTAACAACATGCATTCAAGGTTTATCAATGTCTTTTTGTGTTTTGATCACTCATTTTTTAATCACTGAATAAAATCCCCTTTATGGATTTACCCCAATTTCTTTCTTTCTTTTTTTTTCTTTTCTTTTTTTGACTATATGATGTCTTTTTCTTCTTAGTTTCTTTTGAATTTTAGATTTTTTTAAATTTTATTTTATTTTTTTTTCAGTATTCCAAGATTCATTGTTTATGTACCACACCCAGTGCTCCATGCAATAAGTGCCCTCCTTAATATCCACCACCAGATTCACCCAACCCCTGCCCTCCTCCCCTCCAAAACCCTCAGTTTATTTCTCAGAGTCCATAGTCTTTCATGGTTCATCTCCCCCTCCGATTTCCCCCAACTCACTTCTCTCTAACTCCTGATGTCCTACATGTTATTCCTTGTGCTCCACAAGTAAGTGGAACTGTATGCTCTGTTTGACTTATTTCACTCAGCATAATCTCCTTCAGTCCTGTCCATGTTGATACAAAAGTTGGGTATTCATCCTTTCTGATGGAGGCATAATATTTCATTGTATATATGGACCATATCTTCTTTATCCATTCACGTTTTGAAAGGCATCTTGGTTCTTTCCACAGTTTGGCAACTGTGGACATTGCTATTATGAACATTTACCCCAATTTCTTTATCAATTCACATGTTGAAGAACATCATGTTTACTTCTAGCTTTTTGTAATTCTAAATAAATCTACTACAAATATTTATGTGCAGGATTTTGTGTGCACATACAATTCAAATCAATTAAGTAAATATTTAGGAATATGATTAGTGAATCATATGATAAAAGCACATGTAATATAGTAAGTATCTGCAAATTTATCTTCCAAAAAGTTGCACCATTTTTATTCCCATCAGATAGGAAGGGCATTTTCTATTTTTCTTTACTTTTGCCAACATTTGATGTCATCAATTTCAGGGTTTTAGACATTCTGATAGTATGTAATGGTAGTTCACTATTGTTTAACTTTTAATTCCCTAATGACAAATGCTGTTAAGCATTTTTCCTTATTCTAATTTGTCATCTCTTTATATTATTATGTCAGTTGTCTTTTGCTACTTTTTATTGGCTTGTTTTCATGTTGTTGAGTTTTCAGAATTGTTTGTACATTTTGGTTATAGGTCTTTTACCACATATTGGTTTTATATTTCATTTTTCCAAGTCTGTGGCTTATCTTTTTATTATGTTAAGTGTCTTTTATAAAGCACAGCGTTTCAATTTTTATTTATTTTTTTAAAGATTTTATTTATTTATTTGAGAGAGAGAGACAGTCAAAGAGAGCATGAGGAGGAGAAGGTCAGAGGGAGAAGCAGACTCCTCGTGGAGCTGGAAGCCTGATGCAGGACTCAATCCTGACTCCAAGATCATGACCTGAGCTGAAGGCAGTTGCTTAACCAACTGAGCCACCCAGGTGCCCCATTTTAATTTTTAATAAAGACTAATTTCTCATTTTTTTCTTTCATGGATTGTACTTATAGTTTTTATGTAAAAACTAATTGCCAAACACAAGGTCAATTAGACTTTCTCCTCTATTTTCTTCTAGAAATTTTATCATTTTGTATTTTAACTTGGGTCTGTGTTCTATTTTGAGTTAATTTTAGCATAAGATGTAAAGATCATGTTTAGATTTATCTTTTGCACATGGACATCCAGTTGGTCTAAAATCATTTGTTGAAAGCACTACCCTTTCTCTATTGAACTGATTCTGCTCCATTTCCAAGATCAGTTAATTATATCTGTGTGTCAGCTCTTCAGCTCTTTGTTCTGTTGCATTAATCAATGCAGACTTTCTTTGACCACAACCAAGCAGTCTTGATATCTGTAGCTTTACAATAATTTCACAGTGTAAGTCCTCTGATCTTGTTTTTCTTCAATACTGTTTCAGCAATTTTTGGTCTTTTGCCTTTCCATCTAAGCTTTAGAATCAGTTTGTAAATACCCATAAAATAACTTATTGAAATTTTGGTTGAGATTGCATTGAATCTATAGATCAAGTTGGGTGTAACTGACATCTTAACAACATTGCATTTTCCTATCCATAAACAAAGAACATGTCTCCATTTCATTATATCTACTTTGATATGTTCATTAAAGTATTATCACTTCCTCATACACATCTTGTGCTTATTTTTTTTAGATTTACATATAAGCATTTCTCCTTTTTACATGCTAATATAAGTTGCATTATTTTTAATTTCCTATCCCAAACTTTCATTTCTTGTATCTAGAAAATAAATTGATTTTGCATATAAAACTTGTATCCTGTGACCCTATAATAATGCTTTTTAATTCTAGGACTTTATTTATGTATCAGCCTTTTAGATTTTCAGCATAGACAATGCCATCTGTAAAGAATAGTTTTAATTTGTATTATTTAGTCCCTATACTTTTGTATCCTTTATGTAGTAGCAAAACTTTCCAGTAAGATGTTGAATAATAATGATGAGAAAAGATATCCTTGCTTTTTTTTCCCCCAGTCCTGTTGGGGGAGACCCAGCTTGTCATCATTAAGTATAATGTGAGTTGTAGGATTTTTGCAATTCTTTATCGAGTGTCATATTTTTTTAAGTGTTTTCTGTAACATTTGATAAGAGCATATGAATTTCCTAGTCTATAGATGATTACTTACATAGATTAATGTCCCTTGTTGAAACTTCCTTGTATACCTGAATAAATTATCTATAAAATTATTTTTATACATATGGGATTTGATTTGTTAATATTTTGCTAAGGGGTTGGCATCTATATATATGAGAGATTTTGGTATGTAGCTTTCCTATGGTAATATCTTTTCTGATTTTTGGCTTTAGGACCCTTCCAGTGACAATGAATTAGGTTAAGGTCTCTCTCTTTTATTTTCCAAAGAGACTATGAAGGTTTGGTAACATTTCTTCCTTAAATGTTTGTAAAAGTTCACCAATAAAACCACCAGTGGCAGATTATTTCTTTTTGGGGGGAGGCTGGTGATTATTGATTCAATGTCTTAGCACATATGGCTTATTTAGACTATTTTTCATATGATAGCTTCTGTCTCTCATGAAACTGGTTCATTTCATCTCAGTTACCAAATTCTGTAATATAGAGTTGTTTATAGTGTTGCTTTGTGGGATCAAACTGATCATTTTCCATTACTAACTTTGGACTCTGTGTCTTCTTTCTTTTTTCTTGGTTAACCTAGATAGAGATTCACCATTTTTTTAATCCATTCGAAAGAACCAGCTCTCTGTTATGTTGCTTTACTCCAGTGATTTTTCTATTTTTTTAATCCATTTATTTCTGCTTATTTTTCTTTTCTATTGATTGCTTCTGTTTGTTTTAGGCTTTACTTGTTTTTCTTTTCTAAGATGTTGAGGTAAAATAATAATTATTTAATTAATTAATTTTTGACTTTGAAGTTCTTTTTTCCTAATATTATGTCTTTAATAGTATGCATTTCCATCTAAACACTGCTTTCCCTGCATCTTACCAATATCTGTATTCACCTTATCCTTTTAGCTTATTTATTTTATCTGGTAGTTAGTCCTTCCATTCAAATCACCATCCCTCAAAGGATATTTGAAAATCCTTCATTAAACTATTTTGTAGACAGCATTAAAAAAATGCATTATCATTCAAATAAATTTACTCACCTGCTTAAAATTAGTTTTTTAATTAGTTTCTATTTTTTCTTGAGATATAACCAAAACTCCTTAACAGAGATTTTGAGGCCACAAATGAGCAGATATTTACATATTTGTAACAACTTATCTTTAAGTACACTGAACTCTTTTTATTTTCTTTAATGTCTTATGATCATACTTGCTTGGCAGTTTCATTACATGATATGCTGTCTACTTGAAATACTTCTATAGAAGATTTTCTTGTAAAAACATTAAAACCCTCCCATCTCACAACTTCAACATCTAGTTAGATGCTAATCTCATGTGATCTGAAAACACTGTGTGCTTTCCTTGTATTACACAGCATTAATGCTCAGGCCTTAACTACCTACTTATTGAGAATATGAGTTTAATGAAAGTGGAGTAAAGATCTCTGTTTATCACCATTATAGGACTAACATCTACGATAGTGCCAGGCATGCGGAAAAAATTCAAAAGAAGAAGAAAATTTAACCATTATTTAATTTACAGACAGTCCATTCTCATGATACTTCAGAAGATAAAATACAGTAAATTTTCACCATAATTTTAATGTGATTTAAGTCAGCTTCCGAACTTGCCAGCTCATTTTCCTGGTTAATTCTTTTTTTTTTTTAAAGTTTACTAATGAAATTTAAACATGGGCATTATTAAAATAAAAATTTGCCTAGAACCAGAAAAGACCCCGAATAACCAAGGAATCCAGAAGAAGAAAAGAAAAGCTGAGGTATCACTGTTCCAGACTTCAAGCTATATTACAAAGCTACAGACATAAAGGCAGTATGGTGCTGGCATAAAAACAGACATACAGATAAATGAAACAGACTAGAAACCTAGAAATGGATCCACAACTACATGCTCAACTAATCTTTGACAAAGAAGGAAAGGTTATCCAATGGAAAAAAAGACAGTCTCTTCAACAAATGGTGTTGAGAAAACAGGATGACAACATGCAGAAAAACAAAACTGGACCAATTTCTCATACCAGAAATAAATTCAAAATGTATGAAATGCATGAAAGCTCTAAAAGTGAGATAGGAACCCATAAAAATAATAGAGGAGAACACAGGCAGCAACCTCTCTGATCTCAGCCTTAGCAATTTCTTTTTTTTTTTTTTAAGATTTTATTTATTTATTTGACAGAGAGAGATCACAAATAGGCAGAGAGGCAGGCAGAAAGAGAGGGGAGGAAGCAGGCTCCCTGCCAAGCAGAGAGCCGGATGCGGGACTCGATCCCAGGACCCTGAGATCATGACCTGAGCCGAAGGCAGAGTTAACCCACTGAGCCACCCAGGTGCCCCAGCCTTAGCAATTTCTTACTAGATACATCTCTGGAGGCAAGGGAAATAAAAGCAGAAATGAACTATGGGACTTTATCAAGATAAACAACTTCTGCACAGCAATGGAAACAATCAACAAAACTAAAAGACAGCCTATGGAATGGGAAAACATATTTGCAAAAGACATATTTGATAAAGGGTCAGTAGTCAAAACCTATAAAGAACTTATCAAAGTCAATACCCCCAAACCCAAATAATCTGATTAAGAAATGGACAGATGACATGAGTAGGCATTTTTCCAAAGAAGACATCCAGATGGCTAACAGATACATTAAAAGATACACAACATCACTCATCATTATGGAAATACACATCAAGAAAAACCACAATGAGGTATTACCTCACATATGTCTGAATGGCCAAAATTAATAACACAGGAAACAATTTACTTAGCTCTCAAAGATTTTAAGTTTCATATACCTTAAGATGAAGTCAAAATAGTAATATGTAATTATATTACATGATACATGTTGAATATTTTTCTTGTTTGTAGCTCCTCCTATACCTTTGGTACAATTATCTTTGATAATTTTCTTAAGAAAATCATCAATTATTTTACTGTGATATTATTCATCATTTGGTTTATTCCTTACCTATTTAACAAACTTTTTTTTTTTTCAGATACTATTCTAGGAACTAGGGAAATAAAAATGAACTAAGGAGATATAACTTTTCCTCCAAATACACCTTATATTCTAGAATAATGGTATTAAGAAAGTGATTAAAGTAAGATATTTAAACCTAGTGAAACATATTTTTAAATTCTCTATTTATAAAGAATAAAAGACAGATTAAAAAAGAGAGAAAAATAAAACAGAAGAAGAAAAAGGTGAGCTTTATGGAAATATTAGTCTTCCTTTCTTGAGTTCAGTGATAACTAAAAATGTAGTGAACCTGGGGTGCCTGGGTGGCTTGGTGAGCTAAAGCCTCTGCCTGGGATCAGGTCATGATCCCAGGGTCCTGGCATTGAGCTCTGCATTGGGCACTCTGTTCAGCAGGGAGCCGGCTTCCTCTTCTCACTCTGCCTGCTCTCTGCTTACATTAAAAAAAAAAAAAAAAAAAAAAAGGTAGTGAACCTGACACAATTAGACTTAAATATTTCTGAAAGGTTGACTTGTCATGGAAATAAAATTTTAATTTTTTTATTTTAAATAAATTCTATGTCTAATAGAATATTATTCTGTCTCTTTATATTTGATATAACCAAAAATATTATGTTAAGATAGCTCTATTTTTGATTGCCACATAATAACAGGTTAAGGAATAATAGCTTTTTCATCATCTAGCTAAATCATTTTACACCAAAAGCCATTGATCAACCAAAACAGCAATAGAAGAAAATTAGTTTAGATCTCTACTCGTAACTCTAAGGACTAATATATAACTTTATTATTACAATTCTCTGCTGGGTAGACTTTAGATTTGTACAATCCATTTGATTTAAACTTCAATTGCAAAGTGCCTAATTCCAAACTACATAACTCTAAATCCTCTTATTCATATTGCACATTCTTTTAAATTTCTTTACTTGTTTCTGATAGGCTTTTGAATTAGTTTTGAGAAGGATTATATTTGTTATAATATTAATGTTATTCTTGAATACCATGGTTTTGTGTTAAGTGGCTCATAAAATATTTGACTGTCATTAATTAAGAAATTTTTAAAAATATGAGCCCTTTGTTGCAAAGAATGGCAAAAATTACAGTCAGGCAGTGTGAAAAAGAATATTGATAATTTTTGTTATTGTTGCTACATTTTTAAATAAAATAGGCATCACTGGAAGTGATTTATTTTGCTCTGCATGGAATTAACTTCTTACTGAAATAGTTTGTGGAATTACTTTTCATAGTTTTTGTAGCAAATAGGTAAGTATGCACAGAAGCAAGTGCAAAATAATTATTTGTTGAAGATACTCCACACTTCAAAATGCATTGTTATTGCTTCAACCCTGGGGAACTTCCTCAACTCTGAGGCCATTTTTTAGCAGCACCCCCCCAACAAAAAAAATTGAGATGTGCTGAATCCCTTCAGGAGTCTGGAGAGTGGACACTGTACTCCAAAGCCTCCTGATACTGATTGATAAACACATTAGGTTCAACTTTTGACACTGCTGTTTCTACAAGGCAGGAAATTAAGACAGCAAACCCATATTTCCGATTTTTTAAATACAATCCATAAATAACCTTGTTATTAGAGAACTCTATTAGCTCCTTTCCAAAATGGAGGTTTTTATAAAAAGATTTATTTATTTGTTTTAGAGACAGAGAGAGCTGAGGGGAGGGTCGGAGGTAGAAGGAAAGAGAGAGAGAGAGAATATCAAGAAGAGTCTCTCCTGAGTGCAGAGTGAGATGTGGGACCAGTCTCACAAGACTGAGATCATGATCTGAGCCAAAATCAACCAACTGAGCCACCCTGGAGCCCCTCCAAAAAGGAGTTTTTCATTGTTGAGTCTCTTTATTATTCAATGTTGAAAAATCAGGGGTACTTATGTTTCACTAGTGACTGGCTGATCAGCACTTCTTTATCTATTTTTCTATATAAACTTTCAGAAAGAATCTGTGGATTAAAGACATTTACAGAAAAGTTCTAATGGTTTGATGTGGGAATTTGAAAATCCAATTCCTTCACATAAACAAGGAATTAAAATAGACACTTGTTTTGTCATATTTATACCTGAATGCCAAAGCCATATTTTACTATTTATTCTTTAAAAACAAAGTTTCCTCCAAGGGATAAATGGATATAAAAGGTAGGACATACACACACACACACACACACACACACACACACACAGTGGAAAGTCATGACAAAGAAGGAAATCCTGCCATTTGCAGCAACATGGATGGACCTTGGAGGCCATAAGTCAGACAGGGAAAGACAAATATGATCTCTGTATGATATCACAAACGTGTTTAATCTATAAAAGCCATACTTGTTAAAGCAGAGTGGAATGGTAGTTACCAGGGCCTGGGGGGTGGGAGAATTGGGCAGATACTGTGTAAGGGCACAAACCTGCAACTAGTAGAGAAATAAGTCCTGAGCATCTATGCACATAATAGAAATTATAATACAAATATAGAAAATATAATACAAATACCATATTACAAACTTCAAAGTTGCTAAGAAACTAGATTTATTTTTTTTTCCTGACAAAAGAGAAATGATGATGAAGTAAAATGATAGATGTTAACTAATACTATCCTGGTAATCATATTACAATATATTAATGTATCAAATCAGCATGTTATACACCTCAAATTTATACAATGTAACATGCTATTTACCTCTCAATAAAAAATAAAGAATAAAAATTCTTCTATATTTTACTCTGATCATCTTTTATAGTTGTGCATTGTAAACTTAGTCTTTGCAATAGGCCTAGAATTACTTCTAACATTGCAGTTTTTTCCTTGTCGTCGAATTTCCCCACATCCTATGTCCAAATTACTAAAAATCAGTTGACCATCTGAAACTGGTGATGAGCTTTAATAGCTAATTGAAATATACTATTGTCAGGGTGCTCCCAGGTTATCAATAGCTTGACCCACTGGTTAAGAGCACAAGCTCTGGGTCAGATTGTTTTGGTTTGAATTCTGACTCAGTCAGTTAACAGCTGTGAAATCTAGGGCAAGTCACTTATACTTGTAAAACTTCAGTTCTTTCATTTTTGAAAGGAAAGTGGATATTTAATTCAAAAGGTTTTTGAAAATTAAATGCAATAATGCCTGAAAAGTATTCTGTATAGCATGAGAATAATATGTAAGTATTTAAACATTGTAAACAACTATTGTTATTAAGTATCATCCAATGCACAATTAAGAATAACTAAAATACTGAGGGAGAGAAATGTTCTCTGTACTGAGAGTGACTGAGTCTCTATATAACGTTATGTCCCTCATGTATACAGATTAATCAGAATAATTTCAAAACACTGCATTTTTACCCATATGAATCAAACACTGACCATTATACATGCAATCAACTTCTAGATTTTAATATAATTTGATTTTAATGTATGGACTTTATATTTGGCATGGGCAAGACTTTTTTTAATTTTTAAAATTTTTTGCATTTTAAGATAGATGTTGCCTTTGTTTACTTTTTTGTTAGAGTTCTAATTTTCATAGATATATATTTATAATTCAAATGAACATGTAAAATGAATCAGTGGAAAATGGGAAAGCAGAATTGGCATGGGTGAGATACTTAAAATGTGTGAATCACTGAATTAAATCATTAGCCTATATTATTTCAATGAACTTCCACACCATCTAGGTCTTATTGTTAGTCTCCTCATGCTTCAGATAGGAAAATGAGGTTTAGACTGGATAGAGGCTCACCAACAATCACAAACTGGTACCATATTGTTTTGAATGACTAATGTTTACTAGTTAAGTGTTGGGGCAATAAAAAAAGGTGACATAGTTATGACTCACAATAGATTCTGAAGGTTTTTATAATCTTTATGTTAATTATGTAAATATATATATATATATATATATGTATATATATTTGTGAACTTTAGGTCACTGAGCATGGGATGTGGTGAATTTAAATTTAATTCTAGAAAGAGGTTGACAAACTTTTTTTCTTTAAGGAGTCAGATAATAAATATTTTAGGGTTTGCATGTGTTATATTTCTGTGGCATATTCTCTAATTTTTTTGTTTTGTTTTGTTCTTGTTTTTACAATACTTTTTTTTTTTTTTAATTTTATTTATTTATTTGACAGGCAGAAATCACAAGTAGGCAGAGAGGCAGGCAGAGAGAGAGAGAGGAAGAAGCAGGCTCCCTGCTAAGCAGAGAGCCCAATGCGGGGCTCGATCCCAGGACCCTGGGATCATGACCTAAGCTGAAGGCAGAGGCTTTAACCCACTGAGCCACCCAGGCGCCCCTACAATACTTTAAATATGTAAATCGATTCTTAGCTGTAGACCACATGAAAAGAATCTGCTAGCTGGATTAACCTTGTCAGAAATTATTTCTTGACTCCTGGTCTAGAACAAAAATAATTTTTTATTTATTGGCATTTATTACAATATAAGCATTTAGATGAATAGGCAGATACATGAAATAGTCTGATATAGAAGCATGAAATAGTAATCACTTAATTATATAATTTTTTAGTACTCAATTCAAAGTGCACTAAGATATACATTATCCATATTTTGTATATGAAATAAACAAGTAAAATGGTTTATAATCCTGTCCTACATAAAGGGCATTGTTCTTTTGGATATGTGTATTTGAAAAAAAGTCATATCTATTTAGCAACTGATGCCACAGAGTTAGAAAAATATTACCTTGATATTCTGTCATATTGCCTTTACCAAATGCTTTTTGTTTTAAGGATCATTATAAATTAATGCTAAAAAAGACACTGTCTTTCCTATTATCTTGTGCTAACAAATAACAATTCAAAGAAAATTTAACAAATTGCTTAATGTATTTAAATTTTTTAAAAGCCTATAGGAATCTGACATGTTTCTTTCCTGGAATAATGCTGATTTTGTTATTGGTAATATGACCTCTATTAATGCATGAAACAGGAATCTCCAAGTTAGATTGACAAATCACTACTAGTTATTATTAGAATCACATTTGTGTACTTGTATTTATTCATACATTCAAAACTAGTTTTTGAGAAAATATTTCATATCCAAGTTTATGCCAGTAACTTTACAAGGCAATGGGTATAATTTATTACTCTGAGAGAGATAAACAATTACATAAATATATTTTGTTGCACTATGAAAGAGAATACAGGAATTAAGAGAATGCTATCTGTATTTCAGGAAATGTGGGGTCAATGAGTTCTAAAAAGCTGAAACTGGCTGGATAAGAAGTCTCCGGGTAAAGGAGTACTTTAATAATGAATTGTGCTTTGCACCAAGAAAAATGACCCAATATTTGGTATTAAAAAAAGCTGTGGACAACATAATATTTCTATTGATTGTATGTAGGCAGTGAGGAGAACTTAAGAAAACTGTACAGTTTATTAGAGTGGCCATCTGTATGGATTGGTGCAATTCATTGAAACTGGGAACACGGAAGAAAAATACTGTTTTGATGTTAATTACGTTGAGCTTTAACTGTGAGGTATCCAGGGGAAGAGGCCCAGAGGATACTCACCACAGAAAGAAATATTTCAAGGAAGATAGATTTTAGGGAAAGTCCAGCATATGGTAGCTCTTAGATTCACCGAATTGGTGAATTATCCCTCTGAGGAGAGAAAGGAGCATAGGAATGAACCCTAGGAAATAATAGTATCTTATTGTAAAGGTCTTATACAATTAATATATGTATATTTTTATCCTGTTTCAAACATTCTTTATTTTATATGGTGTTGTATATATTTTGGTAAGATGGTTTCTGTCTTGATGAATTTTATATGAAATAATAAAATAGGAAAACAGTAATACATTGTATGTAGAGTACTTAATCACAAGAGTTTCATTTGGAGAAAGCATTGAGGCTGTACCAAAGCCCTAGAGATATATGTAGGGAAATATGCAGGGATCTACCAAATTTAAATAATCATATATATCAAAACAGTGCCTGGTTTTAAAAAACAGGCACTTTATCAAGTTGAAGTGATATTTATACAATTTCATTGCTTTGAGTAACCATCAAAATAAATAACAGTCCAGGACTTTAAAAAAAATCACAAATGAAAGTTAAAAAGAAATGCCAATATTTTAATAAGACCTATGCCATAGAAAACAATGTGAAAGAAGCCAGAATGAGATCATTATGAGGAAAATGTCATTGTAAGATGAGCATTTGTTCTATATTCCAACTCTTAAAATTAGTTTACAAGAGCCAATAACTGAAAGACCAAATTCTAATGAAAAGCACGGTATAAAAAGTAATTATAAAATCAAAGCCAATAGTTTGAAAGTTTTTATATATTTATTACTTAGGAGAATAGTAACCTATAATTTTCCCTCCTATAATTGAGAGCTATATTTTCTTTCAGTTTTCTTTATGTATTTGGCTTCTCATTTTTTTAAAAAAATAGTAAGATTATTTTCATAAATTAATTGATAGAATAAAAAACTGCATTGACAAAGTTAATTTTTGTTCTTTCTTTCTATTTTTAACCACCACAGGTGATCATTATAAAAAATATGTAAACATTTCTAGTGTTCTCTATGACTATACCACCATATACATTTTGAGCTTATTATATTTATTCTGGTTCTCATATGTTTAAAAATATAATCATACTACATAGGATTACTTATACCATTGTATTTCTTCAATATGTATTTCTTTCAAAGGAAGTATTTTTGATGACTATACTTAATGAACAACTGTGTTTTAAAGAATTTAGTAGCTTGGGTCTCCTGGGTGGCTCAGTCAGTTAAACATCTGCCTTCAGCTCAGGTTATGATCCCAGTATCCCGGGATTCAGCCCAAGTTGGGCTCTCTGAACAGCAGGGAGCCTGTTTGTCTCTCTCCCTCTGTAGCTTCCCCTGCTTGTGCACAGGCTCTTTCTCTCTCCCTGTTAAATAAATAAAATCTCAAAAAAATTAGTAGCTGGATAATATTTCATAGCATGAAGAATCAATAATGATAGAATTCCTATAATGGACAATTTTTTCTATGTTTTCTATGTTTGTTTAAGTATTGTAAATAGTGACAAATATTATTAAATATATCTTATTTTTGACATCCCTCTTACATATTAAGAGGGATGTCAAAAGTTAACATTTACAATCATAGATTCATAATTCTTTTAAAGATTTTATTGATTTGAAAGAGAATGAGAGACCCCATGAGCAGAGGCAGAAAGGGAGATGGAGAAGCAGATTGCCTTCTGAGCAGAGATCCCCAACACAGGCCTGGATCCTAGGACCCTGAGATCCAGACCTGAGCCAAAGGCAGATACTTAACCAACTCATCCACCCAGGTGCCCTTGGATTAATAATTTGTATTACTGTCAAATAATATTCCAAGAGCATTATAACAATAAATAATCCTCCTAGGAATATATTAACATGACTCTATCTATATACTCTCACCCTCATTCGTTATTAATGCACCTTAAAATATTTGATTATTTAACCACTGAAAATATTTTTTACATGGAAATATAAAAACTATTCCAAATTGTTTGAGTCAACCTTGGATGAAAATATAATTAAAAGTATATGTTGAATTTCTATTCATATAATTGTATAACATTTTTTGAGTAACAATCAAAGTTTATTGTAGATATTGAGATTTTTTACGGTAAAGACTGTGGACAAAAAGCACTTGGTTAAATATAACAGATCAGTTTAATACAGATTCACTGAGATAGAAGTATAAATGTACTAACCAATAAGGTAATAGATCTATTTTAATTTTATCTTAGTACATTCCATATCTAACCAAAATTGAGATTCCTAGACCATTTGTTTGCAAATATTCTCCTGTGAACTTTAATTGCAACGGGTTTATTGTAATCACTATGCAAAGCAATTCTTAGATGTGAAATTATGATTACTACAATAGCTATATACATATTTGCATTGAACTTTTTAGAGAAAATTGAATTATTCATCAATGTTGTTACATTAAACCTACTTTTCATTAGTATTCCCAATGGTATTCAAATTATATAGATATCTTTAGAATAAGAAAATCATTTTTAAGCTTTTTTATTACTATATTTATGAAAGATAAAGTAAAGTATGTTTGGAATAAAATGATTTTACACAGTAAAATACCTTTTCATAATATAAATGAGGCAATGTTTTTCCTTTAGATTTTTACATATTTTTACTTGTTTCTTATAATGTTCTGTTTAACAATTTGCCTACATTTTATGTAATATTTTTTGTGTGGATATTAATTTTTGTATTTGTATATTAACCCTTCATCCAAATTTTACATCATAACAATTTCCTTTGAAATATAATTTATTTACTGATTTTGGTTTGGTCTTTTTCCATGCAGGAAGAAAAATCAATGATGTATTCTTTTATGGCTTTTATATTTCTCACATCCCTTAACTGGGCCTTCACTGGAAACAGTCACATAAATTCCTCTCAATTTTTCCTAATATTTTATAGCTTTGCAAATAAAGTCTCATAAATGAAACTGTGAAATATTAGAAAAAAATAAAAATTTATATAACTGGGTCCAGTGAAAACTAGAATATCAATGGGAAATAATGGCTAACTGAACTAGTCATAATTGATGAAATTATGGAAAAAACTAAGGTATACATAATTATATATATGAAATGTGTTTAGGATTTACCTTGATTTTAAAATGGTAATTAATGTTATTATATTAGCATTATTTTGAATCTGAATACATTTTGTTTTATTTTAAAAGTCAATTGAGGTGCACCTGGGTGGTTCAGCGGGTTAAGGCCTCAGCTTTCGGCTCAGGTCATGATCTTGGGGTCCTGGGATTGAGCCCTGCATTGGGCTTCCTGTTCAGCAGGGAGCCTGCTTCCCTCTCTCTCTGCCTGCCTCTCTGCCTGACTTCTGCCTACTCATGATCTCTCTCTGTCAAATAAATAAATAAAATATTTTTAAAAAATCAATTGAAAATTCTCAGAAATGTATTCTTCCTTTTGAACTTAGGGATCATTTTTACCAATTCCAAGAAACCATTTAAGAATTATTATTGTAGTTTCTATAAATTTCTATAATAATTTAAAATAATTTCTATTTCTATATTGTCTTTAAATCCAGGAAAATTGTATCCCTCTTCATATAATTCAAGGATTCTTAGTCATTTTAGTAACTTACAGTTGTGTATATAAGCCCTAAATATTTTTGTATAATTTTTCCTATTTTATAATTTTTCCACTATCATAAAAGGGATTTTAAAATTATTTCTAGTTGTTGGTGCTATCATAAAATAGAAGGCCTCTGTTTTGTAACATGTTATTTTTTTTCTTTCCTAGAATTAAGACTGAAGTTAAGACTGTAATAACATGACATCTTGAAAAGAGTCCATTCATGTGGGAATCACCCTCTTTCACACTTATTAAAAGTGAATCATCAAAATTTCCCTAAACATCATCATCTTTGAAGGATTTAGTTAAATCATGGCCAAAATAATAGTCATCCCTCTACTTTATTTTATTTTATTTTATTTTATTTTTATTTTTTTTTTAAAGATTTTATTTATTTATTTGACAGAGAGAGATCACAAGCAGGCAGAGAGGCAGGCATAGAGAGAGAGAGAGGAGTAAGCAGGCTCCCTGCCGAGCAGAGAGCCCGATGCGGGACTCGATCCCAGGACCCTGAGATCATGACCTGAGCCGAAGGCAGCGGCTTAACCCACTGAGCCACCCAGGCGCCCATACTTTTTTTTTTTTTTTATTTTAATCATTGGGACTTTATTTATTTTTTTATCAGTTACTAGATTGATTTTGGCTGAAATAATTAGTTTCATTATATTTAGCTGGTTTCATTTTATTCTTCTTCACTTTAAATTGAAATTAGGCATGACTACCAATTATTTTGTAGGACTTGTTAGCATCTTGTGGAACAAGCAACACAGTTTTATATACTTTGTTTTTATAAAAGCATTTGTTGATATATTCCCTAGGTTGAAACAGCCTTGATCTGCTCTAATGAACATTACTTGAACATAATGCATGTTCAAGAATGTGCTTTTGAATTTAAATTTTATTTAATCAGGTCTTCTTTATAACTATTATATCTAAGAAAAATTTTATCAACATATCATGTTCAGATGTTTTGACATTAAATGTAATATTTACCTTTGTTTTTCACATCAATTAAGAAGAAGCCATCTTTTTTCCAACTCAATAGAATTTTTATTTTTAATTTTAAATAAAGAATTTTTTGTGTTAGGTCTAAAGAAAGATGTCTTAAGGCAAAGCACTATATACTTCATGGGCTAATTTGTGTCATCTCCAAAAATCATATGTTGAAGTACTAACCTTCAGTATCTCAGAATATAACTGTATCTGGAGATAGAGTCTTGAATAAGGTAATTAAGTTAACATGAGGCCTTTAGTGTGGGTCCTAATCTGACTGGCACCTTCACAGATTAGGACAAAGATTAGGACACACACACAGGTAAGACCATGTGAAGACAGAGGGAAAGAAAAATAATCTAAAAACAAAGGAGAGAAACATCAGAAGAAACCAACTCTTTCGTACCTTGATCTCTTGACTTCTAACCTCCAGAATCATGAGAAAATATATTAAAGTTGTTTGAAGTACACAGTGTGTGGTATTTTTTGTGGCAGCCTAGCAAAATAATATAATATAATACACTTTTGAAATTAAGCCTTAATTTATTTTTGATCCATTGGATATATCCAAAATGACATATTTTTTATTGAAAATTTATGCTTTGGGGGCACCTGGGTGGCTCAGTGGGTTAAAGCCTCTGCCTTTGGCTCAGGTCATGATCCCAGGGTCCTGGGATGAAACCCTGCATCGGGCTCTCTGGTCAGCAGGGAGCCTGCTTCCTCCTCTCTCTCTGCCTCTTTCTTGTGTTCTCTGTCTGTCAAATAAATAAATTAAATCTTAAAAAAAAAAAATTATGATTTTTTGAAAAGTTTTAGGTTCATAGCAAAATCAATGGGGTGACACAGAGATTTCCATACATACATACACAGTCTCCTACATACATAGTCTCCTCAATAATCAAAATCTTCTATCAGAATGATACAATTGATGAAACTATATCCACACATCATGATCACTAAAAGTCCACAGTTCGCATTAAGTTTTATGCTTAGTTTTGTACATGGATTTGGACAAATGTATAATACATGTATTCATCATTATGGTGTCACACAGAGTATTTTCAGTCTTAAAAACCCTGTGTGTTCTTATTCCTCTCTCCCCACTGCTCCAAGCCCTGTCAACCACTGATGCTTTCACGGTCTCCATAGTTTGCCTTTTCTAGAATGTCATTTACTTGGAATCATACAATGTGTAGCTTCTTTCACTTAGTATATGAATTTAGGTTAGCTTCTTTCACTTAGTATACGAATTTAAGTTTCTCCCATGTCTTTTCAGGGCTTGCTAGCTTATTTCTTTTTAGCTCTGAACTATATGCCATTATCTGAATGTACTGCAGTTTATTTATCCATTCACCTACTGAAGGACAACTTGGTGGTTTCAAAGTTTCTCCAGTTATGAATAAAGCTACTATAAACAAACATATGCTGGTTTGTTTATAGACATTACATTTTCAAGTCCTTTGAGTAAATACCAAGGACTATGATTGCTAGATCATATGGAAAGAATATGATTATTTGTGAGAAACCATCAAACTGTCTTCCAAAAAGTGACTTGTACAATTCTGCAACCCCACCACCAATGAGTGAGAGTTCCTGTTCCTTTACATCCTCAGCAACATTTGTGTTGTCAATGTTCTCAAATTTGGTCATTCTAACAGGTGTGTGGCAGTATCACATAACTGTTTTAATTTGCATTTTCTTGCTGACATATGATATTGAGCCTATTTTTATATCCTTATTTGCATCTGAGCCAGAGACACTTTGGACACCATAGCCAACATATAGGCCATGATAACACAACTCAATTCCACTGTGCCATATCATGATTTTCTAAGACTTTACAGCAGAAATAAATGCAAGTCTATAAATAAAAGGTTTTCAAAGTCCTCACCTCACACTTCTGCAGAGCAGAAAAGACAAAGGATGATCCTATTTAGTAGAGAATTTCTGCTACTCTCTACTACTTTTTCCTTGTTTTCATTGACAGAGTACCAACCCTCTTTTGTTTCAAAAAGGCCTTAAGCTGACCATCTCTGATTATCCCATAAGTAAACATTCTTCTTAACATCTTCCCCATTCTGATAAACCAATGACTTTTCATTTCTAAAACTAGTAATTTAGAAAAAAATAAAATATGATCTGGAAAATATGAAACTCATGTGAGACTCTCTGGCTTTTAGTGTTGTCTTTTATTTATTTATTTATTTATTATTGCAAGTCTCTCATGGATTTGTTTACTTTAACAAAAGAAAATCAAATTAGCTTATTAAACCAGTTCCTATGATTTACTTTTTGAGAGAGACAGTAGATAACCACAGTTTAAAAAAAATATGGCTATTATCTTGAACACTATACTAGCAATTCAGGAAGATATTTGTAGCTAATTTTGAAGATAATAACTACCAGCTTAAATGGTTGTTTACATTTTCTTTATACAATGTCGGGCAGAGACCTTGTCTTCTTCATCTTGTCCTCTTAACTGATTCTAATGCAGTGGCTTTCACATTGTAATTGCCCAATAAATATTTGTAGAATTAAATTGAAAATTTTATCACTTTCAATGATTCTTCTTGACATATTCTGGCCAATGGTGAGTTTATTAAACTAGACATTACCTCAAACATAAGTGTTGGTAATAACATTTCAAACTTAAACTAAATTTGACATACAGAGATACCATTTTTAGAATTGTGTTTACAACATAACTTTGTTATAAGCAATCAATCTTATTCCTTTTATCAAAGAACATATTTATCATCTGAATGCTATTGAATCAGAAATATCCTGGTTTGGCATCAGACTGGTTTACAGAATGATGGAGCAGTTGTTAGGATTCTGTCAGCCAAATAAAATAAATGCCTTCTTAAAAAATATGAAATACTTAAAATATTAATGGATCTTGTGATTTTATTTTGGAGTATTCAGAGTTTAAACTTCACTTTAAAGGCTGCTTAAAGCATATGTGATGATCTGATTGTTCAGTTATAAGTAGAAGATAGCCAGGAACACCAAGATGTGTGACTCTGGTGCTCTTAAATTTATTTCATTCTTATTTATTAAAATGATTCTTAGTGTATATAAATTACTTAAAGTTCACATTTATCAACTAAAATAAGAAAATGTGTGTTTGGCTAAGTCTATCTTGAATTTCTATACTATTTTTTTCTCTAAGCAAAGAAGTTGCTTTACCTCAAATAAAATAACAAACAAATGAAAAGTATCTGCTCTGGTGAATTAAGTAATGAGATCTGGGAAACAATTTAATTATTATCTATTTCAGCAATGATTCTCAAACAATAGGAGGAGCTTATCTAAGACCCACTCAACAAAATCATTTGTAAGAATTAATTTTCTTGAAATTATACATGGAATGTTCTGATCTATCTTCTCTTTCCTCAGGCAGGAAATGAAACACAGGCTAATCTTTGAAAACTCAAAATGTAGTCTGTAAAGTGTCCAATACCTAAGACATATCATTTCTCTAGGGCTTCTTGCTCCTTCCTATCTTTTCCTCCTTTTTCTCTTAACCCCCTCCATTTGTTTAGGTATTTTACTTCTAGCCCAACACGGACCATCCATGGTTCTTCCTTATAACCTATTTGGTCCATCCACAGCTCCCTGCGGATGGTAAGCCTCTTTGTGTTGCATAGTTCAAATTCTCAGGAGATAGATTTTGGTGGGTTGTTTTCTGCTATGCCATAGGTTATTATGGAATGCTTAAGATGTATTTGCCCAAGGCACGCTCTAATCATCTGTACCTGAAGGGGGACACAGGACAGTCTCTCTCGCTCTTTTTTTCTTTTTTTCAAGTTTTTATGAGTTTCAGTTAGTTCATATACAGTGTACTATTAGTTTCAGGTATAGAATTTAGTGATTCATCACTTACATACAAAACCCAGTGCTCATCACAAGTGCCCTCTTTAAAGCTTTTTTGGGCAAGGTACATGCCACAAACCACATCTATTACAATCCAAGTATTTTGAGTTTGATCAGCAAAAATTTACCAAGTGCCTACTACATATAATACATTCTGCTGAGTGATGGTAAATAAGAGGTATAATACGTATGGTCTCTATTGTGAGATTACAGTAAAATAGGAGGACTGAATGCATCTATAAAATCCTGGAGAGTAATAGAAAATATTATATTTAAATATATAGTATTTTTATATATTTGGTAGCTAAGTGATTTAGGGATTCAGAAGTGAAAATGATGTCATTGTCGACAGGGGATGGACAGGAAAGACCTATTTAAGGGGGTAAGATTTAAGCTGAAACAGTTGCCTTTCATTCAGGGTAATTAATGGAGCACAGATTTTGAAGTCTCTTTAAAATGCGTCTTTTTTCTTTAGGACTTCCATTTGTACATCTCATATGACAACAATTCACATGAACTGTTCACTTAAACTATAATTTGATTTTGCATTTTTTTTCTTTACCCTTTCCATTAATATCACTAACTCTTAACTAAGGGATTAATTCCATGATTCTTGTTAGATCTCAGAGTAATCAGCTTGGTACCAAGAACCACACCTGTATTCAGTAAGTATTTAAATATTTTCTCACTAGTTTAACACAGAAACAAAAATTATACTTAAAGTACATAAAGTTTAAAAAAGTCTTCTAGGGATGCCTGGGTGGCTCAGTCAGTTAAGCATCTGTCTTCAGCTCAGGTTATGATCCCGGGGTCCCAGTACTGAGCCCTGAGTCTGGGCTCAGTGGGTGTCTTCTACTTCCCCCTTCATCCCCCTCACCCCTTCATGCTCTCTCTCTCTCTGGCTTACTCTCCTTCTCAAATAAATAAATAGAATCTTTAAAAAAAAAAGTGTTCTAACTTCACATTTTCCAACTTTATTTACCTCCTGACTCATAAAACAGTGACCTAAAAGTTCAATCAGTTGTAATGAATCTAATATCCCATGAGAAATAAGTCTAGTACTTTTCTGTGTCAACATATTTGAACTAAACAGTAGTCTATTTCCTGTCCCCTCAGCAACATTTGTTGTATAAGCACTCAACAGAGGGTATTTTTTTGAATTTTAAATATAAAGCATTTTTCTTAAATATGTTATAGACTTAATTATGTGACATTCAACGTTAAGTCACATTGGAAAGAAGAGAACCTGAATATTTTCTAGCTTGAGAAAAGCTTTTTATGTTATCTATTTAATATAAACTAGGTTTAATTAATAAAGCCAGCTTCTTCTTTTGTTTCTCCATCCCACAATTTTGAAAATATATAAAATTATATATATAGTTATATATATAAAGATATATAGATGCTTTTGTTATTTCCTGTGTTGCCAATTTAATGATATCATTTTTTTACCTTTGAAAATTTACTTTCTCCTCAGAATAAATATTGAAATATGAAATGCTGATGTTACTATCTTGCCAACAAGGCATAGCAGATCCGGGAAGCAGTCCAAAGTGCTTCAAAGTGACTTTTGTGCCAAACTAAGGGTTTTTACCTGAAGCCATTATTTCTGGAGAAGAAAAAAAAATTCATCTTTGAAGATAATTCAGGTACATTATGAAATGATTAAACTCTTGTGAGTACAATTGAATATGCCACCTCAGTTTTATCACCACCAAAAACATCATTCTACCACACCCTCATTCACAGGCAATTGTGATTCAGGGCCACCTCTCAGAAATCTGAAAATTCTTACACAGCTTGTCCCATCTCTCCTTGGGGCTGAGAAAGCATCACACAAAGGAGGGGAAAATTGAGGCAGTTGATTTAAAATCAGAAAGGCTGATTTCTAGTCAGTGTGTGGGAATTAACTGCCAAAGGTTAAAAAATGAAGTAATGTAGTAGAGATTAATTACTCTTAAATTAAGTCCAGTACATACTGAATGAAATCCAGCTGACTACAATCATGGGCAACTGTTATTTAATTTGATTATAATTTTTTAAATGCTCCAAAATGACACAGATTTCAAATGGCAAAATAGAAATCATTGAAAAATAAAATTAATTCTATCTCTGAATGTATAAGAATACAATAAGTTCAGTTGCATTCCTAATCTGAGTAGCTTGTAGCTCTTGACTATTCAGTTCTTTTCCCATTTATTTTACATTTTCCTTTGGTGGGGATATTGTCCTTCCTTTCACAAGTTAAGCATTTATTTTATCAATTCTCTTAGTGAAATTTTCCTTTTTAAGATCCTTTGGATCTCCAGAAGCTGTCAATAACTATACCATCTTTGTTAGTTTTCTGTGATACTTTCTCTCTTCCAGCAAGTTCTTCTGAGCCTTTTACTTCTTCAGTGAAATTGAAATACTCAGTGATTTCTGACATCCAGCTAGGATTAGGAATGCCTTTCAACATTGGCACTAGAGTTTATAATATAATATAATGGCAATTAAAATCCAATAAAAGTCAAATCATGCCTTAAGGATTTATTAAGGGGACACTTAAGAAAAATGCAAAAAAATATATTTTTCAATCTTGCCACTGAAGTCAGGTGCTCCTGAATAAATACTGTTTTGGTAACTATCACATCTCAGGACATTGCTGAACAAAGACTAATTAACTGCATTTACATAGGACAGGGCTCCATAGATCTATCTTGCAGGACAGAAATTAACTTGAACAAAGCAGCAAATATAAATTGCTGGCACCACAATTCTGACACCAAAGACTAGCAGTAGCATTTGACTCAGAGAAAGTACACAAAGAAACTGAATCAGGGTTGAATTAACACTAATAAAAGATTGTGACCTGGAATATTAAGGTAAAGTTGTAAACTGAGAAACATGCCAACTTAGGAACTAGAAAAATGAGAATTAGATTCAATACCGTATGATAGATAAGGAGGGTACTTCAGAATGAACGTGATGGGTTGTGAGAGAAAACTGGGGCACCAGGGGAATTCTCTTGGGGTGGTGCTGGCAGACTAAAACACGCATGTACAATATTCAGTTGTAGTACTAAAAACTGGAAGGAGGGCATAATGGGTGAAGTTTTAAAAGAATTTCCAGGAGTTCATTTTTTTTTAAAGATTTTATTTATTTATTTGACAGCTAGAGATCACAGGTAGACGGAGAGGCAGGCAGAGAGAGAAAGAGAAGAGGAAACAAGCTCCCCGCTGAGCAGAGAACCCGATGCAGGGCTTAATCCCAGGACCTGGGATCTTGTCTGGAGCCAAAGGCAGAGGCTTTACCCACTGAGTCATCCAAGCACCCCAAGAAATTCCAGGACTTCAAAAGTCTGTGCAGTTGTATCAGTAAGGAAAGAGAAGAAAAAAAAAAAAAAAAAAAAAAAAAAAAAAAGACAATGCCCAGAGATAAGTAAGATTCTTCATAAGGGGGACAACAAAGGTATTTTAAATGAAGGATCATTCACTATAAAGAGTCAGAACTTAGACCATTACAGAATCATTAGCGTAATTCATCAAGGAACTGAATTTCCGTGTGGTGACAGTATGTTCTTCCAAAAACAGTGTGAGAAAGAAAAGCAAGGCAAAATAATATAATTCTTTTCAATAGCAAATACCCGGCATTTCACAATTCCTAGAGAAACATCCTTTTAACTACTCAAGGGCTCCAGAATTCCATCTACTCTCTGTTGAAGCCACCGGCCAGCAAGCCTGGTGTATTCCACAACTTTCTGAAGGCACTGCCCTTGCATGACAGAAAAAAAATCTCCTTCAGATATCTCAATACATTGGGTTGTGTTTTTATTTGTAAATATGAAAGGATAATCAAGAAATACTAGACAATTTAAGAAACCCAGAAACATAAAGTAGGATCAAGATGAAGCAACAGAACAGCTGGGTTTGATATCCATCATAAAAGATCAGAATGCTGTAAAAAAAGGAAAAAATAAGGGTACGTGGGTGGCTCAGTCTTTAAGTGTCTACCTTTGCCTCAGGTCCTGACCCCAGTGTCCTTGCATCCGGCTTCCTCCTCCCTCTCCTGCCTGCTTCTCCCTCTCCAGCTCCGGGCGTTGTGTTTTCTTCCCTCACGATCTCTCTCTGCCAAATAAATAAATAAATAAATAAATAAATAAAATCTTTAAAAAAAAGGGAGTAGAAAAATTTTCTATGGTAGAGAGCATGGATTACTAACATTAATAAAATGATACTGAAATAAATACTCCAAGGATAAGCTAACTAATAGAATAAGATAAAGATTAAAGATGTCAAAATATGATATTTTGAACAAGAAGTCTAGAAAATTTCTCAGTAGATAGAGGACATATGCAGGAGGTACAGTAATATTCTAATCAATATTTTCAGTGTTTGAAGAAAAGAATTAAAGATCGTTTATTCTCTATCACTTTCATGATTATTTATGAATTTGTATATATATATGTGTATATATATATATCTGTGTACATATGTATTACTATATATGCACATGTCAGATATATAGTTACTTCAATCACTGTCTAATATCTACTGGTCATATTAAAATATTATCCATTCTTGGGGTGCCTTGGTGGCTCAGTTAGTTAAGCATCTGTCTTTGGCTCAGGTCATGATCTTGGGGTCCTGGCATCCAGCCCTGAGTTGGGTTGGATCTCATGGTCCCGGGATCCAGCCCTGCATTTTCTTCCTGCTCAGTGGGAAGTCTGCTTCTCCCTCTCCCTCTGTCCTCCAGGCCGCCCCTTCACCTTCCTGAGTTTGTAATCTTTCTCTCTGACACATGCAAGCTTTCTTTTTCTCTCTCAAATAAATAAATAAAATCTTTAAAAATCTATCTATCTATATAAAAATATATATAGATGTATATTCTCATGGGCATTGTGGTTGTTTCTAGTTTCCCTTATGTTTTATTTTTCCCCCTACAAATTAACCTGCCATGAGTATCTTGTACAGGAGGTGATTCTATTCATGCTTGCAAGATAGATTTCCAATTTTTTCAAGTAGGAATAAAATGACAAAGAGGCACTTAAAATATAATTTGAATAAATATTTTCAGGTTATCCTTTAAAAGTGTTTTTTCTTTCTACCAATTTCAATCAGAGTTGAATTTTTGACCATTTTAAAGGTGAAAAATAATTTCCCATTGTACTTCATGCACACTCAAAATTATTTTTTTCTTCTTTCTAAAACAATTAGTGAAGTAATATGTCATTTAACATGTTTATGGCAGTTTCTTATATTCTCCTTTTGCCTACCTTGTTCATAAATATTGCTTGTTTTTTCTCCTCATACTTTTATCTTTTTGTAGTGGTAATCTGTTTGATAGTGATAGCAAGTTGTTTTTAGAAGAGTGGCAACTAAATAAGCTCAGTTTATCGTGTAACTTTTTCAACATTTTATGATATATTTTTTTTCTATAACTTTCTCTTTAAAGTAAGTTTAGAATCACATCCATCCAAAATATTCAAACGAACTTTAATTTGAGCAGCTTTTCCCCTATACGTAATGTCTAACAAATTCAGAGACATTCCTATTTGGTAAATTGGTCATATATTCAGTGTTAGCTCTAAAGGAAAGTACATACATTTATCTTTTATTCAACAAATTCTCAGCAAAACTAGGTATTTATAATATCTTGTCTTCCCAAAGAAAAACAAACAAAATGTTTCATCCAAAATTCAGATTCTTGCATAAATAAATTCCTTTAAAAAGGAAAAGTCAATTGTGTATCAAGTTAAGTAAACATTCTTGTTATTTTGGTATTTATTTCTAGTACTGAAGATAGAAAGAAATAAAGTTCTATTAATAGCACACATTTTGTCATGTGTGAAAGGGTTAAAACATTAAACTATTTCCAGTTTTTAAGGAATGTCATCATCTGTTGTTTCTATTTCAAAATGTCTTATTTCACCACAAGTGAAGTGTTAGAAATTATAGCAGAACATTTAGGAACAGATTCTGGCTAACTTCTTTTAAATAAAATGCTAGCCAAAGGAAAATTGAATGCTTGATGGGTTTAAAATAACAAAGTTTTAGAGGAAATATATTTTAATAATTGAAAGCTTTGGTTTTCAGAGCTATGGAGTACAGCTCATACACCAACAGCACCAGTATAACCTGAGAACTTCCTGGAAATGCAAATTCTTTTTAAAGTTTTGTTTATTTATTATTACAGAAAGGGAGAGAGAGAATGTGGGGTGGGGGGAGAGGGAGAGAGTCTCAAGCAGATGCATCCAGCAGACATGGGGCTTGATCTCACATGGGGTTATATCTCATGACCCTGAATTCACAACCAGAAGCAAAAACCATGAGTCAGATGCCTAGTCAACTGTGCCACCCAGGTGCATTTTAGAAATGCACATTTTGAGACAACACTTTAGGTGCGCAGAGACAACTAGAGGTAGAGTCCACCAGTCTATAATTTAACACATCCTCCTGGAGTTTCTCATGCAGCTTAATTTTTTGACAAACACTGTTCTACATTTCTTATTAGTTTTCAATTGGCTTAGCACTCAGGAATTGTGTATGTGTATTATATACACTATTTTTATTATAGGTAGCTAGTTTATATGAAAAATTATATGACTACATAATTTTATTATAATATCTGCAGTAGGATGAGTGACAAGTTAAAAAGAACAGAAGAAAGATGAATAAAGAAGCCATTATTCTAGTATGAAAGAAATTATGGAAGTGA
The DNA here is from genome assembly GCF_022355385.1 of Mustela nigripes. Classification (NCBI taxonomy): domain Eukaryota; kingdom Metazoa; phylum Chordata; class Mammalia; order Carnivora; family Mustelidae; genus Mustela; species Mustela nigripes. The sequence goes on along the minus strand of NC_081561.1, from coordinate 40,664,004 downwards.
ATGAAAAAGAGATAGTAGATTTTTGAGATATTTAAAAATATTAGATTTATCTTAAAAGTATCTATTGCCTAACACTTAAGAGTCATAACGGAAACTAAGATAACCAAAGACCAAATATAATTTTCTCAAGAAAAACCATATATAATGTACATATGTAATTTTCATTTAACTTCTAATGTTTATATAAGTAGTAGTTAGCCCTGATTCTCTTTCTCCTTACTTCTCATACCATGTCCGGTCTTCCATGTGTGGTCTTTGTTTATCTTATAAAACTTTAAATACTGCTTAATATATTTGTAAAAATTACCAACATCTTAACCTGCATATCTTAACTTTTCTCAAATATACATATAAAAGAGTTACTCCCTAACAGAGTTGTTAGAATTTTTATAGGTGATAATTCAGGCAAAGATGCACTCAATCCCTGAATTCTTTACTTTCCCTCCTCTCCCTGACCCCCTTCAACTGAAAAGCAGTATACTGTATATATAATTACATGATAAAAGATAAAAACATGTGAAAACTAATTGATTCACTTACTGACATGTACGGAATATAAACTTTCATAACTAATACTAAAACAGAAAATAAACGCATGCCAAAAGTAAATTTCACTAAGTACATTGCAAAGCCATACTTTGTCTTGAGGAGGGCAGGGTATGCTGGAGAGGTACACTGAACAATAAATACATCCTGGCCTCAGTTGTTATATCAATACATTTTCGCAGAAAATTTTCAACATTGTTTTTAAACAGTTATTGGAAAGTTGTTGATTTTACCTATATACTATTAAATATATTTTAGAGAAACAAAAATATTCTATGAAGCCAAAAACCAACATTTAATGAAGAAATATTCATGACTAATATTCAGTAGGAAAATTATAATTCAAAACAAAAATTCCACATTATAGTAGATCTGTATTATACATTATGTGAAATTTTTGAAAATGTTATGATTTGGAAGACATAGAGTTATTTTAATGTTTTCTAATGTATTCTAATGTCTTTAAATCTAATGTGTCTTTATCACTGTATATTGCCATGAGAAAAGTATCTGGCATGCAGTGGACACTTGATTAAATTTAAAGAATGAAACTGACTGTACATAAAATTTCTCACTAACACTCTCCACTGTATAAAAGACATTTCAAAATTTACAAACCTCAAATAAAATTATTTTTTCTGACCTCATATGGGCTTCTGTGTAAATATGTCACATCTTCATATATGTCACCAACTATCTAATTGCTTACTTCAAAACCCCAGGGATCATGGCTATGATGGAGCAACTTTTACCATATCAATCCTGTGACAAGAAAAACTATAAAAGTTAGATAAGAGGGGGGAAAAGAGCCAATTATAGCAAATGGATAGCATCTAAGAGAACATTTTCCAATATTCTGGGGAAAAAGTCTGGACAGTTCAATGAGGTAAGATCCACATGCTGCAAGTGGCTTTCCTAAGTCCTAAGTTCTGTGGGCTGAAGGCTGTGAAGCCGGTCAGAGTCAGACCCAGAATAGACAGAACTTTTAATCATGTCCTGAATTTGCCCAGACAAAATTTGACGTCCATACCTACAAGGCCATCGTAAGTTTTGGAGTAAAAGTAAGGTGGGGAGGAAAAAAAAAAGTGAAGAGAACCTGACAATCTGTACTGGTTTTTGACCTGAGACATTTGAGATTTTTATGTTATAGTATGAAAGAAGCAAAGAAGCCGAGACAAACATGCTTAATAAGCTCAGTAGAGCTTAATCACTCTTAAATAACTGGAGGAAAACGTAGTTTAAGTTCTGCCATGAAAGAGGATTTCTAGTAAAATTATTGTGCTCAGAGTGGAAGTCAACAAGGCTCCACCTTGAGGGTGGGGAGAAACTAAATAGAAACAGACCAAGCATCATATCTGGACATAGTTTGTAAGTGTAAATAAACTAATCTTTTACTTATAGAGATTATTATTGTAAAACTTAAAACACTAGCAAAAGAAACATATTATAAATAATACTACTAATGACACGTTTGTGCAGCAGGGGAAAGTAATCAACTGAAAATATTAAATTGTATTTCACTTTGATTGCTGTACCAGATTTTGTATTATTCTTGAAATGATAATTATTTTTAGTTGACATCTTTTTTTTTCCTTGTGAAAGTAAAACAGAAGATATTTGTTTTGAGGAGAATGACTTAAGGTACTAAGAAAATAAGTTCAGTGTCAAGATTATAAAATATAGAGTTTTATAGTTTAATCTGGTCTATATCAGTCTCTTGTTATGGAATAGACTGCCTTCCTTTTTTCCTGTTATCGCAGTAAGGTGAAGCAAGTTCCTTAAAACTGACTAAACAGTCCATATAATAGATAAATGGAAAAATCATTTGTACTTTTAATTTATAAATTTTATCATTTGATTAATCAAGCTTTTTAAAAGTCTTGATTGTGTTTATTTAGCTGCAGGAGAAAATTAAATATATGAATTGCATCTCCTTTTCCAGTATCATTTCCTCATCATAAGGGATAGATTTTTGTTCAATATGAGTACAATCACACCACAGTGCCCATTAAAAATAATGGAAATTCCTCATTTAATTTCCCATTGACCAATTGAAAAAATTTTCCCCGTAAGGGTAATGAAATAGATAAAACTCCATTGGAGAGAAGATCAGACTTCATTTCTAGATAGTTGGCACCTGAAAAAAAGAAAGAAAGAGAGAGAGAGAAAGAAAGAATGGAAGGAGGGAAGGAAGAGGGGGGAGAGAGAAGGAGGAAGGAATGATCTTTTAAAACCATTTAACTTATAGCTTGAATAGTCCAGGAGATAATTTAATAAGATGTTATGCAGATAAAAAAGGAAGAAATGTAATGTTTGAATCAAAGAACAATGTTAGCCAAAAAGAAATAAATTATCAAATCTAGGTTTGAAAAACAACATAACATTGCTAAATCACATACACAAGATCACCTATTTTATAATTTCCTTGGTTGAAGCTTTCCAACTTAATGTATTTTTTTTTTCTTATTCAAAGATAGACTGGAATGTCTGGAATGAAAGTACCATAATTTATTACCCATACACACAGGGATCACAGGACTTTAAAAAATTATATAATAATTTATTTAGAGACAATACAAAAATAATTGCAATTGTTTATAGATTTCATCTTCAAATTCATTTATCTCAGAAAAAGAACACTTCCCATTTAGCTTTGTAACACAATACAATAAAATATTAAAATGATAAAAAGAATTTTAATTAGTTATCATTATTTAGAGATGAGTTAAAATTTAAAGTAACTGAACCCAGTTTTTTTCCCCTCAAACCTCTCTTCGCTCTCCTGCCCCTTGTCTCCTTGTCTCTTCTAACTATTTTTTCCAAAACTGAAAGTTTATATATTTATACTTTAAATAAACATAGTTTTTGTCTGTCAATTTTACCTCAATAAAGCCTTAAAAATTAAAAAAAAATACATTTGAAGCAAAAATTATCTATATTTTACCTCATTTCATGCATATTATAGTTTAAAAAAATGTCAAGGAAGTACAATTTGTTCCACTTTTTATTGACCTTCATTTGAATACTTCTCCTTTTCAACCTCACTGACACTAAATGAGTCCAGAATCTCATCTTGTCATGCCTATTACAGCTGTTAACAGAAGTGCCTGTGTGCATGTTCTTGTTTTTCTAACCACCTTTCCATCAAAATCAATAGAGTGTAAATCAGTTTCTTTTCTGTTGGAAAAAAAATCCTTATTATACTATACTACCTACAATTTATGTAAACACATCTCAACTGGGCCTTCCAATCTACCTTTCAAACTCTTTTTCTACTATGAATTCCCATGCACATCCCTACCTCAGGTTTTCCATTTTCTACTAAAATTCATGGCTATGTTGGAATCCAAGGTTCACTCTTTTCCTCAGCCTGTGATGTTCTTCCCTTATTTTTCCTCAGAATTATATACATCTTTAATAACTTGTTAGAAGTTCTATAAGATTTTTTTTTTTAAGAACTTAGTACTTTAAAAGAAAAAGGCTACTTAGGGAGTCAAGCTCTTCTGTGCTTAAGGAAACACTGAACTGTGTTTTTTGGCATGCAAGAGCATTACATACCACCACCACCAGCATGTCCAAGGAAGAAATACTTCACTGGCTATCTTATCAATTAAAACCCGTTTTATGAATGTTCTTAGCCTTTTAAAATGTGTTCTCTTTTCAGAAAAGAAGATTAAAAAATAAAACTTTTTTTCCTAAAATGTCATTAAATTCTACCATATCCATTACATATGATAATCAGATATAAGCTAGTTAAGTATAATCAATGCCTTCTCATTCTACTTTTTGTAATTATTTTTATAACTAGAGGCTTTGACTTCCTTATGTATGCTTAAGAAATGCCAAAAATATATTTTATTTTATTTTTAAAGAATTTTAATTATTTATTTGATGGAGAGAAAGAGATCCCAAGTAGGCAGGCAGAGAGGCAAGCAAAGGGGGGGGGGGCAGGCTTCCCTCTGAGCAGAGAGCCTGAGGTGGGGCTTGATCCCAGGACCCCAAGACCATGACCTGAGCCAAAGGCAGAGGCTTAACCCACTGAGCCACTCAGACATCCCAAGAATATATTTTAATATTAAATTAACAACAAAATATGAAAATGAATGCAAACAGTTTAATTAAACTGACTCTACAACCTAATCCAATGGAGTTACCATTGGAAAATACATTTTACCCTGAATAAACATGTGGTACTAAATTATATCATTAGTCCTGTGTGTATGTTCTTTGAAAATAGGTGTGATGTGTGCTACTCATTAATTATAGAGTAAGCCAGTTTTGAAAATGAGGAGACAGATGGGAGTGAGAACATATTCTAAATAAGAAAAATGTTTTTTTGTCAGTCAAGAAAATGATATAGCATTAGTATAAAACACAACCTCTTTTCGCTTAGTACCAATGCATTAAATGTATTATTAAAGAGTTTCATGGCATACAATGCATTTTTATGTGTCCTAAAAACATTCACTTTGAAGTTATCTTCAAATTATCATGATTATAACATCTTAATGTCAACAAATGGAGCAAGTTACAACAAAATTATTTAATTTTTCACAAGTAAACAAGTATGTAGATTCATATATGTATAATAAGTGCATTATAGGGGCACCTGGGTTGCTCAGTGGGTTGGGCCTCTGCCTTCGGCTCGGGTCCTGATCCCGAGGTCCTGGGATTGAGCCTCTCTCTCTGCCTGCCTCTCTGCCTACTTGTGATCTCTGTCTGTCAAATGAATAAATAAAATCTTTTTAAAAAAGTGCATTATAAATAATACATTAGATATAATATTTTCTTGTAGTTTTCTTCATTAAAAAGACATTCTTTAAAAATAATTAATTAAACATCAATTATTCTGCTCATTTTATTTTATGAGGACTAATAGGATTGTGATCCTACATTTTTGTTTCTGAAAGGAAATTTCTATCATCTTTTTACACCATCAGCTATATTGACTGTATAATAGAGATTATTATTAAATTCAGTATTTCCTGAGATCACTTATTCCCTAAAAATTTTTCTACACTGTCTTCATCTTGAGAAATAGAGTATTTCATTCTAAACCCCCTGATGAGTCTCTTACTTGGGTATGCATCAACATTTGATACCACTTCTGTTGCCTTGATATTACTTAGTTTCATTGCCAGCACTGGTATCAGAGAACAACTTTTACAACATTTGATGCCACTTTTATTATATTTAGCTGCAATGAAGAGCTTCTCAGGTTTTTGTGAGTTCTTTACATTAAGTCTAAACAAACACACACACACAAACACACAAAATAAAAAATAAACAAAAAACACCTAACCAACCAACCAAACAAAAAGGCTTCTTAAACATGCTTTTAAATTCTACAAACTTTTTATTCATTTGAGCTCTTTGATATTTAAAAATAATATCATGGCGTATATTATCTAAGGCCATAACCACAAACCGTATTTGGCTACTTAGTTTAAAATTTTAAAAAAATCAAATAAATTTTAAAAATTGGTTCCTTGATGGCATTAGCCACACTTGAAATGCTAAGTAGTCACATGTGACTAATGACTAGTATAAGACAGCACAGAATGTAAAGCATTTCCATGGGCACACACAGTTCTACTGAAGAGAGCAGATATCAATTAAATCAGAAAGGAGTGTAAATCTCTTTAGCATCTCCTTACGCTTATTCACTCATACTTACTTTCCTCTTCAGTTTAACTATTTAAAAGAAAAATACCCATTGTGGGTATTTGTTACCACAGAATAAAGGGTAACACAGATAACAAGCTCCCACATGGGATGAGAATCACTTAAGTGCCTTTCCTTGCTACTTAATGAAGTGCGCAGTTAAACGTTTCAAACAAATTTCACAAAACAATTTGTCAGTATCCCAGCTTTCTTTCCCAAAGCTGGCCTCTGTGTATGGGTTGCAGAATTTTCTTTTCCGTGATCTGTAAACATATCTTCAGTATCTGTTTGTCATCAACTTGCTTCTGTAATGAAAGAGAGAGAGGGAAAAGCCATTCCTTATCCATCGCCCAATCTCCAACAGACTACCTCAAAACTGAACACTAGTAAATCTCATCAGGAAGTGAGATAATGGTGAAAGAATAAGATGGATTGGGTGTATCTTTGGGAAATTTTATGTTCTAAACCTTTTTCATCTCCATAAATGGTAAGGTGTGAGTTTGAGACACTTTCTGTACTGCTCAATGCCAAGCTGTCAGCTTTAACATCTCAGTGCTGTCAGAACACATTTAACTAGCACTTCCTTCTGACTGACTCCTCCCATGCTGTTTGTTGCTTCTAATCTGCAATAAAATAGAAAAATAGATAATCCAACTTTTCAAGATTTACAGGGCAAATGGAGCTCAGAGTGAGAGCCTTTTAATTGTAGATTTCTGTGGTTTCATTTAAGTTATTCTGATGCTTTATACACTTTCACATTTTCTACAATATTCAAAAAAGTTTAAAGACCTCTAACCTTTTTAAAGCAAGCACCTTTAAAAAAAAAATCTCCTTAAAGTCCACAAGGTTCTTAGACTTTGATCTTTTAGAAATATTACTCCAGAATCTCAAATCCTCTTAATTACCAAAGGAGGAAACCTGCCATGAATACCAGTGAACAACTTCTTCATCACATAATCAGTCAATCTGATTCCCCTTTCACTTCCTCTTGTGTGACCTGCACTGAAAACTAATGATGTAAGTAAAAGTAGAGTTTGCAGATGTGAATGCTCAACCTCAAAGAGACTTCATTGCCCAAAGTCACATACTTAAGGGATGGAACTTGAATTCATATCCAAATTTTTAGTACATTAAGACCTGTATATTTTTATAATTACAACTTGTTTCAGAATAAAATTCTGGGAGAAGCAGGAAGATTAGAAGGAATTTTTATCATGAAGCCACATTTTATGTAAGTGAATATTCTAGATGAACAAACTTTGTCCCATCAGGTGCCAGTAATTTAACTTTTTTTTTTTTTTGATAGAAATTCCAAAAAGCAGAAAGTACATTTCACTTCCTTCCTCAACAGAGGACACAGCACATAATGTAGTCGTTTTCTTGATGACTCATCATCATCATTATGTATCCCCATTCCTGCTCTCTGTTAAAACACTCAGCACATTTCTGCATATGTGGGAGTTTCTGTATTCTTCAATGTCAGGCTGTCAGCTGTAACTTCTCAATGCTGTCAGAATGCCTTCAGCCAACACCCTCACTACCACCTCCCACGTCTAATTTGTTGCTTCTAATCTAACTGTAACTTCTAATCTGCAGTAACCTAGAAAAATAGATAACCCAGCTTTTTAAGATTTACAGGCCAGATACAGCTCAGGATGGGAGGTAGATGGCCAGCTTTAATTTTGGAGTTCCTGTAGTTTCTTCGCATTGTTTATGCTTCATACACTTGTCGTGTTTCACTGTCTTTCAGAGGGTTTAAGATGATGGAAATCTAACCTGTAGTCAGATAGAGGTGATGTATGGTCCTCTCCTTATGCAAGGTGTCTGTAGGTATACCACATAGACATTTGTAAAAATATTTTACAACTGTTATGTTCATAGCTATTACATTGAACATTATGAAGTAAAGAATATTGCATTTAATCTGCCAGTAAACCAGGTAAGAAAGCACAATTTCATTAACCCCATCTCATGCAATCTAAAATGAATAAAACACCTCTTTGGGATAATATACTTGTTCTGTAATTTAAATTATCTTCCCGATGAGTAAGTCCTCTGACATGAATCTGCCCTTAAAAGCATATGTATTTTAAGAATGACCTATGGATTAAGTCTTCTTGGGAAACTTTCCATGCCAATTTGTCCTTTTCAGAGTCTGCCAAATTTATGATTCATGATCACCTTCTAAAATATCCATTTTATGTCCATTTTTTTCACTTTTACCAGAATATCCAATTAAAAAGCAATTTTTAACTTTCTGTAAAAATTCAAGTATTAATGACATAAATAACTTAAAATGGAAGTGCTGTGTATTCCATATTGAAGGGACAATCATGCATTATAGTATCTTAATATCTTTTTTTCCACATATTTAAAACTAAACAGGAATGCTTCTGACTATAAAATTTCTCATTTATTTTTGTCTGTTGTATAAGAACAGAAAAAAAAAGTTAAAGAAAAGCAAAACAAAACACGATGCTCCCTTTAAGAAAACATCAAAAATCTGCCTATGCTTATTTATTTAAAAGGAAAGGTTTTCTCAGTTTAATTGAAGGAGTGAAATCTTTGCATAGGGTTGTATCATTTACTGTATCAGAAGCTTAGGGTAGACTTTCTTTGTATTAGACCATGATCTCTCTCTTCAGGCTTAAAAAATGAGATTTATATAACCAGATTGAAAAGCTCATCCTAATGTGCCATTAGTCATTTGATCACTTACCTGTTATACAGGGTGAACTGATGGGTAGGCAGGTACTTGACCTGGAGGAGGCAACAGCAGAGAATGGGGAAGGAGTAACAAAAAATCAGGGGCCTTTTAACACCAATCTCAGAGCCACCTTCCAATTTAAAGTTTGTGACTTCTTTTATGCCAGGAAAAGGAAACATTTAAAACAAATAATGTCTGTTATTTAGTAGGAAAAATAAAAGGGAAATAAAGAGCAAGAGGTGTTTAGCAAACATTGTCCTCACTTTATCCATTCACTCTAAATGACCATTTTACTAGCCAGTTTTGCCTGTGAAGGACAATGTGTAGGTTCATCATTGTTTAGCACACATGGTCATCAACCAGTGTTGAATGCATATATAACCAGATTCTTTAAATCAAGGTGGAAGCAAATATTTTGAAACATTTTAATTTTTAGGTTGTCTATGGGGACATTTGTTTTACATCCCTTTGATCTATCAAGACTCAACTTTAGGAATCTGTCATAGGCTGCGCGTGGTGGGGTCTCCCTCTTTCTAGGAACAGCATAACTGAACAAGTCTGAACGAGTTAACATTAAGTCATCAGTCAACTCAATCATAAGTTCAAGAATAATTTTGACTGAAGCTGAGAAGGAAGAGATAAGGTATTGCAATTTCTTTTGCCATGATGGTTAATCACACATACAAATCAACCCTTTAAAATGAATTTTAAGTATTAATAATTTAGTCCAAATACTCTTCTATTATAAAAACAGGCAGAACTATATACCATGAGCATATAATAAATGAGCACCAACATTCAGTAGCAATATTTGTGTATGTTTTATAAGTTTGGCTGTACTTAATCACCCATAAATTATTATTTTTTATTGCTTCTTGGCCTTTGGGTTAAGATTAAGTGTCATCTAAATTATTTTGGGTTATTCACATCCATAACATCTGTATAAGTGGCTCAATGTATTTTTTATTAAAGTGTTTAATTTGACAAAATTTTACATGACTTTTCAAGAGTTAATTACAGTAGTTTATGATTAAAACCAGGTTTTTGCTGTCAATGATATTATTCTGTGTAATTATTACAAGGGTGATTTGTATGTGTTGTTCTAGTTGAACAGATTCGGAGAGAGGAGAAGAGGAGAAGATAAGGCACAGGCACATAAGTCTGCACTGTTTGATGTCTAGGATAGGGATGGTAAATGTGAATGTGGGAAACTAAGGTTTTTAGAGTATTTTTCCTCTTTTCTTTGTACACATCACTCAGCTGTTGTGGGAGGCTATCATATAAAGCACACAAAGCATTTGAATCCTAGTGTCTCAAGTTATAGACTGTGAAAAAATATCTGTAAACCACATACACAACAATGTATCTAAAATATGTGAAAACTTATAAATTTAAAAAAATATATGTATAAAATGGGAAAAACACTGAGCTCCTATCAGAATGACTAAAATTCTTAAAACGGTGATAACATTTGACAAATGTAGTCAAGAATACAAAAGAACCAGATCACTCTAGCCAGAATGCAAAATGTCACAAACTCGGGAAAAGACTGGACGTTCCTTATACAATTAAGCTGAACACGGGCTTACCATATGATCCAACAATTATAGTCTTGAACACTTATCCCAGAGAAATGAAAACTTAATGATCGCATAAAAACTTGAACAAGAATGCTTACAGCACCTTTTATTCATCATAACCAAAAACTGAAAACAATCCAAATGTATTTCAGCAGGAAAATAATGAAACCACGGCACATCCATACCATGAAATGTTACTCAGTAAGAAAAAAGAATAAGCTCCTGATATGTATAACAACCCAGATAGATGTTAAGGGGATTAAGATGAGTGAAAAAAGCTACCTCAGAAAGTTACACTTATTTAACATTCTTGAAATGACAAAATTATGGAGATGGAAAAAATATTTTTGGTTCCCAGGGGTTAGGAAAGTAGGTAAGGAAGGAAGGAAGGAACTGTGATATCGATTATAAATAAAGGACATATATGGAAGTACTCCTGTGTAACAATAAAATTATTCATATCTCCCATTTTTATATGTTTTATAAAAGGATAGCGCAAGGGATCCTTGTGATCAAACCATCCCATATCTTGACTGTGATAATGGTGGGTTGAGCTACAGTTGTGATAAACGTTCATGGAACTAACACATACACACACACACACGTGCACAGAAAACTGATGAAATATAAATAAGGTGGTGGATTATGTCAATGTCAGTTTCCTGGTTGTGATTTTATATCATTCAGTTCCATAAGGTGTTACCATTGGGGGAAAGTGGATAAAGAATATGATGAATTTTTCTCTATTTTTTTCTTACAATTGCATATGAATCTACACTTTTTCTCAAAATAAATAGTAACAAGAAATGAAAATCTTTGTGAACCACAATTCTAGGAAATTTCTACCAATTGTCTAGTGCTGGCATTAAAGATAAAATGTCTTTGCTCTCACTGATCTTTTTGTAAGGAAAAATCAATGAGAGCAGGTAAATTGTGAATTACTGTGCATCATGCTAATGGTACAGGCTTTGACACTGAACAAAGCTGTGTTTAAAAAATGGCTGAGAAGATTTCCCTATCAACTAACAGTGGAGAATTCACCCAAGCCCTTTAAGACACAGATTCTTCAACTACAAAATATATAAAACAGAAATAACAATACTTACATATACTATAGGCATATATACAATACTGTGTTGCTGTGTGTATTGTACAAAATCCATAATATAGAACACATATCTATACCAAGACATATGTAAATATATATACATTCATAAACATTTTAATATTTATTATTTTTATTATTTCTTCCCAAGCAACTTGGTATCAAAGAGTATATATCACTATCAAAGTTATACAGAAGGAGACCCAGTTACAAAAAGAACTCGAAGCCAAGTAGGTAGAAGAAGAAATCTGGTAACTAGAATATAAAATGGGAAAGCACACATTGAAAATAAAAAATACATTGATAATTTAGAAAAAAAGGAGTCAAATATAATTATGATGATATAAAAACCAAAGCATCAAGACTGGCCAAACCACTGGGATACATATTTGTTGCTCTTATCTTTCTCTCCCTGTGACAAAAACTGATGCACACATGTTGGTTCAGGCTGAACATACAGATTAATGTTGAAGGTTCTAGGTGAAACATACAAAAATACCGTTAAGGAAGCTGACGGGTATGATAAAGTGTATTACTTTAACATAAGAGAATAAAAATAACTTCTAAATTTTCCATGATAATAAGAATGCAATAGGATATAGATTATAAATAAAGGACATATATGTAAGCACTCCTGTGTATAATAAAGATTTATTGATATCTCCCATTTTTATATACATCCTCATTAAGAAAATACTTGTGATTTCTTAGATAAAATATTTTAAAACAGTAAATATGTTAGCATTTATATACAGAATATAAAGTATTCCCAGGTGTTCCTTAAGCTCGATAGTCCACATGAAGGTTTGAATATTGATTATAAGATTTCTGAGTTCAGTTACAACTACATGGTTCCCTCAAGAGGTATGGGTACCACAGGCACTTGACAGATAGCACACACACGTCAAGCAAATGTGAAGTTGGTCAAAGAAGCGACAACACACATCCACTATAATTGATGTGTCTGGGACTTTGGTTTCGTTTTGTCATCACCAGGCTTTTCACCAGACCCACAATTACTTGTTTTGGCCTTCCAAGAACAATGAATTCCATCTAGTTCCTTATAAAATATAATAATTGCCCCTACAAAAAGAACTCTTTGCTCATATACTCCCTACCAAATTGCTTAATTTACTTCGTTTATTTCTTCATTTTTTTCCCACTCAAAAATGATTCAGACTAATGCCATATTTGCGTTATACACTTAACATCAAGGAACATTTAACAGTCTCTTTATTTAAGGTGGAATGGTCAAGCATTGTATTTCCTTCTTTACCTCTTACTTTAAGAGTGAGACATAATTAGAGTAAAATTCTTTGTATTTACATGTTTTCTGATGTAAAATAAGCAGATGAGCAGGCATGTTCTTTCCTCTGAACTAATTCTAAAAGTCTGGTTGTCCACTTGTTTAGGGATCACTGGCTCAAGGAAACCATCATATATAATTTGGATCTGATGCAATGTTTCTCAGACAACAAGAATACCCACAAAATTCAGAAAGATTCTCTTGACAAAAATGGTAGAAAAATACAAAGTCAGTAGCTGGTCAATTCCTATCTCTTTAAAGTTGTAGGGATTTTCAAAGCAGTGGATATTAACTAGTTCCTCTCAACATTTTATTGGATAACATCTGGGATGTCTCTGTTTATCCTTTGTGTTTAGCAAGTTCCCTAGCCTTGGTTCATTTCTACTTACATATGGTGTAGGACCCAGGGCACTTTAACTTCTTTAGACTGGTCAGAAGGGGATCTTTGCAATTTTCTCTTGTCATATCCACATTCACTTACCCAGAACTTCTCAATTTTTTTTTTAATTTTTAATTTTTAATTTTTTATAAATATATATTTTTATCCCCAGGGGTACAGGTCTGTGAATCACCAGGTTTACACACTTCACAGCACTCACCAAAGCACATACCCTCCCCAATGTCCATAATCCCCCCCCCTTCCCCCAACCCCCCCCCCCCCAGCAACCCTCAGTTTGTTTTGTGAGATTAAGAGTCACTTATGGTTTGTCCCCCTCCCAATTCCATCTTGTTTCATTGTGAACCCCCTGGGAATATTGGAAAAATTCAGATTTGCATTCATTAGGTCTGGAATGATACCTGAGATTCTGATTTCTTATCGATTCCCCAGTAATGTCAATGGTCCTGGCCCACAAACCACATTTTGTTGCAACCATGGAGACATTACCATCTGAACTGATGTTATGATTGTCCGATTAAGGGAAATCAGGAACTTTACTATGGAAAAATAGATTTTGAATTATAAGCATTTCTATTTTTCCATAGTTTCAGTCTTTATAAGGATGGGTGCTTTGAAAAGCTATTTTTTCTATTTCCAGGTCACTTATTATTAAAATATTTTGTATGAAAACACTTATATGATGTAATGAATCATATACTCAATGATCAATATTTAGAAGAAAAATAATATAAAAATTATAATGATGAAATACAGCACTTTTTCCATGTCACTGAGGCATAATTGATAAATGAAATTGTAAGATATTTTATTTTTTTATTTTTGTAAGGTATTTTAACTGTACATTGTGATGGTTTAATATATGGACACATTGTGAAAGGGCTCTTCCCATCTAGTTAATTATCATATCCATCATTTCATATAGTTATATATTTTTTGTGGATGTGAGAACATTTGATTTCTACTCTTTTAGCAAATTTCCTTTATATGATAATGTTACCAACTATAGTCACCATTTTATATATTAGGTCCTCAGCCCTTTTTCATCCTATAGCTCAAAGTTACAGTGATTGTTTTTTATTTCCTCTTAGGAAATATTATTCTACTCAGTTTGTTGTGCTATACATATAATATTTTTAATTAGACGCAATATTTATAAGCACATATAAATCAAAACAATTATCTTATTGTGTTTTAGTGTATCCTTAGCATTCAAGAAAATAGCAGCAGTTGCTTCCCATCCCTACTGAGGTCCAGTCTTTGTGCTCTGTTTCTGAAGGGACAGCACCAGGACCTAGGGAAGGAAAATTTTCCCTTCCTTAGAATGTGCTCCAGGATAGCGCATCTGACAGAAAGCTGAGAATTTCTTTACATTCCCTGTCAGAGAGTAGAACTTTAGATGCACTTTCAGAAAAGAAAAGGGAGGGGGGAAAATACAGTAAAACTGTTGCATTCTTCTGTTTTTTTTTTTTTTTTAATTATTTTGTTTTGTTTTGTTTTTGTATTTTAGGCAACTGGTGGTTCAAATTTATGTCAGATATTATGAAATTTATATTTTTTAAAGCAGGATAGAGAAGTTTTCTTCATTTTCTAATTGTGTTTAAATTCAAAAGCCAATGTTTTCCATAAACCTCACTGAACTCTTCTTTTTTATGCATTACATTGTACTTCACAGGTTGATATTTTGCTTTTCCAAATTGCCAGTTCTTTTCCATTTTATGTCATTACCATTTCAGTCTGTCGATTTGTTACTCTTGGAGGTTTTTTTTTGAGCATAAGAATAACAGGTGCTGGTCTAATTGGAGGTTTCAACTTTAGGAAAAAATTAAATATTAAAGGCATAGTAAAGATATGACTTTGGGTAAACTCCACAGGAATATTTTCAAATATAATTACATTAATTAGTAACTGGCTAAATAAGTAACATTAAATATAACAGAAATATACTGATAAATATGCCATTATTCAGAAGCAAATCTAACCTGTCCTGAACATTTATTATGTTTTGTAGTATAGAAGGTGCCACAAGGTACCTTATAACAGAAGGTGTTATAATAAATTGTATTTCAAAAAATGAATTAAAACAAAACCAATGCAGCCTCCAAAACTGTCTAATTGACAGAGAGAGAGTGAGCAAATGTGTGTGGGGGGTCAGGTGGGGGAGGCAGATGAAGAGGAAGGAGAGAAGAAGGCAGAGAGATGCAGACTCTGCTGAGCACAGAGCCAGATGAGGGGCTTGATTTCAATACACTGAGATCATGACCTGAGCCAAAATAGTCAGATGCTTAATGACTGAGCAACCTGTGTCCTCAATTTTAAACTCTAAAATTTAATATTCACCAGGTATTGCTTCAAAATAATAAAACCAAGAAAATATTAGCAAAATACTCATAATAACTTAAAATATACATTTTCTTTCAAAATCTGTTATAAAACCATGACAGACTCACCACTGAAGACCAAGTTGGCTAAATGTTCCAAATTTTCAATTCATGATATTATTCTTCAAATATATTATTCAAGATCTCTATCAAGAAAATTCATTTAAAGAAAATATGGTAGAAATCAAAGATGAAAACATGATTACTCTCTGAAAAGTAAAAAAAAAAAAAAAAAAAAAGAGTAATGGCTTGGAAGAAAACTGTAAGGAGAAGAGTAGAATAATCTTTCCCAGGGAGCCAACTGATTTGAAAGATGGGGAGGAAGCAATCATTTAGATATACTTTCTAACATTTCCCAAGTAAGAGCCAAAGTTGAAGTATATCCACATAGTTTCCAGGCCGACTTTAATTCTTTTAAGAAATACTGCATCACCAAAGCTTTGGAGGAAACAAAGAACTATACTTTGTGGAAAACATGCACATCAACTTCTCTAGGCCAAAAGGAGAATCAGGAATCAAACTTTGATATTGAAAAGTTGTTTTTTTGTTTTTAAAGATTTTTATTTATTTATTTGACAGACAGAGATCACAAGTAGGCAGAGAGGCAGGCAGAGAGAGGAAGGGAAGCAGGCTCCCTGCTGAGCAGAGAGCCCTAGGTGAGGCTCCATCCTAGGATCCTGAGATCATGACCTGAGCCGAAGGCAGAGGCTTTAGCCCACTGAGCCACCAAGGTGCCCCGATATTGAAAAGTTCTAAGAATTTCTTAATCAAATTATTTATTATGTATTTTCCTTATGCTTATTCTTAAATTGTGTCTTATATTTCTTATACATTTTCTACAAAGAGCAGATACGATAAAAACAGTAAACACCAGCCAATGAATACCAAATAAAAATTCTATTAATGGAAAGCCTTGTGTGATACTTTATTTTTTTAAACATAAAACTAGGCATATATTATCATCAATGAAAAACTTCAATTTAATTAGTCCAGTGTACTAAAGACAACTGTAAGTTTGTTTTCTGTAAAAATATATTTCTATGTCATGTACTGTTCCATACGCAATCAGCAAAAGAAGGTATGATAGTTGTTTTGAGTCATAAACCAGTATTCCCAAACAGCTAATACATGAAGCCGCCAAGAAATAATAGTTGAAAGAAAAGCACACTAGAACAGCTGAAAGAGAAAAATGTAATATACATCTCACTTTCTTCCCTTTGGGCAGTTAGCTGCTAGACTCTGGCTTTGGTTACTCTTCAGTTTTCCCATATATGTCTTCAAACATTTCTTATCACTTGAACATTTTTTCCAAAATATGATAATACTTTAATAAGGATTGCCAGTATTTTCAGTTCTTGTTAAAAGGCTTCATAGATGTTAAGTGGTCTTCCTCAGATGCTCTTTTCTTCATGATTTGACACAGCAGAAGGGTTAAAGGATCCCTATGAATCATATAGTGTAGAACTTTGGAAATGATCATGAGTGTTGGAATCTTGCAGAACAAACTTTTTTTTTTCCCTTTATATTTTATTTATTTCTTTGACAGACAGAGATCAGAAGCAGGCAGAGAGGAGGCAGAGGGAGAGGAGGAAGAGGCTGCCTGCTGAGCAGAGGACCCCATGCAGGGCTCGATCCCAGCATCCTGGGATCATGACCTGAGCCAAAGGCAGAAGCTTTAACCCACTGAGCCACCCAGGCGCCCCCTTGCAGAACAATCTTAATAGTCAATGGAAAGGTTATAATTGCTCCATGACCTTGAAAAATATTTTGTCAAAGTATTTAAAACTTTCACTGTCAATTAAAAGTGTATAAGGAGGGGCGCCTGGGTGGCTCAGTGGGTTAAGCCGCTGTCTTCGGCTCAGGTCATGATCTCGGGGTCCTGGGATCGAGCCCCACATTGGGCTCTCTGCTCAGCAGGGAGCTTGCTTCCCTCTCTCTCTCTCTGCCTGCCTCTCCGTCTACTCGTGATTTCTCTCTGTCAAATAAATAAATAAAATCTTTTAAAAAAAAAAAGTGTATAAGGAAGTGAAAACACAGTAAAACCGATCTTTATGTATACAGTGTAATTTAATAAAGTGAGATGAATGCCATAGTACACTGGCTCACTGAAAACTGAAGTGTTTTATTTCTATGTAAAAAAGAAAAGGATAGTTTGAACCGTGCTTGCCTTCTTCTTGTAATATAATTTATATGGAGCAAGCATCATTCCTATCGTTTGGAAAATTATCATACTCCTTTTCATGTTTGGATTAACTTCCAACCTTTTATCTTTTGAGCTTTCAATGTTGTAAAATAACTCTAAGTCCTCTTTTAGTGCATTATTTTTTTTAATTTTTTTTAAAATTTATTTGACAGATAGAGATCACAAGTAGGCAGAGAGGCAAGCAGAGAGAGAGGAAGGAAAGCAGGCTCCATGCTGAGCAGAGAGCCAGATGCAGGGCTCGATCCCAGGACCCTGGGATCATGACCTGAGCAGAAAGCAGAGGCTTTAATGCACTGAGCCACCCAGGTGCCCCTAGTGCATTATTTTTATTGGCACCACTTCTTCTGGGACATTTTTCTCCTTATCATCATGACCACTTTCTTCATTTACATTGGTAAGTTGACCTTCACTAATTCCTCCAGTTGCTTATATCTCTTCAAATGGAGATGTGTCAGTATTTCCAACATTGTCTCTTTCTCCTGTAACTTCATTTATGTTTTGTATAAATTTCCCTTCCAGTGTAATTTCTTTTTGTTTTCTTTTTCCTGTATTTTATTGGATAATTCCATATTTCAATTACCTTTTTTTTTTTAAGATTTTATTTATTTATTTATTTGACAGACAGAGATCACAAGTAGGCAGAGAGGCAGGCAGAGAGAGAGGAAGAAGCATGCTCCCTGCTGTGCAGAGGGTCCAATGCAGGGCTCAATCCCAGGACCCTAGGATCATGATCTGAACCAAAGGCAGAGGCTTAAACCACTGAGCCACCCAGGCACCCCATAATTACCTATTTTTATAAAACATCATAGGAGCTTGTCAGTGAGAGACAAAAGCACAGCACTGTATAAGCTTTGCTGCCTATTTGTGAACCAAATAATTGATGCTCAGTGGCCAATCACTGACACATTTGGAAAAAAAAAGTGATTAGTCATAGATCATGAAATGCCTGTTATTTACATAGTGATTAGTGGACTGAGGCAGCCATGTTCATATTTCATGCAATTCCTCACAATTAAAATATACTGTGATTACTAAACTTTGAATTGAGTTCTTAGGGGATTGGTGTTATTTAACTAGACCACGATAACTGAAATAATACGTATCTGAACTATGCAAAGAAAGTTCTATCTGTGTGTGTCATAGCAGGAATACTTGTATCACCTACATAATATATTAATTCTCTCACTTCTACTTCATCAAAATATTCTTTAAGTAGACATAGGCTAGAAGCTAAGCAGGGTCGGGCCTGGTTAGTACTTGGATGGAAGAAGACGTACGCTGAGGGGCACCTGGGTGGCTCAGTCATTAAGTGTCTACCTTCAGCTCAGGTCATGATCCCAGAGTCCTTGGATCCAGCCCCCATCAGGTTCCCTGCAGTAGGAAGCCTGCATCTCCTTCTTCCACTCCTCCTGCCTTTGTTCCTTCTCGCTCTGTGTCCAAAAAAAAAAAAAAAAGACGGAATTGGAAGGCAAATGTATTGGAAAACCAGCTCATATCTCTTGTGTAGAAATCTTTTGAGTGAAATGCTAAGAATTCAGAAAAAAAGTCCAACAGCATTCCAGTATAGGGGTCAGTTGGTTCAATTTGTGTATTTCTTGTATCATTCTTCTATTTCAAAAGTTTTTTGGAAACAGTATTTTAGAAAATTACAAAAATTATTGAATGACTGAAATTTAATTCTCTCATAGCTTTTGACCTGTTACATAATTAGTTACAGGTAATATCTTTTGGAGTATATATTTAGACTAATTCTGTGGCTATGTTAGTTATACTATAAAATTAATTTTACTATTTTCTAGTTTTGTCTCTATAGAGAATGTAGTTTACAATACCAAGTTAGTGATAATATTAACCAAATAATAACTAATACAGGTATTTACCATGTATCCTCAAACTTTTTAATTATTTTGTATACATTACACCATTGTTCTTTCCAAAAACTCTAGAAGACTAGTATAATATTAGCCATAGTTGACAGATGAAGTCTCCTAGAGATAGGATAAGTAACTACAGTAAGTAGTAGAGTCAAGATTTGAACCCATAGTATCTGATTTCAAAGTCTGGCTCTTAAACTTTATGTCCATAAATGTAATATAAATCTGCACCCCTCCTCCACTGCTGGCATTTAAACCAGCTACGTCTATGTCTAGCTTTGAGTCTACAGAGCTCTACAGGGCAGTAAGCTGAGTATAGCATATCTAATGCCAAGCAAAGGACTGAGTTACTGCTGAGCAAAATAATAAAAAGCACAAATGAACTAATACTATTTGGGGAAAAGTGAAAATCAATAAAGTAAAAATGGACCATTGATTTTGTGGGTCAACATTTGATGGAATTGGCTTCATTTGCTTTTTATTTATTTTATTGTTTCTTAATCAGGTTTAAAGTGCTTTGGGTATTTCAGAGATCTATAGTAGATCTTAGACTGTTTTCATTTTGCATCTAACAGTTGACCTTTAAAGCTTGTTTCCTCCTGCTCAGCCTGTTAACATTGAGTTTTTGTTTTCCCACACATTTAGAGTTGCCAGATTTAGCCAAAATCAACCAAAAAGGTAAAAAAAAGAAATATCTATCTATATATATTGTCTGAAATGAAAATTTAATTGAGCTTTCTATTTTAAAAATATATATTCATACATATATATGAATATATATTTGAATATATATATTTGAGTAAATATACTCCAAGTATGTATATATATATATATTCAAATAGCATAAATACATTTCATGCTATATTCAAAAAATACTTTAAAAAATAATTACTCATTAATCTGAAATTTAACTAAATTCCCTATTCTAGAAAATACTCAATCCAACATAAATTTGAGGGATAGATATTAAGAGATAAAGTTGCCCTGAATCTAAATGTTAAAAGAACATCTTTAGGTTATTATAGATATTACATTTTACTAAGTAAGCACCCTTGAATCATTTTACTTGTTTGAGCCTTTGTCTCATTGATAAAATGGAATCATTAGATACTCTCCAACACTGACAATTGAAATAGATAAAGACTTATTTTTAAATGATATTTAAAATTCAAGAGCTATGAAAATGAGAGTCTTATATTTTTTTCTCTCATATACAAACTAACTCTTACTCTAACTGATGTGCTTTACCATCACATGCATCATATTACACAGATCTTTCCACACATTGTGACATGATGCTTACTTTATACATGAACGGAGAGTGGTTAATGAGCATTAAATAATTAAATTTAAAGCAATAACTTCTCTCATATAGTCATTCTGACCATCAGTGAATACTGTAAAATAATCATCATTATTATGTTTTTAAAGGAACTTGATATAAATGCTTTTTTTCTTTAAATTCATTCATAGAACAGGAAAGAAAAAGTCTTAATGTTTTCCTGAAAAAATGTAGTGTTAGGTTTTCCTGACACTTAGAAAATGTAGCTGCACAATTAGTGAGGAAATCTATACCACCAAAAAGATATACTAATTGCGAAATTGCTATAAATTGTACTATGTTTGATAAAGGATGATTTTCTGACTGTAAGACACATTTTTTGCCATTAAAGTGATTTCTGAGTTTTACCCTGTTATTATAAATTCATGAACATTACTTGTTCTCCCAGACATCCACATGGTTGCAAATGAGAATCCTATAGGAAACAATCTCTAAATTAAGACACTGTCAATAAGGTCCAAGCTTCCTCTAAAGGCCTAGGCATTTCTTTTTACACCATGATAAAGGATATCACAAATCTTTTAAAACATTAGAATTTGTTAAAAACTATCAATTAGAGAAAAATACAACTAAATTTACTTAGTGATGTTTAATTAAAATTACCATATTTTTATTAATTCTATCAGCAATCATCTATTGATACATTCTTTGTTTGGAGTTATCTAACTTTGACAATAAATTGTTTTTATTTTTCTTTATTTTTCTTATTTTTTTTCTAATTTCTACATGTCTAAAGGAAGCCTTTTACTTTTTAAAAAAGTTGAAATTTTTTAATCACTGCCAAATTTAGAACTAAACCAACCTTCCACATTAGCTTATTGGTTGAAATATGCTAAGCAGTTTCCAATGTAGTAAACCCAGAGAGTTAACTTCTTACATGTTTTTGCAATTTCATTACCCTCTATTACCTTATATATCAGTTTAACATGCTCAGCTTTTGATTAATAATGAATAAATGCAGGTAAGGATAGTATGGATTGACCATATCTGGCTCTTAGAAACAAAATTTATAAAATACACACATGCACAAAGACATGCTCAGTGGCCAATCACTGACACGTTTGGAAAAATGTAACAACATCTGTGCTTTGGAAAAATCTAGACACCGTCTCTGAGGTCTAGAATAGAAAAAAAAAAAAATGACTAAATGACTAAAAAAAAAAAAGACTAAAGAATATTTATGTTTTAAGAACATAAAGCAAAAGAGATAGACCTGGAATACTGTGGATAAGTATTTAAAATGCTTCCCTTTAAAAAGACAGTAGATAAGAGTTGTCTGAATTTTTCTTTCTTAATATTATGTGCAATTTCATTAACTCTTAAATTGCTACTTATCATTTTGGAGAGAAGGAAAAAAAAAATGTTTTCCTGACCACATGATGAGATGAGAGAACCACAAGGTGGAAACAACATGGGTGACTGAGTCATAGCATGAAAGATAAGCACCTGTGAAGAGCTACCTTATTCTCACCTAAGAAAAATACAACTTTATATTACAAAACACTAAGGTTCAAGAGCTTTCAATTCCTTTGGTAGAGCCTATTATTTTAACTAATAGTGCCACTTTTTTTCCTACAAAATTAGGTATATTTCAAAAGTAGTAGAAAGGAAATATAACTGAAGCATGGTCTTAGACTCATATTTTTTATCTCCTTCCTCCCACCATTTGTGTTACTGTTGCCATACATTTCATTTTTATAAATTCTGCCTTAGAATTTATAATTCTGCTTTAGAAAGCTAGTTAATTATTATTAAGAGTGAATAAAAATAAGAATACAATGTCTGGGTTTTTTTTTTTTTTTTCATTTCCAGAGCTCTCTACTTCCATGTAGATTCAGATTTTTGTCTGGTATCATAGTCCTTCTCTCTGAAAAAAGCCCATTTAAAAGTTCTTGTGGAATCAGAATGCTGGCTATAAACTCTTAGATTTTTATTGTCTGAAAATGTCTTTTTTTTTTTTGCTTCATTTTTAAAATATATTTTTGCTGAGTATATAATTCTGGGTTGACAATTTTTCCTTGCTTCCAGTACTTTAAAGATGACCATACCATTATCTTAAGGCTTATGCTGTTTTCTTGCAATAAGCCTAGTGTAATTTTTATCCTTGTTCTTTTGTATATAAAATTACTTTTTCTTTTGTCTTTAAAGCTGTTTCTCTTTACCTCTAATTTTCAGGAGTTTGACTGTAATGTCTATTCATAGTCTTTTTTTTTTTGAGGGGGTATTCATCTTGCTTATATTATTTTTAGCTTCTTGAATCTATGCTTTGTTGTCTTTTATTATTATTATTATCATTATTATTATTATTATTATTATTATTATTTTGTTTGCAAAATCTCACCATTTTCTGATCCAATGTTAATTATGCCTTTTTGGTCTCTTTTCCCTTTATTGGACTCCATTGACAGACACATTTGTAGATTATTTGAAAATTTCCCATAGTTATGGATGCTATGGTCTGCTTTTGCTGTGGTGGTATTTATTTGCTTGTTTTTTTGTCACTCCTTTTTTCTCTGTATATTTCAGTTTTCATCAGATTTTATTTTATCTCCCAGTATATCAATTTTTTCCTCATTTCTGTTAAGTCTACTGGTGAATTCACTGGAGAGGTTTCTCAGTGCCTCTATTGTATTTTTTATTTCAAGATTTCTTACTTTTTCTAATAAATCCCTCCAACTTTTCATACATGTTGTCTATCTTTTCCATTAAACTTTAAAACATACAATCATAATTACTTAAAAGTTCCTGTTTTGTAGTTCAAAAATTCAGATTAGCTAGTCTGGCTCATTATACTCCCAGGTCTTCTTGATTTTTGTATGTTTGCTCATTTGTTGCTTAATTAGACTCGACATTGTAGGAAGAATAGAAGACATTGAAATCAAGAATATATATGTCTGCTAATAAATAAGCTTCTTTTGTCTTATATTCTTCTAATAGTGGAATGCTATTGTCTTGTATTTAGAATGGTACTTGAGATGGCAAATAACTTTTCTTAGACTTTGTACTTCATCCTCAGATTTCAGTTATTCTTGCTTGCCTGTAGCATGGAGAGAGTATTTCTCCACAGTCTTCTTCCTCCCCCAGAGTAGATTTCCATTGTTTCCAGGCCTACGGTGGGAGTAGGTTATTGTTCTCTTGTCCTCAACTACCATTTATTAGGGCTTTTCCTGACCATCCCACTTAAAATCTCATCCCTCAGGGTGCCTGGGTGGCTCAGTGGGTTAAGCCGCGGCCTTCAGCTCAGGTCATGATCTCATGGTCCTGGGATCGAGTCCCGCATCGGGCTCTCTGCTCAGTAGGGAGCCTGTTTCCTCCTCTCTCTCTCTGCCTGCCTCTCTGCCTACTTGTGATCTCTCTCTGTCAAAGAAATAAATAAAATCTTTAAAAAAAAAAAAAATCTCATCCCTCTTTTAATTTAATCTTTTCCTATGGCTCCGTAACCTTAATTTTTCTCCTTTGTATTTATTACCATGAGATGTAATATATAGTTTGTTATATTGCTTTTTGTTTCCCTTTCCCACATTTTTGTCTTTCTTTTGTTGCCAGATCTTTAGAGCCTAAAATAGTTCTTGGCACATACTCAGTTATGAAAGCCCTATTGAATGAATTAACGAAAGCTCAAGTCATTTGAAAATATTATGGGTTTCTTTCTATAAAGACTTGAATGTTTTCATTCACAATATTAACAATATAGACTAAAATAATATGGACAATTAAAATTTAGCTTTTACATTTTTCTTTAATTGTAAAGTAGCCTTTCATTTTCCCTTAATACTGTGTGCTTACTCTAATAGGAAAAGGCCCAGTAATGGTGGTTTAACATACAAATAGCCACAGTAAAATGTAATTGTCTTAATAGCCAAGCATAAGGATTTCTTAGGAAGAATTACACATCATGAAACAACATTTTGTAAAATAGTCCTCTCAGAAGGTAAAATTTACTATTCTCTCCTTTCTTTTCCGGATGTAGTATCATAATGTACTGAAGCCACAGAAGAACATCAAAGGCATTTGGGTAACAGTTCCAGAGGAATTAAATAAAAGGTGGAAACTGAGGTGCATTAAATGTAATCAATTCCCAGCGCTCTCAACGCTCTCAGCACATGGTGTTAAATTCGCATATGCCATGTGAATGACATGCTTGATGGTAGTAGAGTTGTGAGATGTGTGAGATGGTGTAATTATGTGGCAGATGGGGAAGAATTGATATACTGAGACAGGGACAACCACTGAAAGACACTACACCAGGATAATGAAAAGCTTAGAAACTTTAAGACCCTTAAAACTTGGCAAACACCTTTGAAGGATGTTGAAATTCTATAGACCCTTCATTGCAGCCTCATACGCGGTTTCACTAAGATATCAGGCAACAGGGAGTACCTCAACTGACAGCTGGCTTATGCTCATGAAGGAAAGAAAAGTCAAAGGAGCTGAGAACCTACAATTAAATCTCATATAAAAGACTGAGCAGCAACTCTAAAAAAATAATGTAGAATTGTGGAGGGTAACCTCATCTTTCATCTTCCATAGTTCAATAGTGGTTTTAAAAACATAAATCCCTGGGACCTACCTTCTGATTCCTTAATACAATATGTCTGAAATGGAGTCAAGAGATTTAGATTTGCAACTGTTGTCATGAAAAACCATTATATAACCTGTGCTGTAGAAATTATCCCTGACTCTTCATGGAGTATATTGGTGTTATGGCAAATTTATTATAGAAAAAAAAATTAAGTATGGTCAGTCTACCATTTTGATTTTCCTTCTTAAATTATGTTGGTTTTAGTGATGATGATGATCCTCTGACAGAATTCCCTCAACTAAAATCGAGTCAATCCTGAAAGTTTTCTGAAAGTGAAAAACTGATAACAGATTTGTGTCCTTTATTGATAATAATATAGGGGCCATTCATATTGAATAAGGTTCATATACCTTAAATATGAATAATAAATCCCCTGAAGATAGAACTGAAATTATTCTTAAATAGATGTGTTTTTTTCTCTATTTACATTATGTTACACACACACACATACACACAAACACACACATACACACACACAGCTTCATAATTAGAGACTCATTCCTTTTGTAATATTTTTATACTGAATTTATAGGTATAATTTCCAACTCCTATGGGTTTTAGGAGAGCATTAGCTTCTTGCAGGCTGCTATTCAGTAATACCAGGGAGCCCAAATCATTCTCATTGAAATTTCCAGTGGAGGTAATCCTCCCTCATTTATCTAACTAGTAAATTGAAAAGAAAAAAAAATCCTATAACCTAACAGCATGAAGATTAGATATAATGAAAATTTGCCAGACATTTGTATAAAATGACAAATGTTGGTTTTCAGATGCTTGGTTCCCATTAACTCTAATATAAATTGCTCAAGACGAATGGCGACATTTGGCATGTTTATCACTGCAAATCTAGGAGTTTGGTTTGTCCTTCCTCTGGAATATTTCATATACTTTCGGTAGGACAAAAAGAGGTTCTGTTTAGTCAATAAATTTTCCATTTCTAAAAGCTAAAAGTCAGTTTCCTTTTTAGTAGTTGACGGTGCAGACTATTCATGAAACATTTAATTCTCATGTCTGAGTTTTGGGAGTTAAAATCTTATCATCTCATGCCCAGTGTTTAATTTCAATGTAACAAAAGGAGTAAATAAAACTTAAAACTAAGTTAATAACAAATTAAATTCAGTCATTCCGTCATATAAAATTTGGCAATTATACATTCATATGCCAAAATGTATTCTTATGTTCATGCATCAGTTGCCAGAACATTTAAGTAGAAATAGTCTTATGTTTTCATTAGCATACATCTGAAATGAAAGCTGGTATTTATATTAGGAGTAGGATAGGTAAACCTTTAAGTAAATTGTTTAAATTATTTATTAAATTATGATAATGAGGTTATTTTGTAATTTAAAATACAGAACATAATAAAGTCTTGTTTAAACACTGTTATAAAATAAATTTGCAATAATTTCTATATGCTGGGGTCTGGACAATTCCATTTAATAATTTGTGGAAAAATGAATTAAGCACTTTTTAATGATCACAGAATCCTATGGGATATATTATGTATTAATGCAATTCAAGTATATAATGGAATATCAGTACATGTGAACATCCAAGTGGATGCAGTTCTTAAATTGAAAACAAACATTTTTCATTAGTAAACCTAGTGATTCAAAATAGTCTTTGAGCTGGACTTTTTCTGGAATATCTGATTTTGTCATTCTTATTGTACACTCTTCTCCGATTCTTGCTTGTATGCCATTATGCTCTATATCCCCAAATTTTCTATAGTAGAATGATCTTTTTTTTTTTGTAAAGATTGTTATACTACTCAGAGAAACTTTGATTTCCTAATACATATAATTCTTAATATATTTGTTACTTTACTTCAGAGATTTCACTCTTTACTTCTAAATATCTAGATTTCCACTTTCCTAGAAATTTCTCCACAGATTTGAATATTTAGTCAAAGACTGAAAAACTTCTATATAAACTTTCCTCACAAATGACTTTTTTAGTTGTTGTATGGTAAGTGTGAAAGAGTTATATACGCTTTGGGAACTAAGAAAATGAGGTTGAGATGTTCACCGAAAAAATATCTTCAGCATTCTTGGTTATTAATGGTATCACTTTCTCAAAATTCCAAAAACATTTTATGCCTTGAGGAACTTGGAACATTTTAGTTTAAGTCAACCAAGACCATGTGTATTTGGACTACATCTTAATGTAGGCATTTGAGCTATACATCTTTTCACACTTGACTCTTGATAAGAAATGTCTTGCAACTAGAAGTCATAAGGACTCACTATGCCTCCTGCCATCTCTTCAATATTTATTTTACTTATTTTATAAATCCTAAAATGTGAAAAACAAGAAAACTTGAGTTCAGTCAACTATAAGTATGACAAAAGATAAAGCAAATGAAATACCAAAAAAAAAAAAAAAAAAGAGCATTTAAAAAAAAAAAAAAAAAAATTTTGGTTTAAATGGAGGGGGTTTTACAGGGGGGGGGGGGGGGCACTTACACTTCCGAGGCTATAGAAATTCCTATTGAGGATAGCCAATTTCATAGTTGAGATATAGAATTAAGAAAATTCTAAAGAAAGAAAAAATGAGGAAAAAAAAAGCTAAATGTCTATTTTTAGGTTACAACATCCTCTGACATAATGCCACCAGTATGCTGCAGTGTCGGGAGTGTCAACAGGACCGGCATGGTCTTAACTCCTTCCTTAGGAAAGATGTGATTTCTTTGTATTTTGTGCCAATACATCTCTGATTATATAATAGAAACCAGTGGGAAAATAAGATGTCCCTTATAGCTAACTATCCTGAAAGACTCCATTCATTAAAGGAAAAGATTAAAAAGTCACACTGAGTAAAAAGCATGCTTGCAGATAGTTAGCAGCAGCTCTTAAAATGGCAGCTTCTATAAGAAAGTGCAGGTTGAAAGGCAGAGTTGGTCACATATCACACATTCACCCGCTACTTATTTCTACATGTGAAGTAAGTAACCCTATCAGCAGCAGTGCCAACAGATCCTCAAACATAAAGGCCCCTCATAGCAGTTGTGAGAACAATCAGGCAGCATGGTCCCTTTTCATGTTGGAAACCAGCATATTTCAGCTCTGCCATATTTGTAGGGGTTTTGGCATCTGTTCAGAATCTCTTTAAATGTGCTGAGAGTTCTCTTCATTTCTTCTTCCATTAGAGTTCTCCCATCAAACAAGCCTACATAGCTGAAGCCCAAAGGAATCTGAACCCTTACATGAAGATTAACGTGTGCTCATCCAAAAAGTAGAACTCCATGGCAGACTTTGAACTAGTCAACCAGGAGTTATTACATGCTGACACTGGTGCCCTAGATGCACATGCTCAGGAGGAAATGCAGCTGGTATCTGATTGTTTCACAAGTGACACTGAACTCTGATTTGAATGAGGCAGAGGTTGTGTATAAACCTGCTCTAAGAATGTCAGACTTGCAGCCATGAACTCCCAGCAATGACCTTCAGCAAAACAATGAAGTTGACTTTTGCTCCCTCAGCAGTGCTTTGCTAGCATGTATTGTGTTATAGGAGAAGATCATCCAAATGCTGGTAGGAACGATGGACTCACTCGGAACCCACTACCCCCACTTCCATTAACAGGGATTGCAGAACCGTTTTATAGTGTGTTCCCACAACAAAAGCCCTCCAGCTGGTAAGGATATATTCCAGGACAGAGAGCTCAGAAGGGTGGGAGACATGACACCATTAAAGCACACTGAAAACATTTTTTTTTTTTTTTTTTTTTTTTTGTAGTCTACAAGCTTGTCAGATAAAAGACTTTGAGTGAAAGCTCTGTTAAGGCAGAGCTTGGGAACAGCATTAGCTGAGAGACTGTTTCGATGCTGTGATCTGCAATCGTACAGCCGAGTTCAATCTGTGCAGAAGAAATGGTCTCTCTGCAGGGCGAGCCAGCTACAAGCTGGGCTGAGTTCTAACAGAGGCAACAGGCTTGGCTGAAGCATGAGGTTAATGTACAAAGTGTGTGTGCTGATCATAGAGGGAACTGTTTAGCCAGCTCATTTCTCAGCACAGTAATACAATCTTGGAAGAAGCATCACTACAATTTGGAACAGAACGGAAGAGATTCGTGTTTTCTGTGCTATCACACTGGTGATGTCCAGTCTCATCTTTTCCCTCAGTCTGGCTTCGTATGGTCCTCGTGGGGAATAAATGAAACTTAACAGAAATAATTCTGTATGGGATTTATTAGGATTATGGATTTTTTAGGCCTTGTGATATGGTCAATTTTATTCTAGAGGCCTGTAAATATATAAATGAATAAATGAATGAACGAGTGAATGAAATCTTCTCCGAACTCTGATGTTGCTGTTCACCTATCCTAAATTTCAGAGTCATCTGCCTGAAAGATAAGCGATGTGCAGCCTCCCAGAGCTACTAATGCTATCCCACCACAGCATCCAGAGAAGGATGCTCTCAGGTAACAAGTGTTAAATCAATAAGCTCTAACTCACATTTACAATTCTTATTGCCCCATTTTAGGCATCCCATTATTGTTGTGTCCTTAAATTAAAGTTAAAGCGAGGGTTTTGTTTGTTTGTTTGTTGTTTTTTTCTGTATTCTCACAAGAATACTCCATATACCACCTCACGACTTTGTTAACCCTTTCCTGAATTTGTTATAACTATATATCTTTGTTCTTCTTTTCATGAAGATGAAGGTATTCAGAGGACAGCTGTTATTTATTTATTTATTTATTTATTTATTCCTACAACTAATGTTTTCTGTGACATAGAAAGTACCCAGTAAATGACTGCTGAATGAAAGTTAAAAGACAAATCTAATAAGCACAAATGCATGTTATTTTGCCCCTCTGGAACTGTGAATTTCAAAATATTTTATTTTATTTTACTTTTTTGCTCATTGACAAGAGGAGCAATGGGCAACTCTAATTAATTAATCAGTATAAATGTATTACTGTGTATACTCTATGGAGATTAGTAACAGGCTGAGCCTCAGGTGTGGGGCAAGGACTTGGCAGAATTCCTCCTTCTCCCATGTTAGTCCATCATCCTTCTTATCCAAAAAGGGAGGCTAATAAATTATAATAGCTGTGACAGCTACTTCTGCTCTCTGCTTACCATGTCATAAGTTGTTACATCATAGGCAGATTAAAAAAGAACTTCACAGTTTTCAAGTCTTATAAAATATGATTCAATATACTCTGTCTTTTCTTTAACATGTTATTTTCAACAAGCAGAATTCTTTTACTGTGAAAAAGAATGTGATTTGAATGACTCGAAAACAAAATCTAGATCAAAATAGCTCCCTCATTGACCCCATCTAAAACTGCCATCTGAATATTCAATTTGGATTAAGGAAATGAAGTTTAAGCGTAAGCGATATAGGGCAGAGTTAATTATATGAGACATTATTCCTCCCTAGTATCTAAGTTTAAATTAGTAACAGAGATATGTGGGGTTGAAAGGGAACATTAAAGATGATCAAACTGCAGTATGAAGAAGTTGAATCTTATTTTTTTAAGTTATGCAATATTGAGGAGAAACAAGACTAGAACCCAAATATATTGGTACCTAACACAAAATTTTCACCAATCCAGGATAAGCCCAGAGTAGGGTAAGAAAATGTGCATGGGGAGGGGGCGCCTAGGTTGCTCAGTGGAGTAAAGCCTCTGCCTTCGGCTCAGGTCATGAGCTCAGGGTTCTGGGATAGAGCCCCACATCAGGCTCTCTGCTCTGCAGGGAGCCCGCTTCCTCCTCTCTCTTCTGCCTGCCTCTCTGCCTACTTGTGATCTCTGTCTGTCAAATAAATAAATAAAATCTTAAAAAAAAAAAAAGAAAGAAAGAAAATCTGCATGGGATGTGTAATTAGAATGTCCTAGTTTTTCACTCTGGGTGACTCACTTACTTTCTATATGATGTGAAATTTCTGAGTGATCGTTTTCTCATCTATACCAAAAAGATATAATTGACCTCAAAACCTTTGCATTTAGGGGCACCTGGGTGGCTCAGTCAGTTGAGTCCTACTCCTGACTTTGTCTCAGGTCATGATCTCAGGGTCTTGGGCTCTGTGCTCAGTGAGGAGTCTGCTTCGCTTCCTCTCCCTCTCCTTCTGCCCCTCCCCCCATTGCACATGTGCGCTCCCACATGCTCTTTCTTACTCTAAAATAAATGAGTGAATCTTTAAAAAAAAAGTTTACAATTACTTAATGAGACTAATTATATAGGTGGTTTGTAAAAGCACTACAAAATATATAGTGTATTATCACTTCCAAGCGATATGAAGATTTTATGAAGATTATATGAAATCCAATCATTCTCTTCTCCAGTGAATGTTTTCAATATTATCTCTTTTTACTCATAAGCACTTTATTTATTTTAGAATTTACTTCATAAACAAAAACATAAACATGAATCCTTCTGAGTTGGTAAAGTTATTCAATATTATTGAACTCTGTATCCTTTTCCTGAAAAATTTAATCATATATTGTCTCCCAGGTTTTTGTAAAAATTAAATAATATATGTTCAAAACTAAAAAAACAAAAAACAAAACAAAACCCCACAAAACACAAAACACACAATAGCATGATGCCTAGTATATAGTAACACCCAAACCATTCTTTCTCTTCCTCTTCTTTTCCTTTTAGTGTTGCATTTATGGTGGTTGATTTTGGTAGTGGTGATGGTCTCAGGTTCTTTCTATGTTCCCAGAGTGGTTGTATATCTGAGAGCAGCAAACATTTTTCCCATTTCATAAGTGCTTATTGTCTAGGGTGAGACTACATACACAGCAAGTAAAAATCCATCAGTAATCATTAACTTCACCAATAATCATTAAGTAATCATTACTTAAGCAGTAAATAAATATCAACAGGATAAGTAGAGTCAGGGTACCATCTGAATTCTGTAGATGATGAAAAATGAACGACAAGTAAGAAGATTTAAAAATACTGTGGAACATCTAAAGATAAATCTCAGACCTCAGCTAATTTACAATTTGACCTAAGTATTACTCTGCCTATATATGTGACCTTACTCCAGGATCTAAATTAAAATCAGCATCCTAGAAGTTGTTTCTATTGAGTATACACAGGAATATAAAATGGAGATTTATATGAGGTAGGTAAATTACATAATTCTTGAAAGTAAAAATGTACCAGAAATTTCAGTGACTTGACAAAATACGAGTTTGTTCTTCTTGTTTTTTCTTATATGTAGTCCAGTTTTAATATTCTTGCTTGGGCAGCTTTGCACAAAATTGTGACTTAGAGACCTGGCCATTGCGTGACACTGCTCTCTGGCATAAGACTGCATAGTCAATAGAAGATGACACAGGAGTTTTTAATTTCTGGCTTGGGGGTGTTAGATGTTATGTGGACATTGCTGGTCACATGATCCCCCAGAGCAAAGATGCTAGGAAGTGTCTTCCTGTGAGTCCACAAAGATGAAACTATGCAGGGAATACATACATCATGTCTGCTAGAAACTGCCTTTCCTGTAACCAAAGAGTCTTTCATGGTAAATAGGCAGACCCACTTGATTGCAAAAGCTCTGAAAAATGTGATTGTCCAATGTAGCCAAGAAGAAAGAGATACTATTTGGTGAACACAGAGTGTTGCATCAGTCCCAGTAGTAAAGATGGAAAGACTTCCCTTTCTGGGAAAATCACTGCTTATAAAAAGAATACCAGAAAAGGCATGAGAAAATATACTTCTGCCAACTACTAAGAAGGCACAGCATTAAGAAAGGCAACCATCAGTGTCTGACAATAAAAAGCAATGTGAAATTATTTGGTATTCCTGAACAAACTGTTATTTTATTCCTGCTACATCTGATAAACAATATGTTATTTACTTGTAATGTCTTTCCATTCTTGGCTGATAGGTAAATTCCTAATCATTTTCCAAAATTAATTCAGCCGTCAAAACCTCTGTTAAGACCTACTAATATACTTTCTTCTCCCAATACACAGAACATTTACCAATCTTCTGACCACTTCTCTTCATACTGCATTGTATTTCTGTGTTTGTTTATATGTTTCTTGTAATAAACTCTGAGGAAACAAAATGAATGAAGATTTCTTCTTGTAATTTTCAGATCTAGAATAGGGTGTGACATGTAACAGATGCACAATAAATACCTATTCTTTTTTGGAATTTTTGGTTTAGTAGTAGATCATTGACCAACTTTCCATTTCAATCCATGGCTTCACACAACTTTGAAAAACACATTTTATCAAATGGTTATTAATAAGTTTTCTAGGAAAAAAAGTTCTACCGCATGAATTAAGATGATTAGACTATATGTGTCTTTTGTACTTGGAGTAAGAAGAAAAAATAGTATGGTAGGATGAAATAAATGGTTTGAAGATTAGGAGATGACTGAGCAAAGTGATTTAGGAAATATAACTTTCATGTGAATTGTGAATTTAGCTACCACATTTACAAAAGTAGAAAGAGCTAAAAAATTCCTTGAGACACATTCCATAAGCCTTCTTAATGTAATACATTACAATTTTGAGAAAAGGACCTCTTTTTATCTATGATTTTTGAACTTGTTGTTCTCAGATTATTCGTTGTTTAAATTTATTTTTATTTTACAGCCTTTTGATAATACCTGAGTCCCAAGATCTTCAAATTGTGTTTGTAACTTCTTAAGAAATGATAGCCTACTGAAAAATAGGTGATTCAGAAATATAGAATTCCTAATTATCCATAGTTTGGTACTGTGAAAATATTTTTCAATAATTATGCTTATTTGGTATGCTTTAGTGAAAACATGGATATTTTATTTTCTTAGAAAATATATTGTTTACATTGTTGCTAGATTACTATTTCACACACAGTATTCAAATTAATTTTGAATTACCCTAGGTATTTTTGTGATTCAAGGATAAAGTAAGGACTTCAAGTCTTTTTTGCTGGATATATAAAACAATAAAAAATAATAGGCAGTAATAATTAAAATGAAATTTGCTACTGATAGATACAGTTTCTTTCATTGCTTTCCAAAAGCCAACTGCAAAATAACTAAGTCATTTCCCATTGTTTTGTCTTCCCTCAGATTATTACACTGGATCCAGACTCCCCCAAATACAAGATTGTTGGCACTGGTTCTCGAAGCAAATCCCACTGAGAAGGAAATAAACCAAACGAGAACATTAAACTAAGAACATGATAATTTGATCTGATCATTTTGAGAATGCTGGATATTTTAACAGAACATGTTGCACTGATTCTCATTTTTGTGATGTTAAATATGGACTATTACATTGCAGCTTTCTGTGACAAGTAAGTAGTATCAACATGTATCCTTGATCTTCACCCATTCTAGAGTGGGTCACTACAACTTACTTCAGCACCCTTTGTATTCTTCCTGGTTTCATCACTCATTAAAGCAGTCTTCTATTGACACACTTTAATACAATCCAAACCAAAGGACCTATTTCCTTAAGAATGGCTCCTGGCTCTCATATTCTTCCCCAGCTATTCTTAACTTACACCTTGCACAGGTTCAATGATTTCTGGTGCATCAGCTCTTTACCTGAATATTAGTCTGTTATTGAACTTGAGTGCTATGACCAGTGCTCATAGTTTTTCAACCACAGACATTCTAAACAATGATTTAAGAGTTTTTCTGACTTCTTAAACCATCCTAAGGATTGATAATTCTTAGCCTCACCCACCTGCTGAAAAATTTAGTAACTGTCATTTTATTCATGTTGATTATTCTCTTAGAATAAAATCATAGAAATTACTTCTACAGTCAAGTGTACACAAGTTTAGGACTGCTCATGCATTTTGGACAGTTGTCATCCAGAAAAGTTATATTCACGTGTTCATCTACATTTTCATTCCACTTTTCCTTTTATGAGTTTGCCATTTAAACACACCTCTACAATAATGTATATTACTTTTCTAAGGACAGAGATATATCACCAAATTATTTTAGAGAAAAAAAATCATTACTTCATGTAATACTTAAAGACACGAGCTTTAATTTATGTAAAAGTTGTAACAATTGTACATCTGTATGTGTTAGTAATATCATCTCAAAATATATAAAGCAGAAACTTATTGAACTACAAGAACATTTATAATTTACCAGAATTGGGCGCCTGGGAAGCTCAGTTGGTGCCTTTAGCTCAGGTCATGATCCCAGACTCCTGGGATTGAGTCCCGCATTGGGCTCCCAGCTCCATGGGGAGTCTGCTTCTCTCTCCGAACTTCTCCCTTCTCATGCTCTCTCT
Organism: Mustela nigripes; assembly: GCF_022355385.1. Lineage (NCBI taxonomy): Eukaryota > Metazoa > Chordata > Mammalia > Carnivora > Mustelidae > Mustela > Mustela nigripes. The sequence continues at coordinate 40,628,105 of NC_081561.1, read as the reverse complement.
CACTCTCTCAAATAAATAAATAAAATCTTAAAAAAATAATTTACTGGGATTTAGGTGACTTTATTTTGTTATTAGAATCACCTTTCAATGTAATAGTTGATATATTAAAATAATTTATGTAATATTTGTTAATTATAAAGCTTAAATATAATATAAATTTATAAATATAGTTCTTTGATCAGTAGCCTGTATCTTTTCACATGGTTATCCCACCCATTAAGGTCCCTCACACTCAGTATTATTTACATTACTGACCACATCCAATAAAGTACTATTAACAATTCCTCACATGGAACCCTTACTCCAGCTTTACTCCCTAACTACAGCAAAACCATAAACTCTCACCCTCACCATCATACTTCCCACTGTATCTTGCCTACCCATGACGGCAATCTCAACCCCCCCTTTCCCTACCAAGAGGAGATAATATTTATCATATGCACTCTTTATTTTGTCACTTCTTTTGGATTTTAAATTCCACTGGGCAGTAATATTTTGTTCTGTTTTGTGTTGTTCACTGTGGTGCCTTCACGACTAAAACAATGCCTAGAATAGTTCTAAGGACAGTAGGTGAACGGGAATTCTGCCAAATAGACAGTGAGTATACCACCCTCATTATCTTAATTTTGTAATTAAATTCAGGGTATTTAAAACCTAACCAAGCAAAATAGAAGCTGGTACAAAATGTGCACATACATCCTTACTATCATATAGTGGTAATCTATGCTTGTCACCTTTCTATCCTGAAAATTTGCAGGCTAACCAGGTACCTACTTAATTAGATCCCTTTTCTATATTTCTAGCCCAAATCCTCCAGTGTTTGTCACAGTTATGAATATTTTCATTTCCTTCATTGTGGTCTCTGATTTTTATTTGCTCATCACATTTTCTACATTTTTTTTGGTAAATTTGATGACATTTCTAGAGGGCCTGATATGAAGTAGTAATATTTCTTAAACAAGTATCAGTCCTTGCTCCTTAAATTATATTTTCTACTGAAAAATCCAAAATGGAATCATTAAAATTGGAGGTTAATTAAAAAATGCATTAATTCCTAACCAATTCTATGATCTATATTGTTATAAATTTTCTTGTAATCAGAGAAAAATTTAACTTCATACAAATGAATTCAAATATTTTCAGCGGGATTAGGGATTTAATTTGGATATAGTACTTTGTGGTTTAGGGAAATCACAAAAGTCACTGATAAATAGGTTTCTAGAATTGAAGATCAAAAACCGTGTAGCTAGTTTTTATCTATGGTTTCAATTATTTTACTGAATTTCAAAGTATATTAGCTTTTCCTGTTTTGATTCTATCTTTTGAAGCAGCATTCAGAGTTAAATTGGAGTTCTTGTTTAGAAAGTTGTACTCACTATCTCAGCTGTATTAACTACAAATGCCAGATACTTCATCTATAAATATCATTCCATTTATTCGGTAATGTCTTCTTTCCTTTCCTAGCATTGCTCTTTGACTTTCATTACTGTATATCCATTTTTTTATTAATAAAACATTCCACTATCTTAAATAAACCAGTGATTTCCAAAGGATATTTATTCTATGCTACCAATTTTTTTCATAGCAAAACTGTTACTCTTTTTTTCTATCAGAAATAAGAAATTAAAAATAGAACTTCCCTATGACCCTGCCATTGCACTCCTGGGTATTTACCCCAAAGATACAGATGTAGTGAAAAGAAGGGCCATCTGTAACCCAATGTTTATAGCAGCAATGGCCACGGTTGCCAAACTGTGGAAAGAACCAAGATGCCCTTCAACGGATGAATGGATAAGGAAGATGTGGTCCGTATACACTATGGAGTATTATGCCTCCATAAGAAAGGATGAATACCCAACTTTTGTAGCAACATGGACGGAACTGGAAGAGATTATGCTGAGTGAAATAAGTCAAGCAGAAAGAGTCAATTATCATATGGTTTCACTTATTTGTGGAGCATAACAGATAGCATGGAGGACATGGGGAGTTAGAGAGGAGAAGGGAGTTGGGGGAAATTGGAAGGGGAGGTGAACCATGAGAGACTATGGACTCCGAAAAACAATCTGAGGGGTTTGAAGTGGCAAGGGAGGGTGGGAGGTTGGGGGAACCAGGTGGTGGGTATTATAGAGGGCTCAGATTGCATGGAGCACTGGATATGTTGAAAAAATAATGAATACTGTTATGCTGAAAATAAATAAAAAATAAATTTAAAAAAATATATAATATAAAAAAAAAGAAATAAGCAACTACCCCACTACAACTCCTTTTTTTTTTTTAATTTTATTTATTCCTTTGACAGAGACAGTTCAGAAGTAGGCAGAGAGGAAGGCAGAGAGAGGAGGAAGCAGGCTCCCTGCCGAGCAGAGAGCCCGATGCGGGACTCAATCCCAGGACCTTGAGATCATGACCTGAGCTGAAGGCAGAGGCTTTAACTCTCTGAGCCACCCAGGCGCCCCCCCACTACAACTTCTAATGCCACTCTTTATATTCCATATATACAACAAACACATTAAGTTTAATCTAATAAAGACAGTCATGCAACATGGGGAAATAAATGTGTGTGTGCGTGTGTGTGTGTGTGTGTGTGTGTGTAATATTTTCTCCCAACCAGAAGAAGAGCAGATGGGATGATCAGATATGGACAAAGAATATAGCTATAGAACAATGGTGCCAAAATGTGGTTCTTGTAAAGGCAGCATAACATCATGTAGGAACTAGACTTACTTTCAGAGCTTCTGTGTATAGGGTCCAAGGTCCAGCTTTCTCTGCTTTAACAGATCCTTGAGGTAATTTTGATGTGCACATAATTTGGGTAACCACTGGTATACAGGTAAACAGATCTGAGTTAGAATCATATCTTTTTCACTTCCATGTATGAGATAATATGGGCTGAATGCTTATGAATGTCCCCCAAAGTTCATATTGAAATCCTACCTCCAAGCTGGTAGTTCTAGGAGGTGGAGCCTTTGGAAAGAGCCCATATCTTCAAGGTGTAGCCCTCATGAAGGGAAGTAGTCCCTTATGAAAGAGGCCTGAGAGACAGTTTTGTGTCTTCTTCCATGTGAGAGAACAGTGAAAAGATGGCCATATATATGAGGAGGGGGGCCTTCACTGGATATCGGATCTACTGACCCCTTGATATTGGACTTGCTAGCCTCCAGAACTGTGAGAAATAAACTTTTGTTATGTATGAGATACATAGTCTATTTTTTTTTTTGTCATAGTCCAGAGACCATTAAGCTTTGAGGGAGTTCTATGACTTTTGTAAACCTAGAATACCCTCCTCTATATAATGAAGCTAGTTATTTCTGTACTGAAGCTAGGTGTAGGTAAGTGTGTGAGTGTGTGTGTGAGAGACAGAGAGAGATAGAGGGAGAAAGGGAGAGAGAATTAACTAGAAAACATTTACCACTGTATCTGTCACATAACAGCTTCTTAAAAAACCCAGATTTTCCTATGCCATTTACTACATAATCTGCTCAAGGAAATCTGTTCACATAATAATTACACTTTCGGGGGGGAAGCTAATTTGATAAGCAACGATGTAAGGGAGTCTTCTAAATAATGGATTTTGTGGCTTTCCTATTCTGTGAATTATCCAGTGGGTACAAAATGGGGGAAGCATATCCAAGCATTGTGTCATGTTCATATGTGCAGGGAGTATCCCCCTTAGACCTGGGCAAGCAAGACCTTCCCTGATCAGGGCTCCCTATGTCAGCTCTCAGTTCTTTAGATGCCTTCCTCAAACTTTTCTCAGTCCCCCTCAGATGTCTTGGACATCTTTCCAGCTTTCTGGAAGCACCAGAAAGCAGGTGGTCTGAGGACCTGACCTGGGCCTGCTTTAGTCCTGGGTCCAGCAGCACCTTCTACAAAATTTCCAAAACTCCTCCTCCTCCCTGGGTGTCTAGGATAGCCTGGATTCCCCCAGGCACCAGAGGTTGCCCCATGTATCAGAATAACCTTTCCACTTTCCAAGCAATAGCAGAATGAATTGACCCTTCTTCTGAATCCTATCAAAATGCAAGGTCAAGAGGCTTTAACTATGATGAACAGCCCACGAGATAAGTCTTGTTTTTTAGTTATGTCATTGTGAATATAATTCTCTTTTTCTTTTTACCTTTATTATGTCCTTACTAAATCATATATAAATATGCTGGAGAAATAGTGAACAGATTAGTATTATATAACTTTTATTTATTTAATTAAAGTTCTTATTTAAGTTCCAGTTAGTTAACATACAGTGTAATATTAGCTTCAGGTGTACATTTGCATACATCGCCCAGTACTCATCAGGACAAGCCAAGTGCCCTCCTTAATCCCCATCACTGACTCCACCCATCCTCCCATATACTTCCTCTCTGGTAATCATCAGTTTGTTCTTGACAGTTAAGAGTCTATTTCTTGGTTTGTCTTTCTCTCTCTCTCTTTTTGTCCCTTTGTTCATTTGTTTTATTTCTTAAATTCCACATAAGAATGAAATCATATGGTATTTGTCTTTCTCTGACTTCCTTATATCACTTAGCATAATACACTGCTGCTCCTGCCACCTCGTTGCACATGCAAAGCTACCCATAATCTTACCACCAACCACCTATATTTAACCTCTATTTTACATTATGTTTTTTTGAAACTGGAGCTTCATATATAACTGAACATGAATATATATATATGTGTGTGTGTGTGTGTGTATACATACATATATATATACACACATACATATATATATGAAATCATAGACATAAGGTTTTGAAACTTTATATAAGTTAACAATTTTTGAACATCTTGTCATATTGGTAAATGGAAACATATATTTTATTTGTATAATCTGTTTTATTCTGTTTCAGAATTTATTTAGTTATTACCTCGCTGAGTGATTTCATTACTTCCAAAGCAAGTAACATGTTGATAGACAATGAGGTACATTTGCATTTGTTTTTGGTTCATTTTGGCAATGAAAACTATGAGTCAGAAAACACAGTCATATATTTGCTGACGGAAATGTAAATTGACAAAAATATTTTGAACGACAATTTAGAAATATGTATCAAAAGCCTTGAAAAATAAACCTCCCAACTTGGAGTCAGCAATTATTTTTAACAAATTTATTCTGTACAAAAGGAGTGAAAGAATGAAGGAGGTATATAAAAATATATTTCAAAAATTATTTGTAACACTAAACTATAAACTGAATTTCATTATGCTTAAAATTATATATAATAAAAATAATTTTTTGAATGAATACTTGATATTTTCTTTTTGTACTTCAGATGGTTTACATAGCAATACTTTAGTGGTTCTTTTTAATAAATATTTGTTTATTTAATGTTTACTTTTATTTGGGCAGAAAGAAATAATAAGGAAGAAAATTGATATATCCAAATATGCTATATATCTCAAAATAAAATATAAAATATTAAAATATTACCCATTTTTGTAATAGTGCTCGATTGCTCATTTTAGGAACCAGAATCCAACTTTCAAATCCATATATAAAAATGAAATAGGGAAAATTGCTATATTCTTTATTTAACTTAGAAAAATGGTATGTAATATGACCAAAAATAAAGATTATTACAAGTTACACAATATAACTTCTAATATACAAAGACATTTCCTGTAAAAAAAATCTGTAGCTAAACTGTGTTCATAATATCTAAAATATTCTGGTGAAATAATTTCACATTTTATTTTTAGAGTGTGACTCATCTATTAATATCAGGAAATTTCCACTAAATTTTAAAATATTTATCCTTAAGTTGTATTAGTTATTAGGCTGATGCTCAGTTAACAAAGTCATGGAATAGTAATCCATGCAATTTATGAAAATTTAGAGGTTTTGCAAATTTTACAATAACTGATTCTGTAATTTTTTTAAAATATGGGCTTAATATAGGTGCTTATGAAATGTAAGTGGATTTGTGTTTAAAACCTGAGTATTAACAATAAGAAAAATATTAATTGGTTTGGATGAAGCAAATTTAATATCAGTATGGTATTCCTAATTCAATTTTATAGTTATTAATATGGTTTACAACAGAATCATAAAGGAACATATACACAGGTGATTAAGCATAATTTCTAAAAAAATCTAGAAAATAAATTGCTATTATCAAACTTTAAAATGACTTAAAAAGATGGGATTTTCAGGATAAGTTCTTGACTTCCTGTTGCTTAGCCCTAAAGGAATTACTGCCCATCACTTAACACACCCTTGTTGAGTTACCATGACTACCATTGCTCTGGTTACCATGCCAAAGTGTTCTTTGTTATTGATTCAGGAATTTAAAATTTCAAACGTAGAATTTTCAAACATAGAAATCATTTAATCCAAACATCAAATGTAATAAGTGAAAGAAGAAATCCAAAGCAACAAGAAAGAAACAGTTTTAAAAAGAACAATATATAGGTTAGACATATGTGAATATTCCTAGCATAGCTAATGTAGAACTTATTAATAAAAAATATACAAAAATAAATATTAAAAATATGCAAGCCATGAGAAAGAAAATTCATGTCTTTTTAACATATAAAGAGGTGCTCGATTTTGGTAGTTTTCAGATTAACTGTAAGTTAAAGCAAAAATGATAGATTAGCTTCATCCACCTAATTGGCAAATACTTAAGCACCATTCAAACTTTACAAAAAATGCAGGAAAATAGAAACTCTCACATATTACTAGTGGAAATGTGAGATGCTGCACACAACTTTTTTGAAACAGTGGGCATTCTTTTGTCATAAAAATAAACATTACTTTTAAAAAGCTTCTTTGACTATTCAATTCATATATTCATATAAAAGCACAATTATAAAATAGCAAATGCACAAGTTAATCATTCTAGCATGTCTTGTGGGGCCAAAAACAGAAACAATGGAAACGTTCAGGAGAAGGGGAATAGCTAAATGATTTTGGCATGTATGTGTTATGTGATATTTTACAGATATGAAAAATGTTGAATTTAATATATACATATTGAGTTGAATAGTTTTCTAGGATACATTTTAAGGGGAAAAATCAAAGTAAAGAATAAACATTGTTGTATGATCCCACTTTTTTTTTAAAGAAACAAACATTAAAAATGACTATAAAGCTTTATGATTTTGTGTTTGTGAATGTTAACATGAAGTATGATGAAGGTGAATGTGTATGGATAAGAGTAATCACATTTTCTTTTTTTTAAATGTTTATAAGAAAGTTTCTTAATAAACAATGACTCAAGAGAGTAATGATTCTACTTTAGTTATGACATGATCATGATGTGGGTCAAATTATTTTATATCCTTTTGCTATGAAACCCCTGGAAGTTCTAGCCTAGGTAATTAGCCAGGGCATAGCTGAGCACCCCCAAAATCAAAGAATGCCAATAATGAAGAGGGAGATGAAAAGTAAACAAATGATTGTGAGCTTACAGTCCTATCCACTGACATGAGTAGGATAACTGTGTATTAACTGCCACATGGAGACCAGAGGAATAACACTGGAATTTAAATAATCACATAATACTGTGACCATGAAAGGTATACATTATGTGAAAAGTAGGACTAGAAAAAAATGTGCTCACTATTACAGGGACATATACAATACCATGTGTGTCTCTGCCAGGCTTTTCTGGGTATTTAATATTATTGTACCACCCTAATGCAGGTTTGAAATTAGAGTTTGTATGACGTATTTTATAAAATCTCCAAGCCAAATAATTAATGCAAAAAGAGATTCTCTTGTGATACCTCTTGTCAACTCAAATAAAGCAAATGTAAATGAGAATTTTCATATCTAAAGATGAAGATTCCATTCTTCCTATTCTTGTTCCAATAATAGAAGAAATTAATCTATGAAAAACTGGGAAGTTTTTCAGAATTACTTAGAGAATGAATGAATTCCTGTTTGAGTAGTAAGAAATATAAAAATAAGATAAAAGAATATGATTAAGGAGTGGAAATCTATTTCTCATTTTCATTCTATTTCCATCCAGGAAATGGGAAAATTAAAGAACAGGAATTCAAGAAGAAAGTTTTCAAAGGAGAAGCTAAAATAGATGTGTTAAAGAAATCTATATATAAAATGTATACTGATCTATTTAAGATATGCATAAAAAACTTTTGGTTAAAAATGACAATTAAGTGCATTGGAGCAAAAATAATTTCTTTTAAATGTGAAAATAGGACTAAGAGTAAAGACATTCCAAACTAGAACTTTTTCACTCTACTCAAATTTCCTACAAATTCTCTACATTTTATTCTCAGCACTTGATGTTTCCATGACTTATGGGGAAAGGAGAAAACATTAGTCATGAATTATTTCAATATCATGTCCATCTACTTCCTACTATAATTCCTTATCTCTGGTTCAGAGAAAAAGCTATACTATCTCTTGAAGAAGACTAATCACCTGCACAACTGCCATTTTACTCTTAATATTTCTTCACAAATTACTTCATTACATGTGTGATCCCATTAGCAACATGCATAATTCCAAGTTAGCTCTCAGTAAGTTGCTACTGAGCAAAGCTTATTTGGTTCTCTAAAACAGACAGTTATACCACTGAGGAGAAAGGCAGATTTGAAGCTAGAATTTGAAAATTGAAAAGGATAAACCAGCAAAATATTAGCTGGGGAATAAAGAAGATTAAAAGAATTCTCTTCCAAAAACTGATAAACTTTAATAGGATAGAGTCATTTAAAACATTTTGAAGTGGCACAAAATAAAATTGTGTCAAATGTAATATATTGCACAAAATATAATTCTATTATCCCAACTCACCACAGATTTATGTAATATAATGCATATTAATAGAAGAGAACAAATTGGAGGTTAAAACAATAACAAATATATTAATAGAAACTTTTTTGAGTTTCATGATGAAAATTAATAATTGTCAACATATGGTAAAATTTTCTGATTTAAAAGTGTGTCCAGTGCACTTGGGTGGCTTAGTTGGTTAAGCGTCTGCCTTCAGCTCAGGTCATGATCCCAGAATCCTGGGATTGAGTCCCACATCAGACTCCTTGTTCAGCGGGGAGCCTGCTTCTTCCTCTGCCTGCTGCTCCCCTGCTTGTGCTCACTCTCTCTCTCTTTCTCTCTCTCCGACAAATAAATAAATAAAAACTTTAAAAAAATTTAGAAGTATGTGTCCAGTGTGCCCATATTGCAGATAGCTGATCACATCACAGGGACCTCATTCATTCCCATCATTGGCCTTCTTTGCCAGTTTACAAATATACCCTTCAATTTTAGACACATGAGCTATGGACCTCACAAAATGTAATTAATAACTTTCACTCTTAGTCCTCCTCACTAGCCAGTATTTGGGGAGATGAGTGGGTAGAGCGGTTCCTGTGACAAATGTGCCACACACAGATAGCATTCATACTTTATCCTCAATGACTGAACTGCAGTGCCTGAGTCCTCCTTCCCTCTGGAATGTTCTTTTTTCTAGAGTATCATTTATTTTCCCAGCTGTGTAAAACCTTTTATGTTGCTGAGGATAATTTCTATTTTGAGGATTAGTGATGATTCAGTTTCTAATATACCAAATATCATTATTAATAATCAAATAATAGTGATGAGGGGTATCATCATGGATTCCTTTAGTGGTGTTGTTTTGTAAGCTTTGGTGAGAATGACTGCCCTACCATTGAAAATGGTGATCTTTCTTAGCTCTTAAGACAAGAGAATAAGGCATTTATAATTTTTTTTAATTATTTTACTGCTAGTTGGGTGGTTATGGCAATTTCTGAAACAGTGGTTTTAAATAAACCTTTCTTGTTGCTTATTCTGTACATTCAGTGAAATATGCTTTTAATAAATGCAGAAAATTACTTTGCAATACTTTCAAATGTAAAATTTTATATCAATTTTGAGGAAATATTTACCTTGTGGTACCCTACCTGTAAAAAACATTAAATCGAGTTTATTTGAAAGTTCTTCTTTCATCCTGTGCAGATGCCTATAGTGCAATAGAATTAATGAACAATAGAAGACTATAGTGCAATAGAATTGTTTATAACGTAATTAAACTTATTCAAATCAATCTTATCATTTTGGTGCTTTCTTATTTATTAAGATATTAATATCTGCATGTACCTTTAAAAAGATACTGCTTTAGTAGTGCCTGGGTGTGCCAGTCAGTTAAGTAACTGACTCTTGAATTTGGTTCAGGTCATAATCTTAGGGTCCTGAGATAGAGATCCACACGGGGCTCCACATTGTTTCTATAATGTAAAATGTGTCTTAAATGTCTATTACTGGGGGTCCTAGGTGACTCAGTAGGTTAAGGAACTATTTCTTGATTTTAGCTCAGGTCACAAGCTCTGCATCAGGCTTCATGTTAGCTAGGGAGTCTGCTAGAGATTCTTTCTCTCCCTCTCCTTCTGGACCCCACCCCCACTGACTGGCTCTCTCTCTCAAATAAATACATAAAATTCAAAGAAATGTCTGCTACATATGTTATGCTGTTAAATATTTTGTTATGTGAATATCTTCTATAATAACCTTTTCAGGTTTTTTTCATAATTCTCTGAGGATCAAATCAAACAGTATATATGAATATGGTTGAAAAAAATGTAAACTTTTTGTAAGTAAATTATTTTATTATACAGAGGGAAAATATCATAGCTTCTTTGTGAAACTATAGCTCTTTCATATAAATAGAAATGTGAATTATGAGGTGAGGGAACTGTTGAAAGACTGTGGGTCATAGTGCACATATTTAATGATACTCGTTTGACATCAATTTCTATTTACATGAGTGCTTATTTTTTTTATTTAAATTACACATTTACAAGACTCATGACCTTCTCTTGTTTTTTACCATTACATTTTAAAAGTCATCATTTTCTAACACATGCATTGTATCCTTCTCTTGTTGATTCAAGCTATCGGTAACTCATATTAAAGGCTCTGAGAAGCCCTATGGGATGTTGTATTTAAATAAGAATTCGTCAGTATTGTTTTCCTCATATAAAGTATTCCTCAAAATTTTGGAAAATAATCTCAAAGTATTATAATACTAGCAAATAGACTGTGAACAATTAATGAGGTGGTGTTTGGTGTTTGTGTGTGCAGCAAATTTTAAGAAACCAAGACTCACAACCATGGTTCAAATCCTATGTTAGTCTTTAATTTCTACATTCTTAAAATAACACCAGTAAGTCCTACCAGTAGAAATACATGAGATGATACAATGAAAATGGGTTTAAGGTCCTTTACAGGGTAACTTGTTATAGTAAAGTTATCCCTCATTTCTTAATGACAAAAATCTCCTGTAAAAATCCTAAAAGCCTGATCTGAAAAACAAGATTCATGAGAAACAATCTGGTTTACAAGAGATTTTAAGGATATTAATACCCATATGGGAATTTACCATCCTAGAGCACAATTGTTCCAGAGGTCCAAGAACAGATCTACTTATCAAAAACAGCAGATACGGTCCAAGGTTATAAATCTGGAAAATAAAATAAAAGCCAAGACCAGTTGATTAAAATAAAAAAATACACACACACACACACACACACATATATTTAAAATATGCTAAATATTTTAAATATATTAAATTTAATTATATTAACTATATTAAAATATATAATTATATTTCATATAAAATATAATATAATGTAAAATTTATGATACTATATAATAATACTATATATATTATATATTTATAACTAGAGTCAAATTGAAGCACTCATGTTGGAATATATATTTGATTCCTTCTCTTAGATATATCTTGTGGTAAACCAATGTATTAGGGTACATTTATCAAGTGAGCATAAAATCAGAACATTAAATTCAGTTAATTAATTATAGGCCAGGAACTATGGTAGTTACATGATTTAAAATACAATCTTTTTAGATTGGAGTGATCTTTTGTAGCCATTTCTTTTTTTTTTTTTATTTGAGAAATTATGCAAGTAATTTTATTTTTATTTTTTTTTAATTTTTTATTTTTTATAAACATATATTTTTATCCCCAGGGGTACAGGTCTGTGAATCACCAGGTTTACACACTTCACAGCACTCACCAAATCACATACCCTCCCCAATGTCCATAATCCCACCCCCTTCTCCCAAACCCCCCCCCCCCGGCAACCCTCAGTTTGTTTTGTGAGATTAAGAGTCACTTATGGTTTGTCTCCCTCCCAATCCCATCTTGTTTCATTTATTCTTCTTCTACCCACTTAAGCCTCCATGTTGTTTTGTAGCCATTTCTAACAATATAAATTATCTTGTTAGTGGCTCCAAGTAGTTTAACCCATTGAACATGGTTGCTTCAATAATGTGCATAATTTAGGTGGACATCTCAGAGATTTGTCTTTCACAGTCTCATTTTTATATCTTCTTAAAACTTCCTAACCCCTCTTGTGGCTAGCAAACTCCATGTCTTTCTTCAGGTGTGTAATGTGTTCAATCTAATCCTGTTTTGCCATCTTATCTCTGATATTGAGCTTATATTTTTGCTTTGACCTATCAAAAATTAAGCTCATGGGCCCAACTTTATAGAAGATATGATTTCTCTTTTCTTTTCTTTTTTTTTTCTTTTTTCTTTTTTTTAGGAAGCAGCAGGCAGCTTGTTTGCTCTGGCCAGCAGCAAATGACACATCCCGGCCCCCAACCACACAACCATGGAGGGGATCACATGGAGGTCAGGCAGGGGAAAGTCAGGCGGTTAGCATGTCAGCAGCGTTTGGGGGGCGCCCAATGAGGATGAGAGGTGTCTCTGATTCTGTGTCTGTGGTGGGAGGGGCTCTGCCGGTTGTCCGACCCCTTCCTTTGAGATTCTGTCTCAGTGACCTTCCAATCCCCTGGAAACCACAGCACCCATCACCATGGATCCACCAGCAGGTCCCACAGCCGGGTTCCACTGGAGTCAGATAAGTCAGCAGAGAAGATGCTGGGGGCTGGGGAGCCACAGCCTAGAAGGGGACCCCCACTTAGAGCCTCCAGCCAGTCCAAGGAGTCTGTGGGGCCCCTGGGAGAGGGGGACGGGAGTTTGTGGGGGACGGGAGTGAGGAAGAGAAGACAGATGAGAGGCCTTCGGAATCCGGGGAGGAGGACAGCACGTGGAAGGAGCCGGGAAGTCCAAGGGGATGGGGGGCAGCGGGTCCTCAGGCTCCACCTGATCCTCCAGGATGTCATCAATGCCCCGGTTCGGAAGCAACTGCGCCCTGCGGATGGCCTCCTGCAGCTCCTCCTCCAGAGTCAGGGCCGCTGTGGGCAGTTCGGAGCTGGAGCCGCAGCCACAGCCTGGAGTGGAGTCAGAGCCGGAGCCGAGGCCAGAGTCGGAGCGGCCTCTTTTCTTTCTTTCTTCTTCTTCTTTTTTTTTTTTTTTTAATTTTATTTATTTATTTGACAGACAGAGATCACAAGTAGGCAGAGAAGCAGGCAGAGAGAGGGGAGGAAGCAGGCTCCCTGCTGATCAGAGAGCCCTATGCGGGCCTTGATCCTAGGATCCTGAGATCATGACCTGAGCTGAAAGCAGAGGCTTTAACCCACTGAGCCACCCATGTGCCCCCACTGATTTCTCTATTCTAAGTGAGATATCTCACATAACCTCAATGCCAACATTTTTATTGTCAGAAAGTAAAACAAATGGGATGCCTGCTGAGGAGGTGCAGTTGGTTAAGCATCTGCTTGGATCAGGTCATGATCCAAGCTTCCTGGGATCAAGCCTCACATCAGGTTCCCTGCGCAGTGGGGAGCCTGCTTCGCCCTCTCCCTTTGCCACTCCACCTGCTGGTGCTCTCTTGCTCACAAATATATGACATCTTAAAAAGATATACATTTTAAAAAGTAAAACAACTGAAGACTTTCAAAAAGAAAAAAATGAAACACTAATTTGCCTAAAGCAGCTTATATATAAAAGATGATAGTTGGATGATGATAGATAGATGATAGATGATAGATAGGTAGATAGAGAGGGAGGGAGGGAGGGAGGAAGGAGGGAGAAAGGGGAGAAAAAAGGGAGCAAGGAGGGAAGGAAGGAAAAAAGGATCATTATTTTGCCTATACTAAGAAAGAAGGTGCATAAATGACTAGGTGATTATCTTAGAATGTATACAATTTATGTAAACTCAAGTCCTATACATATAGTGCAAAGGTATTTGGGATAAGTTAAAATGTATTGAGTATGGGATTACATATGTGGGGTATTATGGGACATTGGGATTTTTCTATTGAATTTCCGTTTACTACTGAAAAATTTCATGTGGGATTTGGAATTCCAAAGGCCTAATACTACTATGTTTAATACTCCAACATTTCTAGTCTTATTTGAAATACAAATTATATAATTCCTGACTTTGTGGTAATAGAAAAATATATTCTCTGTCTTTTAAAGGACAATTCCACTCCAGTGTTACCACGTAAAATATATTTGCCTCAGCAAGAGTTTTCTATGAAAGTTGCTGCACAGCTGATCACCCATCTCCCTTGGAGTCAATTATTTTTAAATTTCCAATCTGGATTTAAGCCTAGTCATTGTGCCAAAGGGATTTTCAATAGAGTTTGTAATGACTTGTTACTTGTGCTGAGATTTCTCAGGCAACTTTGATTCTGCTTGATCTATTGTTGCATTTGATTTTATAGATCACTGAGGAATATACAACCACTTCTATCACCATGTGTAACTTCTGAATTCTAATCTAACTTGCCTTTGCCCAACAACTGTGTTGGACATACAGAGTCACGGAGTATGTGTTCTTCTTAGGGCTCTAAATGCCAGTGCTCTTTAAAATATAGACTGAGAGCTACTTTGTCTAAATAAATATGTTTAGAATGAGTTGGGTTAGTATTGTTTAGAGGATAGAATTGTTTCTCCTTGTCTATAATCTCCTTGACAGATGTTGGACTATTGCCTACACTATGCTGGGTTGGTAAATAAACTGCTGTTGTTTTCATACTAAAATCCTAGAGGTTATGTTAGATCACACTTTCATGATGCACCTTAATGCAAAACATCTGTTTCACAATCTACTCTCAATCACCAAAGGTATAAAGAATATTAAGTTTCTTTTTCTCTCTGACTCATTAGCTTACTGATGAGCATTGTTATATGCAACCATAAGGAATGCCTAACAGTAAAAAATATAGTCCTTAAGGCAGTTGAGATAATTAAAACAAACAAACAAACAAACAAACAAAAACAAAAACAAGCTTACAAGGAGCCTTAGTTTCACAATAGCTCCTATGTTTTATTCAGTATCTTCTCTCTTGGATCTCTATTAAATACCTACAGCTTTGAATTAGCTGTCTTCCTTTTCCTCATCTACTCTTGCATGTCCCACAATGGGTAACAGAGTCATTCATTACTTCTTGCAAGATAATGGGTCTGGTAGTATAGACAAACTTATGCAGCTTCTAGAAAAATATAGTGCTCCACATTTTTACACCTTAATCCACCTCTATTGGCATTTGCAAGGACTTTCTCCATGGCTTTCTCAGCCTAGGAAGTCTCCTTAGGCTGCCCAAAGTCAAACTTTTAAAGCACAGCTTATGAGACTCACTACAAAATGGTTCTTGCCTACCTCTTCAACTTCACTTTCTGCCACTGCTCATTACTCATATCCTATTTGGGAACAACTAAATTGTAGTTCCAAGAAGATAATGTGTCATTGTTCACCTTCATGCTATTTCTTAGACTTTACCATAACACCAAGGTCAATTTACAAGATCCTCAGATGATTTCTATCGTACTGACACTTGTGGAACTTATCCCTTTGAAATCACCAGTGGATTTGTTGTTCTTTCCTGCTATACTGAGAATACTTGAAAGTGATGATGTCCTTTTGGTATCTGTTATTCCAACTCCTGGCTTCTAATAGTGTGATCAATAAATCATTGTTTTCTCTTTTCTTTTTCCAAAGAAAACTATACTTGAGATGTCCATCTTCCAAGCAAAGTAAAACGGTGAATAACTAGGTTTCAAATAAATTATTAAGAAAAAATATTAATATGTGACCATCCATCCATTTATCCATTAATTAATTTTTTTATTATTATGTTCAATTAACCAACATATTACATCATTTGTTTTGATGTAGTGTTCAAAAATTCATTAGTTTTTTATAACACCCAGTACTCATCACAACGCATGCCCTCCCATCACCCAGCATTAATTAATGTTAAATGGCATTTTACATGTGAAACAAAACAAAACAAAACAAAACAGGAATCTTTGGACCTTGAAAGAATAGTCAGAAGTCTGTCATATCATTCAGCTACACAGAACCCTGACTCTCTTGGAAATTTCAACAACTCCCCTTGTATTTTGCATTTCATTGTCTCTCGCCTTATCAAGGATATAGTTTATCTCGTCATTCCCTTTTTCCAAAAACAGTAATTTATTCTTCAATAATGGATTATTCACATAAAAATATATTCTAATAATTCACATTGATTTTTTTTAAAATTTCCTTTGATTCCCTATACCCTTTCATTTATTCAATCATTTCTTTGCTCCTCTTCAAAGAAACTTACTGACCATATTTATTTATTTTTTTCTTTTCTATTTCCACTAATACCAACTCATTCAAAGCACCACAATCACTGGCCACGAATCCTGCAATTACTTTATAATTTATATGTATGCATGCATTCTTACCAATTCCAGTTTTTTACTTATCATTCAAATTAAATTTTAAAAATGTAAACCAGATCATACCATTCTCTTGTTTAATACCTCCCAAGGGTTTCTAATGCTCTTAGAGTAAGATCTAAATTATTCACCCTCAATTAAAGCTGACCAGGATTCTAGCCTCTCTGTTTTCTGAATTCCTTCCACCATAATCAAAGCTTTGTCTACCCAAAATCCTTGTCCCAAGTTAGTGCCCTTACCTCTCCCTCCCAAGTTCATGTAAGTGTTGACTGCTAAAGGATTTACAGATCTACTTTCCTCTATATAATTGCCCTCAGGTGACGGAAGCCATTTTCGTAGGAAAGTCAAATCCTCCTGATAGATGGTCACCCCAACCAATGGCTAGCTGAAACTGGGCATAACTGACGAGCTCACTGCATCAAGAGTATATGATACTATACCACCCAGTTAATACCTGAACCTACAACTGCACTGAGAATTTTTCCCGAACCTGCTCTGTTTTACCTTCTCCTTTGCAGGTTATTTTTCTCCCCTCTTGAGTACTTCAAAAATTGATATAAAAACCTGCTTCTAGGAACCTGATCTAAGAAACTTTTCCTCACTATGCTTAATCATGCTGACTTTCTCCTTAATACATATGAATTATTATTCTAATGACATTTTTACTTGATATTCTTTCATTTAGTAATGTTCATCATTCACCATTCTTCCAAATATCACAATTTAATTCACAGTTTGGTTACCATTAACTTTTTTTAAAAATAAATACAGTTGTTTTATTTATGTTTTCCTTTATGAAGTTTTCCTTTATGAAGCAAAAATGCGTAAGAGCAGGGGTTTTTGTCTTCCTTTTCTGGCCAGTTATCCCCAAAACATATAAGACTGCCTGACACTCAATAAATGTTCAATAAATATCTGTTGTACAAATGGATGCTTATACAGCAGAGAGATATTGCATTCACAGACTCCATATAGAGTTGGTTGCTCTAAGGTTTAAAATCTTCCCTTGCATTGGCCTGGGGATATCACACTCTTCATAGTTCTTTTCTAAATCTCTGGCTACTATTTTCAGACTCATTTAAGTAGCTAAATAACCTAGGGCCATGAATAATTTTGCATACTCATTCCTCAGACTGCCCTTGCTGTTTTCCTTATAAGTAATTTCCCTACTTTTCTGTCCCTTTTCAGTTTGAAAGCTTTTAGGAGAGAGCTAGCATGGGCCATACATGATGTATATGATGGATGAGGCCTATGTATCCCTTTATCCCCTTGAGAACCTTTTAAAAGTGATGAACATTCTCCAACACTTCATCTTGACAGATGGGAATCTACACTGATATTACAGTTGCATAGTCAGTTAGGGTTCTCAGAGAAGCAGAACTCATAGATCTGTCTGTCTATATCTATGTACAGAGATACCTACCATAAGGAATTGATTCATTAGATTACAGAGGCTGAGAATTCTCAAGAACTGCAATTGACAATTTGGAGTCCAGGAGACCCAACAGTGTAGTTCTAGTCTGAAACCAACAGGCTTGACCCTTAGGAAAACCAATGACTGGATCTGATTTCAAAAGCAGGAAGAAGCTATTGTCCTAGTTCAAATAATTATGCAGAAGGAATTCCTGTGCTAAAGGGAGAGTTAGTGTTTATATTCTATTAAGTCTTTCAATTGATTAGATGAAGGCCACCACATTGAGGAGAGAAATTTGCTTTACTCAGTCTACTGATTCAAATGTTCATCTCGTCCAAAAACATCCTATTAAACACACCCAAAATAATGTTTGAACAACTATTTGGGGACACTTTGACCCAGTTAAGTTGACACATAAAATTAAGCATCACACACACAAATGAATTTATGTTCAGAAAAGAATTTTTCTCTTCTTGCATCTTCAGAATGGCATTGATATGAAGTTAGGAGTGGGCTTTTCATACTTATAATGTTAAGAAAATTATATACCTTTATTGACTTATTCTTTTACACACCTACACACACACACACATACACACACACACACACACTCACTCTATTTCTTATACCTTAGCTTTTTTGGATAGACAAAGAAAAGTATCAACATTTGTAGACTTCTAAAACAAAGCTAAGTAACCTAAATCTAACTACAAAGTGCCTCTGTCTATAGGGTGTGTTAGAATTCAAATGTTATGTTTATAGTATGTTAAATTCCACATCATTATTGAATTTTTATTCTATTAATTATTTTGAGGAACTCTAAAATTTAAGTGATAAGTGTGATTTATTCTCTCAAAGTAGCAAAATGGTAGCCTAAAATCTGATGATAATTTAGAAAACCAAATACCATGTTGACTTGTTAATTCTAAAACTAAGTGAGTCTTTCTTTTAATTTTCTTTAGGACTCATATGTCTTGTTCAGAGATACAAGGCAAATAATTTACAATATATTACAATTTGTATGTATTTAATATATTCTTAACATTGTTTTATTGCTTTCTTTTTCACATAAAAGGCATTCACACTATAGTCTATTTCTTACTGGAAGAAAGATATTTATATTTCAGTATGATGATATACATTCTATCAATACAAACTTCAATATACAAACACTTTTATGTTTGATGTGCAAACACAGTTTCACATGAGGGAGTCACAGAGATGTTCTGCCTACACTTTTCAAACACTATCATACAAAATTCCATTTTAAAAAGATTAATTATTTATTTTAGACATAGTGTGCACATAAATGCAGTGGGTAGGGGTAGAGGGGAGAGAGAGAGGGAATCTCAAGCAGACTCCCTACTGAGCCTGAAGGCCAATGCAGGGTTTCAATCTCAGGACCCTGAGATCATTACCTGAACTGAAATCAAGTCAGATGCTTAACCAACTGAGCCACCCAGGTGCCCCTACCCTGCAACATACTATTTTTAACAATCTAAAATTAGTGTCTATGAAACATTTATGTGAAAATATAAAGCACATAATATAGCTATCCCATAAAATTATGCACATACAAAAGTATTTTATCACCTAATAATCATACTACTTTACTTTTCTTTCCTTGATGATCTGGGAAACTGAAGTGATATTCTCTTAAGCAGCTCTAATTTTCTGTCAAAACCATGCCTTACATAAGCTAATATACTCTCTTACATTTTCTGTGGAAATATTACCATTTCTATCTAATCATTACTGAAACAATAAATCTTCTGAAGTTACAGAGCTAAGAACAGGATGGAAATAGGTTTGCTGAAATAATGCCACACACCAATATGACAAATTCTACTTTGCATGAACTACAGCAATTTTTTTTCCCTCAAAAGCAGACATATTTTAAATTACAACTACCTATATTGATGAATATCTTGCACAGTTTTGGGTGATTATATCAATTTAATGTTTCATGTATTAATGAATTAATACCAATATATTAAATAGCATGATTGAGATAATTTGGATCTTAAGTATTACTACTACTGACAGAGCATTTTCTGGATAACAGATCATCAGTTTTATCCCAATTGTCTGACAAGTATGAATGATTTCCAGACCAGAGTGGCTAAAATGACTTTAATCCATTTTAAAATTAATGAATTCTATTCTATTCTATCAGTGCAAGAGATTTACACTCAATACGGAACTAACGTAAAATGAAAAGATTTTAAAACATAAGCCAGGGTACCAGGAAAATCAAAAGAAAGAAAGACAAGGTGCACTGTTAGAAGATGTCACCTTGGGCAGAGCTCAAAGAACTTTAATTGAACAATAAATTGTCTGGAAATTTTCCTTCTGCAAATATATTCTTAGTTGCTTGGATAAGTCAGGTTTTGGCTTGCATTTGTCCCCACATTCTCACTATGCTTTGAGTTGGAGTTACATTGAACACGTAGAAGTCTTGTCTTTCAATAAACCCAAAAAGAGTATTACTTGGTAAATAAGGAATGATAGCTTAACTAACACCAACTAGCTCTAGGCTAATGCCTGTAATATAAACACTCTGGGCCACATTAGTTCACATGCTCTTTTTCTTTTTTTTCTTTCTTTCTTCCTTCTTTTTATCATTCATTTTTAAAATTTAATTAAATTTAATTTTTTTCACTGTTCCAAAATTCATCGTTTATGTACCACACCCAGACCCCGTGCAACAAATGCCCTCCATAATACCCACTACCAGGCTCACCCAACCCCCCACCCATCTCCCCTCCAAAACCCTCAGTTTGTTTCTCAGAGTCCCCAGTCTGTCAAGGTTTGTCTCCCCCTCTGATTTTTCCTCACCCATTTCTCTTCTCCATCTCCCAATGTCTTCCATGTTATTCCTTACGCTACACAAGTAAGGGAAACCATATGATAATTCACTCTCCAAGCTTGGCTTATTTCACTCAGCACAATCCCTTCCAGTCCTGTCTATGTTGATACAAAAGTTGGGTATTCATCCTTTCTGATGGAGGCATAATATTCAATTGTATACATGGACCACATCTTCTTTATCCATTCGTCTGTTGAAGGGCACTATGGCTCTTTCCACAGTTTGGCAACTGTGGCCATTGCTGCTATGAACATTGGGGTTCAGGTGGCCCTTCTTTTCACTATATCTGTATTTTAGGGGTAAATACCCAGTAATGCAATTGCAGGGTCATAGGGTAGCTCTATTTTTAATTTCTTAAGGAATCTTCACACTGTTTTCCAAAAGGGCTGCACCAACTTGCATTCCCACCAACAGTGCAAGAGGGTTCTCCTTTCTCCACATCCCCTCCAACACTTATTGTTTACTGTCTTGTTTATTTTGGCCATTCTAACTGGTTTAAGGTGGTATCTCAATGTGGTTTTGATTTGAATCTACCTGATGGCTAATGATAATGAACATTTTTTCATGTGTCTGTTAATCATTTGTATGTCTTCTTTGGAGAAGTGTCTATTCATGTCCTATGCCCACTTTTTGACATGATTATCTGTTTTGTGTGTGTTGAGTTTGAGGAGTTCTTTACAGATCCTGAATATCAGCCCTCTGTCTGTACTGTCATTTACAAATATCTTCTCCCATTCGTGGGTTGCTTCTTTGTTTTGTTGTTTCCTTTGCTGTGCAGAAGCTTTTGAACTTGATGAAGTCCCAAACTTCGTTTTCACTTTTGTTTCCTTTGCCTTTGGAGGCATATCTTGAAAGAAGTTGCTGTGGCCATTGTCAAAGAGGTTACTGCCTATGTTCTCCTCTAGAATTTTGATATATTCTTGCCTTATGTTGAGGTCTTTTATCCGTTTTGGGTAGATTTTTGTGCATGGTGTAAGAGAATGGTTGAGTTTCATTCTTCTATACACAGCTGTCCATTTTTCCCAGAGCCATTTATTTAAAAGACTGTCTTTTTCCACTGGATATTTCTTCCACTGGATATTTCATAGAGTTGAGGGTCCATTTCTGGGCTCTCTACTCTGTTGCACTGGTCTATGTATATATTTTTCTGACAGTTCCATGCTATCTTGGTACTCACAGCTTTGTGGTAAAACTTGAAATCAGGCAACATGATGTCCCCAGTTTTGTTTTTCTTTGTCAACATTTCCTTAGCAATTCAGAGTCTCTTCTGGTTCCATACAAATTTCAGGATTGTTTGTTCCAGCTCTTTGAAAAATGCCAGTGGAATTTTGATCAGGATGGCACTGAAAGTATAGATTGCTTTAGACAGAATTAACAATGTTTATTCTTCTGATCCATGAGCATGGAATACTCTACCATTGTGTCTTCTTCCTCTTCTTTCATGAGTGTTCTGTAGTTCTTCGAGTACAGATCTTTACTTCTTTGGTTAGGTTTATTCCAAGATATCTTATGGCTCTTGGTGCTATAGTAAATGGAATATATTGTCCAATTTCCCTTTCTGTATTTTCATTGTTAGTGTTTAAGAAAGCCACTGACTTCCATTGATTTTGTATCCTACCTCATTACTGAATTGCTGTATGAGTTCTAGTAGTATGGGGGTGGAGCCTTTGGGTTTTTCATATAAAGTATCTTGTCATCTGTGAAGAGAGAGAGTTTGACTTCTTCTTTGACAATTTGAATACCTTTTATTTCTTTTTGTTTTCTGATTGTTGTTGCTAGGACTTCTAGTAATATGTTGAATAACAGTGGCTAGAGTGGACATCTTGTCATGTTCCTGATCTCAAAGGGAAGGCTGTCAGCTTTTCCCCATGGAGGATGATATTTTCTTTGGGTTTTCCACGGATAGATTTTATGAAGTTAAGGAATGTTCCCTCTATCCCTATATTTTGAAGCATTTTAATCAGGAATGAATGCTGTATCTTGTCAAATACTTTTTCTGCATCAATTGAGAGGACCATGTGGTTCTTCTCTCTTCTCTTATTGATTTCTTCTATCATACTGATTGATTTAAGAATGTTGAACCACTCTTGCATCCCATCTTGCATCCCAGGATAAATCGCACCTGGTTATGGTGGATAATCTTTTTAATGTACTGTTGACTCCTATTAGCTAGGATCTTGTTAAGATTCTTAGCATCCATATTCATCAGGGATATTGGTCTGAAATTCTTTTTGGTGGTGTCTTTGTCTGGTTTGGAGATCAGGGTAATGCAGACTTCATAAGAGTCTGGAAATTTTCCTTCTGTTTCTATTTTTTGAGATAGCTTCTGGAGAATAGGTATTATTTCTTCTTTGAACATTTGATATAACTCTCCAGGAAATCTATCAGGTCCTGGGCTCTTGTTTTTTTGGGAGGTTTTTGATCACTGCTTCAACCTCATTACTAGATATTGGTCTACTCAAGTTGTCAATTTCTTCCTGATTCAGTTTTGGAAGTTTATAGGTTTCCAAGAATGCATCCATTTCATCTAGGTTGCTTAACTTATTGGCATATAACTGTTGATAAAAATTTCTGATGATTGTTTCTATTTCCTTGGTGTTAGTCCTGATCTCTCCCTTCTCATCCATAATTTTATTAATTTGGGACCTCTCTATTTTCTTTTGGATTATTTTGGTCAATATTTTATTGATCTTATTTATTCTTTCAAAAAAACAGCTTCTAGTTTCATTTATGTGTTCTACTATATCTCTAGTTTCTACTTCCTTGATCTCTGTTCTAATCTTGATTATTTCCCTTCTTGTGTGTAAGTTTGGCTTAATTTTTTGTTGATTCTCCAGTTCTTTAAGGTGTAAAGAGAGCTGGTGTTTTCTGGAGTTTTAAGGTTTTTTTTGAAGGGGGCTTGGATGGCTAGGTATTTCCATCTTAGGACCATCTTTGCCGTATCCCAAAGTGTCTTCATTCTCATTGGTTTCCATGAATTGTTTAAGTTCTTCTTTGATTTCCTGGTTGATCTAAACATTCTTAAGCAGGGTGGTCTTTAGCTTCCAAGTGTTTGAATTTCTTCCAAACTTTTTCTTGTGGTTGAGTTCCACTTTCAAAGCATTGTGGTCTGAGAATATGCAGGGAATAATCTCAGTCTTTTGGTATTGGTTGAGCCCTGATTTGTAATCCTGTATGTGGTCTATTCCATGTGCACTAGAGAAGTATGAGTATTCTGTTGTTTTAAGGTGGAATGTTCTGTATATATCTATGAAGTCTTTTTGGTCCAATGTGTCATTCAATGCTCTTGTTTCTTTATTGATTTTTCTGCTTGGATGATCTATTACTGAGTGATGAGTTAGGTTTCAAATGGGTCTCCTGTAGACAACATAAGGATGTTGTCTATAACATATGGATGGTTCCTGTCGTTTTATCCAATCTGAAACCCTGTGCCATTTTATGGGAGTGTTTAGGCCATTCACATTGAGAGTGATTATTGAAAGATAAGTTTTTATTGGCATCATGTTTCCTGTGAAGTCCTCGTTTCTATAGATCACCTCTGTAAATTTCTGTTCTATGTCATTCTTGGGTTCTTTCTTCTTTCATAGAATATCCCTTACTATTTCTTGTAGTGCCAGCTTGGTGATCACATACTCTTTTAAACCTTGCTGGTCTTAGAAGCTCTTTATCTCTCCATCCATTTTGAATGTCAACCTTGCTAGATAAAATATTCTTGGCTGCATGCTCCTCTCATTTAGTGCCCTGAATATGTCTTGCCAGCCTTTTCTGGCTTGCCAGATTTCTGTGGACAGGTCTGACATTATTCTGTTGGAGCTCCCTCTGTATGTAAGGAATCTCTTCCCCCAGATTCTCTCAAAAGCTCTTGTCTAAAATTAGGATTCATCAGTCTTACAATCAAGTGTCTTGAGGTCTTTCTAGATTCATTGATCTTGGGGGATGTTCTTTTGAACTCTAGGACAGGAATGCTGGTTCCTTTCCCCAGTTTGGGAAAATTTTCACAGAGAATTTGCTCAACTGTATCTTCTAATCTTCTTTCTTTCTCCTCCCCTTCAGGGATCCCAATAATTTTGATGTTGAAATGTTTCATGGCATCATTTATTTCCCTAATTCTGTTTTCATGGCTTCTAAGCTATTTGCTCCAGGCTTCCTCCTGATCCTTTTTCTCTGTCCGTTTGTCCTCTAGATCGCTAATTATATCTTCTGCCTCAGTTACCCTAGCTGTTAGAGTATTTAGATTAGATTGGATCTCATTGACAACATTTTTTTAAAAAAAGATTTTATTTATTTATTTGACAGACAGAGATCACAAGTAGTCAGAGAGGCAGGCAGTGGGGGAGGGGCGATGGGGAGTAGGCTCCCCACTGAGCAGAGAGCCTGATGTGGGGCTGGATCCCAGGACCCTGAGATCATGACCTGAGACAAAGGCAGAGGCTTAACCCACTGAGCCACTCAGGCGCCCCTTGATAGCATTTTTAACTTCTTCCCAGGTGTCTTCCACTTCTGCCTTAAGAGATTCCATGTTGTCATTAATAGTTTTCTTCAACCTAGCCATTGCCTGGGTAATTGTTACCCTGAGTTACCTTTCTGATATATTGTTCATGTCCATATCCAATAGCTCTGATGGGGAGGGCACAGTCGCCGAATTTTTCTTTTGTTGGTTGTTCCTCCTCCTAATCATTTTGGTAAGAGTTGGTTGAGGGGATGTGTAGCTAAATGTATCAACCATGGTGCAGGCAAGGTGCACCCTGGAACACTTCTGAGCAATCGGAAGTCACCACCAAAAAGAGAGAAGAAAAACAGAGAGAGACAGAAAAAAAAAAAAAAAGAAAGAAAAAAAAAAAAAAGAAAAGACCCAGCCAGAATGTGCCCAAAAAGTAAGATTTAAAAGGTGTAAAAAAAAAAAAAAAAAAAACAAAAAAAAAAAACCAGAAAAACAAAAAGACTGACTAGAGTAAATGACAATAAATAAATAAATAAATAAATAAAAGAACCCAGCCAGAATGAATCCCAAGGACAAAATTTATATAATACCAGAACAAAAACAAATACACAAATACACATAAACTCTGAAAGAATAAAAAGATGGGAATGTGGTTATAAATCCTTGATGTGGGTGAGGAAGGTTATTTTGATTCTTCCTGGGTATATCTTGATATCTCAATTTTCCAGAGATAAAGGGAGATTAAAACTGGTTTATATGAAGGGGTAGTGTTGATTAGGGAAAGAGGATTACCTTGAAGCTTATAACTATATGTATGTTAAAGAAAAGAAAAGAAAAATACAGGTATATGTATGAAGAAAGTTCAAGTTAAAAGGTTATTATGGTTAAAATGTTATTATGGAATATTATTTTAAACGAATTAAAATAAAAATTCAAAATAAAATTTGTATCTATGAAATATACGGTTTTTAGGGCAACATTGAGAGCTTAATATATTGTTTTCCCATGATACTGGGGTTTTACGTTTTATGGGGACCCTTTGGTGGTTGTCCTCTCATTCTTTTGGCTGGCTTTCTGGGGGAGGGGACTGCTACGTTGTTTTTCAGTCAGTCTTGCTTGGGTTGAGTCCTCCTGTCCCCATCAGGGCCTGGGCTCTGTGGAACCAGTTTTTCAGGCTTTTGTCCTCTGGAGGTTTTTGTTCTTTGTTGGCTGTTGGGGGCTTTTTGGAGGTTTGGTGGAAAGCAGACTGCACCCAGATCTCCATCTCAGAGAGAAGCCTCAGTCTGCTCCCTCTGGGTGGTCCAGAACACACAGACTCCTCCTCTATAAACTCCGTTGAACAGTCCAACCCCCAATAGGCAGTGCACGTCCCCAACCATTGTCTCAGGGGTCACCTGAAACACCCCTTGTCTCTGCCACTAAAACTGTGAGTGATATTGGACCAGGGTTCCCACTTCCAGTGGCTGCCTTTGCTGGGACTGCTGTCTGGGGTTCAGACATCAGGGTTTTTCAGGTCTCTGCCTGCCAAGAAATCCTGACCAGAGATCTCTCTGAGTTCCTGGGAGTTTTCAGACTCTTGGCCGTCCTAGAGACCACCGGCTTGTGCCCACACAGAGTACTCTCAGGCACAGGTGGGGAGCACCGTTCAGACCCTGGCCACACAGTGAGCATAGAGTGCAAAAGGCCGTGGTTCTAGAGAATACCCACCAGACTCCCTCATGCAGGGGTGGGGAGTGTACCCTGGCTGAGTGGTGATGCAAGCCACGCAAACCTGGGGGCTCCCAAGATCCCATCAGGAACTGGAGGCTCTGCCGTCACACTCTCTCTGGCATGGGTGGTCACCAGTGGTGGCCGTCCTGGGTCCATGGGCTTAGGCCCATGCCCATGACGGCTTGATTCCACCAGCTGCCCCTTAAGATCTTTTGCTCTTTTTGAGTGCTTTTAATTAGACTCCAAGTCAATGCTGGTCTCCAATCACAGGGCACTTTTGTATTGCAGTATTTCTTTTTAATGGGTCACTTCTGGTGGCTCTCTTCCCTTCTCTTTATCCTCCTATATCAGTCCAATTGTTCCCACTCTGTTTTACCTCTCCACTGGTGTCTTCTGCCCCCACATAGATCCAGAAATGTACAGTCCTATATCTCAGGCTGATTTCATGGGTGTTCAGAGTGTTCTGGTAGATAATCAGCTCACTTTAGGGGACTGGTGGAAAAAGGTCTTCTACTTCTCTGCAATCTTGCCCCTCCTCCTCCCACATGTTCTTATAAATTGAACCAAAAGGAATGACCTAACAAATTATGGTTACAATATGGAGAAAATTCCAAGAAATATTGGTAATAATGCAATACATTCTTGGGATTTTTAAAGTTTGGGAAATGTTTATTATTTTCAGTCCCTTCTTTCAAGAGAGCTTTCTTAGTGTTTGTCAATCCTCCCAGTTTATAAGTTAGGAAACTTCTTATAATTGCATTTGCAGTGCCAAAGATTGAAAACAGATAAAGCAGAAATACTTTAAAAAGTAAGAGTTTGACTCTACCAGTAGCAAAGATCACAAAACTGATGCACCTTTAAGCCAGCATCATTTTACTACACAGAAAACTGTGCCGTTAAAGTTCTGTTATACAGAATGTACAAAATGGTTTAGCTATACAATGCAAAATATTTATATTGAGTCTAGACACTGTCTTCCTTAATCAACCCATATAATGGAAAAAAGGTGAAGTAATGTCTATTCTAAAACACTTAATAAGTAATCAATAATATTTTTAATGTAACACAAAGAGATCCCTTGAACTATCTTAAGAAAAGGGGGATTATTAGTGAACTAATCCAGGGGTTTTCTTCAGAAACCACAGACACACTATATCACAAGTTTGCCAAAACACTAAAGACCTGAACACTAAAACCAAGACCAAAGAAGCAAGGAAAATGGTAGACACTTTGGAACAGTTTAGTGGTTTCTTACAATATAAAACATATGCTTACCAGACAATATTCCAATAACACTCCCAAGGGAGCTGGAAACATATGTTAACATAAAAACCACACGATATAATAGCTTTATTCATAATCACCAAAACTTGGAAGCAACCAAGATATCCTTTGGTAGGTGAATGGTTAAATAAATTGCAGCACATCCAGACAATGGAGTATTACTTAGTGATAAAAGACATAAGCTATGACGTCATGAAAAGACATGTAGGGATCTTAGATGCTTATTACTAAAAGAAGGAAGTCAATCTTAAAACTACATAGTGTCTGATTCCAACTATGTGACATTCTAGAAGATGCAAAACTATGGAGATGAAAAGATCACCAATTGCCAGGAGTTGGGGGCAAGGATGAATAGGTAAAATAAAAAGCATTTTTAGAACAGTAAGAACACTCTTACATTTACTCACTATACTTATGAGGTACACCTCAAAATCTTGAGGTTTCTCTAGGTCTTAAGTACATCTGCATTTTGTTTTGAAGCGAAGTAAAATTGTTTTGATTTTGTTTTGAAGCGATGTAAAATTCTTTTTTTTTTTTTTTTTCCAAAATGGCTTCAATATCCCAGTAGCATCTATTGAGTAATTTTTCCTTCCAGTAATTTGTGACCTATAGTCACTAGGGGTTTAAAAATTGTCTTCATGGGGCGCCTGGGTGGCTCAGTGGGTTAATGCCTCTGCCTTCGGCTCAGGTCATGATCTCAGGGTCCTGGGATCGAGTCCCGCATCGGGCTCTCTGCTCAGCAGGGAGCCTGCTTCCTTCTCTCTCTCTCTGCCTGCCTCTCAGTGTACTTGTAATTTCTCTCTGTCAAATGAATAAATAAAATCTTTAAAAAAAATTGTCTTCAGTGATTTGCCAAAGACAATTTTGTTTTACACCAACATAATCAATTTATGGATATTTTTATTAGTAATACATAGATGTATTCAAGCAAAGATCTGCACATGGAAATACTGCAACTGTGTATGTTTCTGGTATGCATCTTCATTTGACCTTCAATTACACCTAATATTCAATGACATTATTTTCTTCCAAATAAGACCAGATTTCTGACTGGTACTCTCTTTCCAGATGGTCTTGTGCTTGGCAGATTTGATGTGCCATGTCACATAAAAAGCTCATGAAACTGAAGTGGCACTGGCTTCATATAATGCTTTTATTATCGGCATACACACAGCACATGGCACAGAGCCTCTCTGCCAACAAATTAGCACCTAATGTTTCTACCATCTAAGTTCAATTCAACAATTTAACTCGGTAATCCTCCATAATTTATGTTGCTGCCTGACTCCGTGTATTTCATTTTAATGTATTTTCCAAAAAACAAAAAATACAGAAACAAAACAAAACAAATTTTTAAAACACAAACAACAACAACAACAAAATGTCCATACAACTGATGTACAAATAAGCACCTAATAGGTACACATGTGAAGTAAATATCTTAAACAAAACTAATAGACTGATTTTAAAAATTACTAATTAAGAAAGATATGTAGAATTTTAAAAGATGTGTAATAGAGCTAACACACTGGCTGTTTATTTTAAAAGCTTTGGGGACATTTGTAAGATAGCCACATTTTAGTAACCCATATCTTTTGTGAGATTAAATCTGTCTGCTGGGAATATTCCTGCATGGATAGAATAAAGAGTACTGCAAACTTTGGTGAGGAACAAGCTATCTTTATTAAAGTATTTATCATTTTTACAGCTGGAATTGGTATTAATATTTCAACAAACAATACCAGTAAGCCTTATCTTCTCTTTGTTGACTTTAGTTAAGCACTGTCAGCAGTAGGCTGTTTAGAACAGCTTGGTCTGTTCAAGCAGAATAATTCATCTTAGGGTTTAAAAAAAAAAAAAAGGCTCACTTTTAGTATGGAATAGGAAAACGCCAGAGCAGAAACACAAACTTAGTCCAAAGGACATAAAGCTTGACAAATTTGATTGACATTCTTTCCCAGCTTTGAAAGCATCTGAAACTGAGAAGGAATATTAAACATATTGATACATTTTAAACAAAGGTAGAGAACAAGCTTACAGATTTTCTCTCATTTACTACATAGGCAATTACACATGAATAAACTAGAATTTATGGTCATACCTTCTTGAATATAATGTAAGAGAAACCCATGGAACAGAGATAAATTCATTGAATTCAGTAAGTACTACAGTATTTTGTAAGTTTTTACTTAAATGTCATTTGAAGCTATGAACAAACCTAGAAATCAAACTCCATAATTGAAAAATTAGAGTGACTCTGAGATAAAATGGGCTTAAATGGACTATTTTATTTGATTTTGTACATGTTAAGGACTAACTCTATTATAGAGTTAGAAGAGAAATAATTAAAATGGCTTTTTTTGTTACATGACTGGTTTATGAGTTTGCAGAGTTGAACAGGTTATCCAGGTCAAAATTGTATCAAGGAAATAGCATTTCAATATTAATGAATATTGTATATACAAAAATTACATTCTTGGTTCACAACCATCCCCATTGGGGATGAAAGGTGGAAAGCTTCAGAATATTTTGTTTAAATAAACTGTGAGAAAGTATATATGTATGTATATAAATCAAAAAATGTTCTTATAGTTCAAAAGAAAGATTCCATATTGTCCTTTTCTAACAGAAAGTGAAAATTATATCAAGCGGTATGTTATTAAGATCTATAGCTTTCTGTAATTTTTATAATGTACTTTATGCTGATTTGGTGATTTGAGTATAATTCTTTAGCAGCATGGACACTAACTAATCCTATAAGATGTTCAGAAGAGCAGCACTCAGAGAGCATCTGTTGTATGGGTTGGTCCCATTCACTAACATGGTCTTGGCTCAATCACAAGTCCTAAGCCACAGACTGGGGTTAAAGCAGAAGGTATTCTCTTTTGACTGAATATATGGCTAGGTTGTTGAAGTGACTTTCAGAACTTTAAAAGTATTTAACCGATACTCTGATATGCTTACAGAAAAATTCACAAATAATAAATATATAATATTTAAGTATTACCAACAAGTGAATATACCAATGAAAACCACCAAAAATAAAAAAATAGAACACTGCCAACATCCTAGAAGCCCCCATCTGCCCCTAACTTATCATCCCTCCTGTCCAATTATAATCACTGCTCTTATTTCTAAAAACATAACTGTTTATTTATTTTTATATATAAGAATATATGCTGTATGCATGAGTTTGTGTCTGGTTCATTATGTTTGTGAGAGCCACTCTTTTTTTTTCCATGAGCAGTAATTTTGCACTTTAATTACTGTAAGGATTCAAATTAATGAGCTTATGGATGTTTTTCCAGTGTTTCTAGCTAACATATTCATTTTTTCTTTCAACACTTTAAGTCTTCACTTTGCTCTCTTGCTTGCATAGTTTCTGATGAGAAGAGCCAATATAGTTCTAATTGTTGTTCCTCTGTGGATAAGGCACATTGTTCCTCTGAGGATAAGAAGTAGAAAAGGAACTTCCTTTTCTGTGGCTATTTTCAAAGTTTTCCTTCATGCTTGGTGGTTGGATATGATATATTTACATAAAGATTTTTTCCTTAATATTTAATTTGCTCAATGTTCTTGGAGTTTCCTCTTGACCATAGTTCTTTCAAATACTTCTCTTTGTTTTAAGATTTTATTTATTCATTTGAAAGAGAGAGCATGGGTCAGGGGAAGGGGCAGCAGGAGAGGGAGAAACAGACTCCCATCTGAGCAGGGACTCCAATGTGGGGCAACCAGAGCTGAAGATAGAACCCTCAACCTAGCCACCCAGAAGCCCCTATTTCAGACATTATTTATGCTCCCTATCACTTTCTTACGGTATTCTAATAATGTGTATGTTATGCCATTGGTAATTTTCCCACAATTTTTGGATATTCTGTTCTTTTTTGCTAAATCTTTTTTTCCTTTACATTTCACTTTGTGAAATTTCATTGATAACATTTTCAAGCTCACTGATGCTATCCTTTGGCATGTGAAATCTACTGATGAGTCTATCAGTGTCATTTTTCATTTCTATTACAGAGTTTCTGATTTAAAGAATTATTTTCACTCATTCTTGAAGTGTCTTTTTACTTGAATTACCTATCAATTATTGCGTATTGCCCAATTTCCCCAAAAGAGCCCCTCACATATTATTTACAGTTTTTTTTTCTTTTCTTAAATTCTTGGTCTTACAGTTCGAGAAGCTCTTGTCATATTTGAGTCTGGATTTGATAGTTGCTTTTATACTTAAGCCTGTATTATTACTTGCCTTTTAGCATACCTGTAATTTTTTTTTTTTGAAGGCTAGATGCAAGGTACCAACTAATAATAGGAATGGAGGTATATAGAACTTTAGTGTTAGTTCTTATCTTAATCTGTCTAGGAATGGGTCTGTATTTAGTGTTTACTATAGCTATAGATGTCATAGGTTTCAATTTCATCTAGCTTTTTTTTTTCCTCTACAGTCTAAATTTCTCTAGAAATCATTTCTTAGAGTCTGAACGCTAAAGTTTTCCAGCTAAAAAACACACTGCTATTTTATTGCTGTCCTGCTGATGTGGGAAGTATGTCATATCCTTACAATTTAGTCTTTGTTCTGTATTGGAGGTGTGTCCTTAAGCTGTGTTGCACAGCTTTTTTCACCCATCAGATGAAACAGAAAAGCTAGTAGTGTATGGAGTTGGGTTCTCTTTCCTCTTGTAGTTTAAGAATCTGGTAAACACTCTCCTGATGGAGGCCTTCAGAATACAGAACACTTTAGACATATTTCTATGTCTAATATTCATCTATGCCCTCCTCTTGCTAGAAACACAAGGATTTTTTATTTTTTCTGATTTTTTCAGTGAGAAACTTCTGAAGTTCCAAGAGTTAAAACCCAGAGACATGTGGGAGCTCCCTAAGATGGATAATCATGAGTTTTAAACTTTCACAGTAATCTGTATTTTTTTTTAAAGATTTTATTTATTTGACAGACAGAGATCACAGGTAGGCAGAGAGGCAGACAGAGAGAGAGGAGGAAGCAGGCTCCCCACTGAGCAGAGAGCCCAATGCGGGGCTCAATCCCAGGACCTGAGATCATGACCTGAGCCGAAGGCAGAGGCTTAACCCACTGAGCCACCCAGGCGCCCCAGCACAGTAATCTGTATTTTACCATCAGCATTAACCAGTGTTCCTTCACTATTTACACAACAAGTTTATGACTCCAGAAGTTTCTCTTGTAGGTGAGCACATTTCAGCCTTGATTCTCTATTTCATCTGTCTTTCCAGATTTTGGGGTGGCAGCTTGCCCTGTGACTTCAATTCTCTGACAAGTCCTAGAAAAGTTATTGATTTCTACTTCTGCAGCTTTTTCTTCATTGTAAGAGCAGAAATGATTACTTCCAATCCTTTATGCATTGGGAGCAAAACCAGAAGTGACTTAAATATCTTTTTAAAATTGGGTTTTCATGCAGCCACTGTGGAAAACAGTATGGAGGCTCCTCAAAAAATTAAAAATAGAACTATCCTATGATCCAGCAATCACACTACTGGGTATTTACTCAAAAAGTACAAAAACACTAACTCAAAAGGATATGTGCACCCCTATGTTTATGGCAGTATTATTTACAAGAGCCAGATTATGGCATCAGTCCAAGTGCCCATTGATAAATGAGTGAATAAAGAAGATGTGGTGTGTAGTTAATATCATTCTCAATGGGGAAAAACAGAGAGCTTTTCCCCTAACATCAGGAATATGACAGGGGTGTCCACTCTCATCACTGCTGTTTAACATAGTGCTGAAAGTCCTAGACTCAGTAGTCAGACAACAAAAAAGAAATAAACTATATCCTAGTGGGCAAAGAGGAAGTCAAATTGTCACTCTTCATAAATGATATATTACTCTATGTGGAAAACCTAAAAGATTCCACCCAAAATTGCTAGAACTCAAATGGGAATTCAGCAAAGTGGCAGGATAGAAAACAATGCACAGAAATCAGTTGCATTTTTATATACTAACAATGAGACAGAAGAAAGAGAAAATAAGAAGTCAAGTTCATTTACAATTGCACCAAAACCCATAAAATACCTGAGAATAAACTAAACAAAAGAGACAAAGAATCTGTACTCAGAAAACCACAGGACACTCATAAAAGAAATTGAGGCAGACAAAGAAATGAAAAAAATGCTTCATGCTCATGGATTGGAAGAACAAATATTGTGAAAATGTTTATGCTACCTAGAGCAACCCATGCATTCAAAGCAATCCTTATCAAAATACCATTAACTGTTTTCACAGAGCTAGAACAAATAATCCTAAAATTCATTTGGAACCAGAAAAGACCCTGAATAGCCAAAGAAATGTTGAAAAAGAAAACCTAAGCTGGTAGCATCCCAACTCCATACTTAAAGCTCTACTACAAAGATGTAATGATCAATATAGCATGGTACTGGCACAAAAACAGACATATAGATCAATGGAAGAGAATAGGGGCCCCAGAAATGGACAGTCAACACTATGGTCAACTAATCAAGGACAAAGCAGGAAACTATGTCCAGTGGAAAAAATGACAGTCTCTTCAACAAATGGTGTTGGGAAAATTAGACAGCAATAGCAGAAGAATGACATAGGACCGTTACCGTATAACATCACAAAAAGAGGCTCAAACGTATGAAAGAAATAAATGTGAGACAGGAATCCACCAAAATCCTAGAGGAGAACACAGACAGCAATCTCTTTGACTTCAGCTGCAGCAACTTCTTCCTAGAAACATTGCCAAAGGCAAGGGCAAAAATAAACTATTGAACTGCATTAAGATCAAAAACTTTTGCACAGCAAAGGAAACAGTCCACAAAACTGAAATACAATTGACAGAATGGGAGAAGATATTTGCAAATCTCTTATAAGTTAAGAGGCTAGTATTCAAAATCTATAAAGAACTTATCAAATTCAACACACAAGGAACAAATAATCCAATCAAGAAAGGAATTGAAGACATTTCTCCAAAGAAGACATACAAATGGCCAACAGACACACACCAAAAAATGCTCAACATCATTCTTCATAAGGAAAATACAAATCAAACCATAATGAGACACCACCACACACCAGTCATAATGGCTAAAATTAACAAGTCAGGAAACGACACATGTTGGCAAGGACACAGAGAAAGGCAGACCCTCTTACACTGTTGGTGGGATGCTAGCTGCTGCAGCCACTCTGGAAAACAGTATAAAGGGAAGTTCCTCAAAAAGTTAAAAACAGAGCTACACTATGAGCCAGGAATTACACTGCTAGGTTTTACCCCAGAGATACAAACGTAGTGATCTAAAGGAGTGCATGAACCCCAGTGTATATAGCAGCAATGTCCACAATAGAATAACTATGGGAAGAGCCCATATGTTCATCAACAGATGAATGGATAAAGAGGATGTGGTATATATGTACCATGGAATACTACTCAGCCATAAAAATACCCTGAAATCTTGCCATTTGTAACAACATGGATGGAACGAAAGAGTAATATGAAACGTGAAATAAGTGACTCAGAGATAAGACAATCATCATATGATGTCACTGATACGTGAAATTTAAGAAACAAAACAGAGGATCATAGGGGACAGGGGTTAAAAATAAAACAAGATGAAATCAGAGAGGGAGACAAACCCTAACTAAGAATCTCTTAATTATAGGAGACAAACTGATGGTTGCTGGAAGGGAGGAAGGGATGAGGCCACTGGGTGATGGGCATTAAGGAGGGCATGTGATGTAATGAGCACTGGATATTATATAAGACTCGCGAATCACTGAACTCTACCTCTGAAGCTAATAATACACTATATGTTAATTGAATTTAAATTAAAAAAAAATATGTGGGGGGTGTGTGTGTGCACACAAACACATATATACTAGAATATCACTCAGCCATAAAAAAGAATGAAATCTTGTCATTGGCAACAACATGCCCATAGCTATAGAATATAATGCTAAGTGAAATAAGTCAGTCAGAGAAAGACAAATAAAATGATTTCACTCATATGTGGAATATAAGGAATGAAATAAACAAAGGAAAAGAAAACAGACAAACCAAGGAATAGACTTTTAACTATAGAGAACAAACTTGATGGTTACCAGAGGGGAGGGGGGTGGGAGGATGGGTAAAATAAGTGATAAGTATTAAAGAGTATTTTCATGATGGGCACGAATAATGTACAGAACTGTTGAATGACTGTAATGTATACCTGAAACTAATAAAACACAGTATGTTAACTATACGGAATTAAAATAAAACTTCAAAAATGGGTTATTTTTCACTAATATAAACATTTCACAAATATTAAGGAAATATGTTCTTTTTCAACTTTGTTAACTTTGTTTTTGCAAATATTTTATCTATATTTCTTGTCTTTTTTAAAGGATTCCTTTTTCAGTTCTTTGAGAGCAATTTTTAACTTTGATAAAGTTCAAGTTATCATGTTCTTTCCTTTTGTGGTTATTGATTTTGCATTTGATCTAGAAAACCCTTGCCCAGCTAAATGTTACAAAGATATTTTCTTGCTTTATTCTAGGAGCTTCATATTTTTAGATTTTACATTTAGGCCTATAACCGATAACAAGCTATCATCTTTATATGGTTTGTTGCGTCAAGTTTCCTTACTTTTTCAAATGGTTACCAGTTTCCAGTACCATTTGTTGAAAATACATTCCTTTCCCCTATTGAATTAAATTGGTACACTTCACATAAGCATTTGTTTGGAATGAAGGTCTATTTCTGAATTCTCCTATGTTCCATTGAATTGTATTTTCAAAACAAAAGTATGTTTTCTTAGTTATTTGAGGTCTGCAGTAATTTTTAAAATCAGATAATGAAAGACCTTCAAGTTATTTTTTTAAAATTATTTTGGCAACTCTAACTGCATTATATTTCTATATAAATTTAATATCAGTATGACAATTTCTTAAAAAAAAAAGAAAGAATACAAAAAGAAAAAAAGAAAACCTGGAATTTCATTGACATTTTATTAAATCTATAGAAAATTGAAATTTTATAAATTTCAATGATGGCATATTACATCATTCACTTATAAGAGACATTACAATAACTGTTATTTGAGTTTTCTCAGCAGTATTTTGTTGTTTTCAGTGCAGAGGTCTGTAAACATTTTACTAAACTGACCGTTTTGTATTATATGCTATTGTAAATGATGTTGGTATTTTCATTTTATTTTCCAATGCTTTATTATATAAGTACATCTTCTTTATGGACCTTGATATTTATAACTGAACACTCACTGAATCTATGTATTATATCTGATAGTTTTGTGGTATATTATTTAGGATTTTCTAAGTAGATAATTGTTTCATTTGCAAATAGTGATGCCCTACTTTTTTTCCTTAATAGTTATTTTTAAAATGTTTGCATTTTTTTCTTTTCTAGTGTATCCGGTGATCATGAACATATATGTATTGTCCTCTAATATTGAGGTGAAAGCATTATGTCTCCCACCCTTATGTATGATGTTAGCTATGGGTTGTTGTAGACTAAGGAAATTTTCTCATTTTATTTGTTGAGTTTTATTTTGTTTTGTTTACCATGAACAGGTATTGAGATTTGTTAAATACTTTTTCTTCTGCTATAAATACTTATGATTTTCTCAGGTATCTTCTGTAAATGGAGTACAAAAATTTATTTTTTTTCAATTTTGAACTAAACTGATATTCATTGTGTGACTCCTCATTTGGCATGAGGTGCTACCCTTTTAATGTACTCTTTAATTTGATTTGCTAATTTATTTTGGTAAGAATTCTTATATCTCTATACTTTTCTTGAAATGCCTTTGTCAGGTTAATAGCACTAGAATTATAAGAACAATACAAAGCAAAATAAAAAATATGTGCTTTTCTGCTGTTCTGAAAGACCCTATGCAGTGTTTTGTTTGTCTATGTGTTTGTTTTTTAAGGATTTGTTACTTAAATATGTTTCTTTCCTCAAGGGCACTGATAGCTTAGTTGACCATTTCTTAACCCAGGAAAATACCTGAATTTTGACTAGTTCTTTCACTTCATTGGTCCATATCCAGATCCATCATTTTCTTAGAGAAGCTTTCTATTTTTTTAAGGATTCTTCCATTACAAATCAGTTTATAAAGTTTTCTCATGTTCATCCCACTGGATAGATACATAAATACGTATAATTTAAAACTCATCAGATAAAATATCGGTATTCATGAACCTCTTTCAGGTTTTAAGAAAAAATTACTCCATGTGATCTGAAAAATGTAGGTATATCATAATAATGAAGCAATAGTTCCAGTTATCTCTGAAAAGGTAGCATATCACTACCACTACTTTAATCTTCAGCTTTTCTATGTTTTTTTTCAATTTTTTCTATGTTTGATACTCCAAATTCCATAAGAATAGTTGCATTTTTAATTAAAATATTTGAAAACACCATTTGTGCTTACTTAATTTACCAAATTCAAAATAAAAATATTTAAATGATCATACTCAATATTTGCTAGCATTTGGTAAATGATCATTATCATTAGCATCTACATCTCTTCTTATTTAAAAGCTAAATAGCATAGTTACAATTTGAAGGTGGGTGAAAAAAACAAAGTTCTGAATGAAGATACATCATAAGACTCATTAAGTACAATACAAAGGCTGAATTAGCTGAATCAAGCTCTGCCAGTTCTCTCCTGAAAGAGATGTGGAGTGAAAGTTTTAGGGCAGATTATTTCATTTAAGTGGGTTTAGCAGACGTGGTCCCCTTTGCACATAGACTAAATTAGAAAAATAAAAATATTTGGATAAATAATCAATCTGAAGAATGGATGAAAACACATACACTAAAATAAAAAAATCAATGTACAAATCCATGCCTTGAGAATATAGAAGAGTGATAGTAGATATTTTGTATTTAGGATGATGTGTAGACAGAAATTTTTTTCCATTTAATCCCCATATAACATATAAATATTTTATTTCATTAATACCAATGTGGAAACTAAGATTTAAAGAAATATAATAAACTACTTTAGTTTTCTTGCCTGTTAGCCAGTTAACAAAAGAGATTGGAACATGCAAATAAACTTTTCAGATTCCATTTAAAATGCTCAAGATTATTTTTATATCATCAAATACATTTTCCTAAAAGCAAGCTGTTAAGTAATTTGGAAATTAAATGCTTACCAGAATAATAATTTTCATAAACGTTGTTAATCAATGTTCTTCCCTTTAGGTTTACTTACCCTTCTGTAAATACCAATCTCTAAATTGAACTACAAACATGACTCATTCAAAATTTATTTAATTAATTTAATTAATTATGTAAGACTTTATTGGTTTCTAAATTATTCACTATATGGAAATTCAATGACATATGCATGTGTAAGATTATAGAATTTTGAGCTATAACAAAACAAAAATGAAATAGTTCAACACCTTTATTTTAGTAATGAAGAAAAAATTACTATTTAAAAATTTACTTTTCTTAAATCAAAGATCCAGTGTGCATATCTGAGTACACACACACACTCACTCATTTTTATTCTAATCTCAGATGATGATGTGATTACCCTTAATATCTCAAGAGACAATAAAAAAATAAATAAATAACAAAGTTGAACTTACTGTTTAGGGAGAACCAGAACGATCAGGTATAGTTTCTCCAAGTAGAGAAGACTGCTGATATTATATGAGGATTCTGAGAAGCGCAGACTTTCAGAGAAAAATGATTTAAGATCAACTGCAAACGTGGTTACTTCTGTAAGATTTCTGCTGACTGACTAACACTCAGAAGTAATGGGTACTGGAATGGGTGTGTTTCTGATTGCTGGAGTTTTAGAAATGAGATGCTGATGTGGATTGTTTGCTTGCAAAACGTTTTTACTGAGACAAGTTTTTCTTCTTCTTATTTCTAGGAATTTAAAAACAGTATGATGATACTTGTTACAATAGCTACAAAATAACACTTTTTTGCATATTAGATTTATTATTTTTGTTATTATCATTACATTTTTTCTGTCTTTTACTCAACAAATGCTGCAGGAGATATCAATAAAGCTTCTCCAGATCTTCACCAATGTTGTTGCTTCCCCTTAACATGAGATTTTTATTTGCAAGGGTTCATTTTTTGTTTGTTTGTTTGAGTATTCATCAGAATTATTCCACTGTATTTTTGTCTTTTATTTATTTGTTTATTTTTAATCGTTACGATGTGACCATGTAGAAGCCATTAAAATTTGTTGGCACTTGGGTGGCTCAGTAAGTTAGGCATCTGCTTTTGCCTCAGGTCATGATCCTGGTTTGCTGGGGTCAAGACCCACATCAAACTCTCCACTTAGCAGCAATTCTTCTTCTTCCTCTCCCTCTATGATCTCTCTCACTTTCACTCTCTCTCAAGTATATAAATAAAAATGTAAATTATAGATATTGAACAACTGTGAAACCAACAAGAAGTCCTAGATAAGATAAAATGAAATGAAACTGAAACCATGACCAGGAGTATGTAGTCCTGAATAAATAAAGAGATCCCAAATGTACTCTGAGCCCATCTAAATAGACAGGTAACTTATTCTTTGAGGTAACTTATTCCAGTATGTGTAAATAGACATCTAAGTAGACAGGTAACTTATTCCACATACTGGAAGTTTTGATACAGGTATAACATGAAGTATTAATAGTGATGAAAAGTCCCACCTCTTCAGTTGGCCAAAAGAAGATTTGAGACCAATATATTATCTATAACTGCTTGGGCTAAGGAATTTATTGTTCATCCAAGTCTCAATCTATATAATGTATCATGTCAAAGTGAGAGATATTTGATGCCAACCAAATTTTTCCAACTCCAACTCATATTGATGGTATCAATACCCTTAGAAACCAACACCATCAATTAGTATGTATACCCCTCAGAAGAGTGTTATACCTTCATAAACTTTGTGAGGACGAATTAGCTACTATATGTATTTTATATGCTTGGAATAGTCTAATATCCTTACAGAGCAATTAGCTCTGAGTAGATATTAAATAAATCTGATTCTTGCATAGGAAAACAAAACCAAACAACATTAAATGTGATCATGCTTACTTAAAAGAGCAGTATATTATCTCTGGGGGTTGTGATAATAAATGCACACCAGTACATCATATGTATATGTGTTTTTAGTTATAGAAATAATCCATTTAAAATGTCTAGTCTTTTTTTTTATTTTTAGAATCAGATTTATATTATTACTAAAAAGAGACTACATATACAAAAGATTCATGGGAAATATGGTTGCAGATGGATGAATTTCTTTATTCATAGTAGTTGTTACATGGGTATAGTTGTGTCAATCCTGTCCTAAAAGTACAGTAATAAATACCATTCTGATATCACAGAAGGTAATTTACTTATTCATTAGAATATTCACAATCAAAATTCATTTTAGTAACATTAATTTCAGATACTGCTATTATGTGCATTTCCATGGATTTTGCAAAATAGGATGTATTAGATTGCACCATTACTAACTGGGAGAACCAATTAAATAGGTAGGACAATGACTTGTCTCTACAAAGTCTTGAAATAACAAATACATTATTACTTATAAATAAACATAAAAGATTTAGTCAAACATAAATAAGCTAAAGCCAGTAAATGTAAAATGTCTAATCAAAAATAAGAATTACATAAAGGAGTTTATAACATATAAAGTATCTACATTTTAGGCTTCTTGAGTGGAAGCTGTCTATTTCACATGTTTGTCTGCTTATTTCATGGATCCAGGTAAACAGTGAAAATCCATGGGTCATCTGGACAATGTCTGTGGAACCTAAATTCAAGATCTTTAGTTTTCCAATTCTTTCCAATTTTTACCGGATAGGTGATGTCATTTCAATTGTGAAACAAGAAACAAAGTATTAATTTCTAATTTAAGTGTTATAATGGTAGTTAACAACCTTCTAACAAGGTTTATAAGCAGTTTTTCTCATGATGTCTTTTCTAGTATACTGGATCACAACATCATGCAACTTTAGGTCATGGTGTACACCTTTTTCTTAAAATCTATTTCCATCTCTTTTTCTCTGTTTCTCCATCTCTCTGTCTCTCTCTATGGACTGACAACAGATAGATAAATAGATAAAGATAGGTGTCATCTATATACTTACATCTTCTATTGATTCTATGGAGACCCTTAACTAATACAGATTTTAGTACCAAGAGTGGTTCTAGAGGAACAGAATCACAAGAGTGAGTTTTCTGAATTGATTCTGGACTTTCTGAAATTGGTTCTAGTCCAGTCTGATTAGATTCAAAGCAATTAATAACCATATTTCTAGTAGTTCAAAAAGCACTCATAGTTCATGACATTATGTATCAATGTATTAAGAGAAATGCCAAATGCCACCATTGGATACTCCTAATCAAATACTTATAAGTCAAGGTTCTCCAGGAGACTGCACATGTTCTCAGTCAGCATCCGATATTTGGTGCCATATCTTCCACTGACAGGAATCACAGGTTCAGAAATCAAGAGGTGAAAATGGAAGTGGTATCACTTATTGTTACCCTGTGATTCACCAGCAATTTTTTTTTTCCATTCCGTCCTCATGACTTTATGCTCTGTTGTCCTAAAGGTTTAAATTTGAAAGTGTGAAATATTTCCATATTTACAAATGTGTCCAGAGACACAAAAATTCCATTAAATTACAAAATTAATTAACTTACAAAATAAATTAAAATTGGTGCCCAGACACCTTGTGCTCATTATTCCCCCTGAATCAACAGGCAAAAAAGGAAGTTAGTGCTCTGTCTGGGGTGACTGATTCTGATTAATTGAGGGAAATTTACCTCTAGTGAGGTAAATTGTGAGGTAAAAGTGAGGAAGAGGAAGATGGCGGAGAAGTAGCAGGCTGAGACTACTTCAGCTAGCCAGAGATCAGCTAGATAGCTTATCTAAAGATTGCAAACACCTGAAAATCCATCCACCTGAAAATCCATCCACCTGAAAATCCATCGGCAGATCAAAGAGAAGAAGAACAGCAATTCTGGAAACAGAAAAACAACCACTTTCTGAAAGGTAGGACCGGCGGAGAAGTGAATCCAAAGCGACCGGAAGATAAACCCCGGGGGGAGGGGCCGGCTCTGGGCAAGCGACAGAGCAATTGGCGCACAAAATCAGGACTTTTAAAAGTCTGTTCCTCTGAGGAACATCGCTCCAGAGGCTAAACCAGGGCGAAGCCCATGCAGGGTCAGCGTAGCCTCAGGTCCCGCAGGGTCACAGAAGGATCAGGGGTGTCTGAGGGTCACAGAGCTTGTGGATATTGGAACGGGAAAGCCGGCTACAGAGACAGAGCCGACAGTAAGCTCGCAGCTCGGTGTTACCTTGAACCGTTCGCAGGCTCGGTGAGCTCGGAGCGTGGCCGGAGGTCAGGCAGACGGGAGTAACTGGGCGCTGTTCTCTGAGGGAGCACTGAGGAGTGGGGCCCTGGGCTCTCGGCTCCTCCGGGTCGGAGACCAGGGGGCCGCCAATTGTATTCCGGTCCTCCGGAACTCTACGGAAAGCGCTCAGGGAACAAAAGCTCCTGAAAGCAAACCCAAGCGGATTACTCACACCGGCCCCTGATAAGGGCGGTGCGATTCCGCCTGGGGCAAAGACACTTGCGAATCACTACAACAGGCCCCTCCCCCAGAAGATCAACAAGAAATCCAGACGCCCAGACCAAGTTCACCTACCAAGGAGTGCGGTTTCAATACCAAGGAGAGCAGCAGAATTCCAGAGGAGAAAGCAAAGCACGGAACTCATGGCTTTTTCCCTGTGATTTTTTTTAGTCTTGAAGTTAATTTAATTTTTTTCTTTTTCATTTTTTGTTTTTTTTCTCGCCTTCTGGTTAATTTTTTTTTAACTATTATCTTTTTATTTTTTAACGTTTTTAAACTAGTTTATCTAATAAATAATTTTGTTCTTTTTTATATTTTTCTTATTTGTTTACTTTTTTTTAAATTCTTTTCTTTTTTTTTTTTTCCTTTTT
>NC_081561.1:40576887-40578819 GCF_022355385.1 Mustela nigripes | reverse complement strand
TGGGGCAGGGGTTTTGGGAGAAGGGGGTGGGGTCATGGACATTGGGGAGGGTACGTGCTTTGGTGAGTGCTGTGAAGTGTGTCAACCTGGTGATTCACAGACCTGT
Source organism: Mustela nigripes (assembly GCF_022355385.1). NCBI lineage: Eukaryota > Metazoa > Chordata > Mammalia > Carnivora > Mustelidae > Mustela > Mustela nigripes. The sequence goes on along the minus strand of NC_081561.1, from coordinate 40,578,713 downwards.
ACCCCTGGGGATAAAAGATAAAAATATATGTTTATATAAAAAAAAAGTGAGGAAGAGTTTTTGGAATAAAAGTGATCCTTTAGGGCATCTCTTAGTATTACCATACCCTATGAAGAAAAATCAGTGGAGACTTACAACCATCAAATTCAGTCAAGACTACTAATGGACTAGACCCTTCAGGTATAAATATGGGGTTATCCCAACAGGTAAAGAATCATCACCAACTGAGGGAACTGCTGAAGACAAAGGAACTATAGAATGGGTAGTGGAAGAACACTGTTACAAATGTCAGCTATGATCATGTACAGAAAGGCATACTGTTACTGCTATAAGTATTTTGTTATGAATATGTACATATGTATATAAAAATAGTCATCTTCTTCTCTCTTTTATCCCTTTATATAACATAAAATGAATTGACTTCACATCGTAGTATTTAAGTATTGTTAACTTTGCATCATAATATTTACAAGATATCATGGAGTAGAATAAACATCATCCAAAGACTTGCATCCTCTTCTAGGAAAAGGGTTAGTTTGTTTTCAGTTGAACACAGACAGTTTTGCCATGTTGGGTCAAATTATGACCTTGTTACTGTGTTTATTTGAAATATGTTTTAAGGAGATGGGTATAGGTGCTAAATTGACAAGGGGTGGATTTATGTTGGTTAATTTTAGGGGTCAGCTTGACTAAGGTATGGTGTCTAGATTTGGTCAAACACCAGTCAAGATGTTGTGAAAGTACATTGTTAGATATGATTGGAATTTAAATCAGCAGACTTTGAATAAAGACACGATCCTTCATAATGTAGGAGAGCTTTATTCAATCAAGTTTGAATGACTTATGAAAACCACTGATATTTCCCTAGGAAAACGGAATTCTGTTTCTAGATAACCTTTGAACTACATCAACTCATCCCTGAGTTTCCAGTCTACATGCTAGCCAACTCTGAAAATCACAAAATCATGTGAGTCAATTCTTCAAAATCAATTTCTAAATCTCCACACACACACACATACACATATATTCACATACAACTTACTGGTTCTCTCCAAAATCTATGAAATAAAATATATAACTTCTTTTTTTCTCATAAATTAATTAGAAGTGGGTGATATTGCTTTTATTTATTTGTTTATTTTAGAAATATAAAGTAGTAATTGAATCATGAGATCCAAAGTACTGTTTTTGTTTTCACTTAAGCTATGCATAATTTATTGTTGCTTTATGATACATTTTGCAAAATTTACAATTAAATAAAATGTTAAACCTAACTAAAATAAGCCATAAAGGATCTTGACCTATACAATGTGATTTTATTTTAGATTATACAATTTATTCTATTTTTTTATTTCCTAAAAATTTAAATTAGAAGACAGAAATGATAGTAGTGAATTAGGTAAAAGAAAAAAGAAGAGTGAACGTTGAGAAGATACAAGTTACAAAAGAAAAGAAGATAATGAGAACTAAGAAAGAGAAGATAAGGAGTCTTTTATAGCTAAAAGACTAATACATTTAAAGAGACAATATGCATTGAAGGAAACATAATCCACAACATTTGTACCTGTTCTCAAGTTCCACATTTCCTCATCCCCTACCTTTGGATTTGGGCTACCCTGATTCAATGGCTCAGAATTTCCCAACTCTCTATTATCAGTGTTTTTTTCTCACAATACCTGACTCTGGGATAGATGGAAACAGGCAACAATCACTGCAAGGCTCCATGATATTTTATCTAATGGTAAATGTATAATGTTTAGAAATTGACATAATTTGGAAATCTACAACATTTAAAATAATGCTGCCTGAATTACTTTCCCATTCCA
>NC_081561.1:40546963-40576877 GCF_022355385.1 Mustela nigripes | reverse complement strand
ACACACACACACACACACACACACACACACACACACACACACACACACATGCTCCACTTATGTAAACCTCAGCCCTCTTAAATTCAAGAGCTTAGAAACCTGAAACCTTTTAAGACCAGAGTGTAAAGTCAGTTGATTTGGCTGTATCCTCTGCCGTGCACACCATGTCATGCTTTCTATTGTGTTATGATGAATGAAAGACACTAGTATTTCAATCCGTTTCTTTCTCCCTTATATTCCCAGATATATCCCAAATGGATAGTGTCAAGGGTATCATAGAAAATATAGTGCTGAAAAGGTGAATAAGAACAATGATAATCAAATACATATGACAGACAGATGCTATTTTTTGTATCATAGTTTGATATGTATTTTTTTTTTTCTGATAATAATGATGGTGGCTTAAAAAGGGGAAAAGATGTGGCACCTGGATGGTCAGTTGATTAAGCATCCAACTCTTGATTTCAGCTCAGGTCACTATCTTAGGTTCACACTGGGCATGGAGCCTGCTTAAGATTCGCTCTCTCCCTTTCCCCCTGCCAACTCCCACTCTCCCTCTGTCTCTCTCTTTCAAAAAAAAAAAGGAGGAGGTGGAGGAGAAATAGGAGATTATAAAATGTAATGTTTAGTGAGTGCTTGTTATAGCTTAAACAAGATCTGTTTTTATATATCATCTTATTTAATACTTGCATAAGGAGGGTGCCTGGGTGGCTGTTATTAAGCTTCTGCCTTCCGTTCAGGTTGTGATCCCAGGATCTTGGGATTAAGGCTTGCCTCCAGTTTCCTGCTCAGTGGGGAGCCTGCTTCTCCCTCTCGCACTCTCCCTACTTATGTTCCCTCTCTGGCTGTCTCTCTCTCTGTCAAATAAATAAATAAAATATTTAAAAAAATACTTGCATAAGGAAAATAACTATTGTCTTTAATTTATAATGAGTAAATTACAAATTTGAGTAATAACTTATTTAATACTACATAAAATCTGTGTTTTAAATGAACTATCATTCATCAATCCAAATATTACACTTTCAAGTATGTATGTGAATGTGAAAGCTAAACTGTCAGAAAATTACCCCTGTAACTTATTTCATTCCATGTTTTTGTATCTTTGAAGAGATTGATTGAAGCTCCTGTGACTGTGATGTAAAAATGAAAGTTTGCTCAAACAATGTTTAAGGGTGTAGTAAATACAAACCAAACTAAGCTAAGAGAATTTAATTTTACACTATTCAAATAATCAATGATATGAAACCTATTTCAGAAAGAGAACCAAGGTGGGACATCTGAGTGCCTCAGTGGGTTAAGCGTCTGGCTTTGGTTCAGATCATGATCTCAGTGTCCTGGGATGGAGGCCTACATCAGGCTCCTTTCTTAGCAGGAGCCTGCGTCTCCCTCTGCCGACTGCTCTCCCTGCTTGGGTGAGTGCGCTCTCTTTCTATGACCAATAAAACTTAAAAAAGTAAGAAAGAGAGGGAGAGAGAGAGAGAGAGAGAGAGAGAAAAGGAAGGAAGGAAGGAAGGGAGGGAGGGAGCAAGGAAAGAAGGAAACCAAGCAAAAATCATTGACAAAGTATAGGATTTTTTTGTTTTGTTTTATTTTGTTTTTCTTTAGTGAAAGACAATATTTGAAGTTAGGAGCGCAGAAGATGCTTACAATACTAGGTCTTGGTAGATGCCAGATAAGTTTGCCTTCTCTATTACTGGAAAATGGTCAAAACGAAACCCAAACTCAAATTCTGTTTCACAACCTCCATATGAAAAGATCATCTTTCTGGGAAGTTCATCAGAAAAGTTATATGGAAAACACCAATGGCTTGACCATCTCTGAGTCAATTACCTGAGCCAGGAAGATAAAGTAAACGGATTGGCCTGTCTTGGTCTGTTTATTCAATACTCTGATAAGACACCATGTTTATAATGACACAATTTCAAGCCTCTTCTTATTCAATTAGAAAAAGTAGTTCTATTATGAGAAGAAGAGAAAAGGACAGCTATTGGACAGACAAAAATCAACAGATATCCATAATGTTAGGTTTGCAAAGTCTGGTTCTCTTCTAGGCTCTACATGAGACAGCTAAGGCTCTTGTACTTTAGGACTTCTTTTACCTTGATTTTAGTCCTCTACTCCATCATCTTTGTCCTGGTCTGATTGGGTGTCTCCTGGCAATGTCCATGGCACATAGAGCTAAGTTAATGATGCCATTCACTGACCCAAAAACAGATTTTGACTTTTTTGGTTTGTTTTGGTTTGTAAGTGGTAGTCAGAGTGTGAGGGTGATGGTAGGAGATACCTATGAGCTAGGTTTACTATCTGTGTGGTGTATTACAACTTACAAAGTGAGACTCGTCACTACATCTAGGGGGAATGCATGTTAGCCTTCCTATTTGTCTGGAAATGAAATATAGAGTTATTTTGTTTTTAATTAAAATCAAACTTTTTTTTTTTTAAATGTAGTGCCTCACTTAGACACTAAATGTCATAGTATGCCAGTTCCTATTACCTGTTCAAATTTTTCTTCCCCCTTCCTCTATGCAGGATATGTGGAAAGGTCAAAGATACCAGATGATCAGCATTACTCAGGGCCAATTTAATTCCTCTCTCAGTCAAATGAAGTTAGAAGGAGATGATATTTAAATTCTATCTCCATGTATAATTCTTCTATTACCTAAGAGGCAAACAGATGTATAACCAGTAAACAGTAGATTTAGCCACAGCTTTTAAAATGTACTATTTGTTAATAATATTTGCATTAGCAAAAACTTCAAATAAGAATATAGGCCTCCATCTCTATATTAAAACTCATCCTTTAGTGTATATTGGAAATAGAGGAGATAATTTTTTAGTGAATCACAGAATGCTAATTTTAAATAATTAAAAAATACTATTTCTCTACTTTTACCAATATCTTCAGAAATAAATCCTTTACAACTAAATAATCTCAACTTGAAAGCTTTTATCTTATAAGACAAATATTTCTAGGGTGTCAAATATTCCTGGGTGGCTCAGTGGGTTAAGCCTCTGCCTTCAGCTCAGCTCATGATCTCAGCGTCCTGGAATTGAGCCCCACATCAGGCTCTCTCTCAGTGGGGAGCCTGCTTCCCTTTCTCTCTGCCTGCCTCTCTGCTTACTTGTGATCTCTCTGTCAAATAAATAAAAAAAAATACAAATATTTCTAGAATATTTTACAACCTATTTTTCTTTTCAATGAGCATATCAATCATGTCTAATTTAAATACAAGACAAATAATACATAATATATTCTCTTAGGCATGCATATCGTGTTGACATGCACATGCCATAAGAGAATAGAAGTGGATTTGTTGCTTATGCAAGACTGACTAGATGACATTACTGTCCACGTATCACTTGACAAAAAGCAAAGTTACTCAGGAGAACAACAACAACCTCCACTGCTGTCTCTCACATAATTTTTTCCATACTTCCAAAAGCAAGAAAATATTGACCTACTGTTGTGTTGTCCCAAGGTATGGTTTTAAAAAGAGTTCCATCCAGTATAGCTCAGGAGTTTTCCCAAATGGGGATTTTGGGACATGACAGAGAGTTCCAATTAACCTAAGACCCCAAAGGCTACTAGTTCAAGGAAAACAATTTGTTTCCCAACTGGGGGATAAATCTAGCCCAAGAATAGGACATGATGAGTGTCCTAGAGCATTCACAAACATTCATTATGCTCATGCTTTCCATAAAAGATACAGACCAAAGAAGATACTCTCTTGAAAAAGAGATTGGAAAGTAAAGTCCAATCTTATAAAAAGTCAGAAATTAACAAGAAATCATTTTTTATGATAGGAAAAAATACATTACCTGCTATAATATCTTTTAATTTAGATTTTAAACACTGATACAATATAATATGGCACTGATGATAACTTTAAATTATTTGGATTGATTATCAATAAGTAATTTACACTTTTAGGTAGTCAATAGATTTTCTGAAATAATGTTATATGGAAACGCTTAAGTAGCTTATTGCATGGATATATGGCACTAAATTTCTCTCTTTATTAGGAATGTGTTTAAAAATAAATTTCATCATTTAATGTTTATACATATTATATATTAAAAGTTCTCGAACTTATTCTGTAGTAATGAGGTTGATCACTTAGTTACTGTCACTCACCTCACTCTGTCTAAGCCCCTTCTTGACTTTAGTAGATTCCATAGTAGATAACAGACCTCTTTAATTCCAGCTTTTAAATCCAGTTTTTCCAATTATTTAATTACAGTTTTCATCCTTATTATTCAGCTCAATTTCATTTCTTCTCAAGGACTCCAAGTTCAATAATACTGTCATCAATCTTCAATATCTCTATAAAGCTCCCAGAACTACTATGTAATGATCTTAGAGCCTTCAGATAATTCAAAGGTGGACAGGAGTAGAGATTTTCAAAGGTGGACAGGAGTAGAGATTTTCTCTATAAAAAGGGACTGAGACTTTGCTTGACAGAATCGCGATGACTATAAAATTGAAGCAGAGTATTTGTGGCTTGGGTTACAGTGCTTTGGAGTATTTTTAATTTGGATTATCAAACAGTGTACCTTATATTATTGGAATATATTAATGTTTGTAAACTGGTATAAAAGTTAGGTTGGTATTTACTTAGGACACCTATCAATACTCCAAATCTAGAATGGCACAACCAAATCTAAGTCAATCCCAGTTATGTTCCCAAGGAATGGATGAAGAGACTAGATTGATAAATATATATGTGATAGACATATAGAAAAAAATAAAGAAACAATATTCAATGAAACAAAACTGCTTTCTAAACCCAGATTCCAGAACTTCAGTGAAGAATTATCTTGTCTGGGCTACATGGATTATGTGGCATATGTCTTTTATTAAATTAGGAACAATCTTAATCCCAGAGCTGAACCAAGCAAGTATCTGCTATTTTTCCTAAACCTCTTCTCCAATCTGATAGCACACTTACTTCAATTATATGAAAAGTCCAGTGCACTAACCCCAATTAAATGGAGGCATAATTAATGACAGTGTTCTCTATAGTTTTTATGACTGACCTGACACTGACCTATCTTATAAGCTCTATTTCAGTTAGGACACATTTTTTATGATACCTTACAAACAGTGTCATATTCTGGACAGTCATATTATTTCTCACATTACAAGAAGTCTTAAAAAATTCAATTCCACGGTTGGGCAGTGGTTTAATTATAGCCTCAGAGACCAAAGGTCTTCCCTTTTCTTTCTCCATTTCTTTAATGGTTGGTCATATCTACTCTAAAGGTAACTATAGTGTGAAACACCACATCTTCATAAAATAGCTTTCTAAGCAGCAAGAAACTTGAAGGATGAAAAAAGAAACAAAAACAACTCTTTCTGTCTTTCTGCGCTTCTTATTCAGACAGAAAAATTCTCCACACCCGTTTCTCCAGCAGACTTTTACACGTCATTGTTGAACATGGATCATGTCTATTATAGACAAGTATAAAGGAACAGGATTTACCTGGTAGGGTTAGAATAATCATGACTCATCTTCCAGACTGGGCATCTTTATGTCCCACACCTGCTTCTTAAACTCCCAGTCACAGATTTGCTATCACAGTATTGTCATGAAGTAGCAAATAGAAATGGAAACTGAGTAGCTGAAGAATGATGAAGTTTATGGCCTTCTGAATTTCCCAACCACATAGAAAAACAAGGGGAGCAGGAAAAGTAAATGTGTAAGAACTGAATTAATTTAACTTTAAAATGTGTATATATAGAAAGAATGGTCACAACATTTTTTTTTCAACTTTGATAAAGGTTTTATTTGCTCAAAATTCCAATTCTTTCTTAGTTCTATACAGGAAAAAAGAAAAAAAAATCTTGGAATCCTCTTAGAATTTGACAAATGGCACAATACAAAGGTGCAGCAAAAATATATTTTAAAGCACCTGTGCTTCAGTTTATTATGGGACATGGAAGGAAATTATGGACTAAAAGACTTTTAAGGAATGCAAACCAGTTTGCTCTTCAAAAGCCACCATGTTTTTCAATGCTGCAGTATAGAAAAGTAAATAGTTTTGCAGTTATTAATAAGCAGCTGTAGCATATATATCCACAAAATTAGGAAATTGTTCAGCTTTATCAATTTGTTATAAAAAGAAATAAATGAACTAAAACAATATTCTCTCAAAACATACTATCTTCCCCAAAATGCTGAGTCATATCTATCTTAGCTACAATTCTATAGAATAACAGAGAAAAAAATATTTGTAACTGAAATGAAATGGTCAAACAAGCTCAAGATGCACTTGAATAGAAGATACACACACACACATCTGGAACACCATCCTGGCTTTCCTCTTCCCAGCTCTTTGCCTGTCATAACTTTCTTGACATCTTAGATGTCCAAAATGTATGTTTCTCTTTATCATAACATTTTATCCTACTTCAGTTAGAATAGATGACAGGCTGTGAACTGTAAACTCAGGAAAATTCTCCTGTTTGGTCCTTAATATTCAGCTACTGAATGTACCAAAGTCAGAGAAGCTAGAGAAATGTCTTCTGTTTCCAGAGATAAGAGCATAGCAGAAGGATGCCAGTTAAAGAGGCTCTGCCCCTGACATGTATGGACAATACAGCAGACTTCCATCTAATGTTACCAGATATACCTTTACTTTTGGGAACATTTGTGTAATTCAAATTTAGAGAAAATATAATAATAAAGTGGTGTGGATTAGGCTTTATTTCAATGAATTTGGAAAGTGAACTGTGAGGTTGTAATACCTGAGTCTCGATGGGAGAAGACACCCTTATAGGTCAGGGAGGGGTGTGGGGTAGTATTGCTGTTAGGTAAATGGCTGTTCCCCTATTTCCATTATTTTAGGTCATGAAATGAGTTTGCTATTGAATTAGGGTAGGGATCAAACCCCAACCTTCACTGTTTATGGAGCAGAGATTCAATAGGGCAAGAATTCTAAAGTATGAAAAACTCAGCAATATTTCCAGTGTTTGTGGCCCACCAATCAACTTTGAGAATAATAAGACTTATTAGGAAATTAAGGAAAAACAATCCATATTTTAAGGTAGCGGCAGATTTCCATTGGGAGCTTTGATCAATGCATAATAGGAGTAAAAAAAATATAATATATATCTCTAGTCTAAGAGATTCTCTTTAGGTCTACCATTGAGTCTTTAGGAAAACCAAAATAAAACAAATAAAACAAAATTATAAAATGGAGTATCTTTAAAAAGCCTCAAGATTCAAGTGACATAGCACTAACTTAATTACTAATATTTAGATGGTATTAATGACAAATTTTACCCAAAAGAGTAAATGATTAGTGACATTGAAGATTAGTACATAAAAACACTTAAAGTGAATTTCAGAGAAAAAAGAATGACTTGCAGCATAGTTTCAAGCATCTAACATGCATTTATTAGGATCTCCAAAAGAAAAAGTTCTCTCTTGGTACAGGAAAATATTTTTAAAAATCTATACTAAGATTTTAAAATTTGATCAAATTTAGGTTCACAACTCCAAACTAACAAACAAACAAAGAACACCACATCTAGACACATCCTTGCTAAGTGATGAAAAACAAAGATAATTTTTTAAAAATTAAGAACAAAGATAAAATTAAGAATGGTATCTCATCAAACCAAAATTGGAGTTCAAAAGACAATGAATAACATTGTTAAGGTGTTAAAAGAAAAAAAAAATCAACCTGTAATCTTATATCTGACAAAAACTATGTCTCTAAAATGAAAGATAAACACATTTTTAAATAAGTGAAAGCCAACAGAAGTTGGTGCTAACAAAACATTAAAGGAAGAATGTTTAAAATTCTTTGAGGTGAAGAGAAATGAGAGAAGCTGGAATTTCAGATCGATAGGAAGAAAGGAGAACTGGAAATGGTAAATATAGGGGTTAATATAAACTACTATATCTTTTATTTTCTTAAATCCATTAAAAGTCAACTTCTGGTTCAAAGTAAAAGTAATATATAAACATTTAGGGTTTATAAGAAGCAAAATATATGACAACAATAGCACAACAGATAGATGTATAAAGGGAATTACAACATTGAAAAAATTTTATATTGTGTATAAAATAGTATAATGTTAATTCAAAACACCAATAAAACAAAATGATATAGCTAATAATCTAATAAAAACCAATAATGGAATATTTTTATAAATATCAATTAATCTCTAATAATGGCATAATAATTTATGATACACATTAACCCATAACAAGACAGGCCATTAGGAAATTTAGGAATTTAAAAAAAAAAGGAGAAGGGCACCTGGGTGGGTCAATCAGTTGAGCATTTGACTTTGACTCAGGTCATGATTCCAGGATTCTGGAATCAAGCTCCATAGCGGGGTCCTTGCTCAACATGGAGCCTGCTTCTCCTTCACCCTCTGCTCCTCCCTACCTTGCTTCCATTCTCTCTCTCTTTCTCATTCAAATGAATAAATAAAAAATCTTAAAAAAAAAAAAAAAAACAAAGGAGACAAGTGGAAAACAAATGTCAACCGTTATGTGAAATTAAAATGGACTAAGCACTTCAATTAAAAGGCAAGGGTTGTCAGATGAATACAAAAGAAACATCTAATATGACACATTTTAGAAGAAATGGATTTTAAATATAAAGACATGGACAAGTTGAAAGTAAAAAGATGAAAGAAAAAAAAATATGCTATGCAAAACCTACACCTAAGAAAGCTGAAGTAGCCATGTCAATATTATAGTAGACTTTAAAAAAAAATGTATTACCAGGATAAAAAGGATAATTTCTTAATGACAAAGTGTTGGTTCAACATGAATTAAGTGTGTGTGCACTTCATAACTGTTATTCAAAATACAGGAAGCAAATATTGGCATACTAGCAGACAATAGGAAGATCCACAATCACATTTGGAAATTTAAGCACTCTTGTCTTTGTGATTGAAACACTAGTCAAATATTAGTAAGGCAACACACAAATGAAGAACAATATCAACCAACTTGATCTATGTTTGTTTTGTTTTGTTTTATGGAACACTATACCCAATAACTACAAAACACATACTCATTTCAAGGATACATGAACACTCATTAAGACAGGCCATATACTAGGTAATAAGTAAGTCTCAATAAATTCAAAAATATTAAAATCACACAAAACATTTTATCTGACCCCAACAGTATTAACCTGGAAATTAATTTCTGAAATACCTAGGAAATCCCTAAACATTTGAAAATTAAGCAATACTCCTCTAAATAACCCATGAACAAAGAAGAAATCACAAGGGAAATTAGAAAATATTTCAAACTGAATGATAATGAAAATACAGCATATTAAAATTTGTGGAATGCTGCCAAAGTAGTCTTACAGAGAAATTTATGGTTTAAAATGGTTATATTAGAAAGGAAGAAGATTATAAAATAAATGACTTGGACTTAGATCTTAAGAAGTAGTATAGTAAATTCAGCTGACGGACCCTCTTCTTGACCAAATTTTGTCTGGGCTTCTTTAAGGCCTCTTCTGAACTAGGCTTTAACTTGGGTTTCAGTGTCCATTCTCAAAGAGCCTGCATCACCCAGTTTCAGCGAGAATCTTGACAATATTCTTAGGAAGAAGAAATCATTTCTTTAGCAAGAATATTTAGCAAGAAGAAATCATTCTGGGGGCTCCTGGATGGCTCAGTCTGTTAAGTGTGTGCTTTTGGCTCAGGTCATGATCCCAGGACCCTGGGATTCACCCCCACATTGGGCTCCCTGTACATCAGAAGTCTCTTTCTCCCTCTCCCTACTCATGTGTGCACTCTTTCTCTCTGACCCCTCAAATAAATTAAATAAAGTATTTAACAAAAAGAAGAAAGAGGAGGAGGAGAAGAAGGAAAGGGAGAGGGAGAAGGAGAAAGGAGAAGGAGAAATAATCTCCATTCTCAATATATGGTACCTCATGAGTTCATCTTCCTCCACCATCTTCCAGGTGAGGTCTAATCACTCTGGCTTGCCTTCAGCAAGAATTCTGTCAAAATGATTTAGCCAGAATCCCTCCTTAGCCCAATACTTCTTATTAGTTACTTTCCATCTATCAACCAACATCCAGCGCCTTAACTATAAGTCTCTATTTGTCCATGCTATATTTGGAATTGAGCCCAGTCCATTACTGAGGTGTTTTTTCTTCTATTGTAGTAGTTCCTGAACATAATCAGTTTTTACCATTTAACTACTGCACAGCTCTGGGTTTTTTGTTTGTTTTGTTTTTGCTTTTGTTTTGCTTTTTGACACAATCCAAAATAAACAGAAGAAAGGTAAGAAAGGAATGATAGAGGAAATCAGGGGTGCCTGGGTGGCTCAGTGGGTTAAGCCTCTGCCTTCAGCTCAGGTCATGATCTCAGGGTCCTGGAATCGAGTGCCACAATGGGCTCTCTGCTCAGCGAGGAGCCTGCTTCCTCCTCTCTCTCTGTCTGCCTGCCTCTCTGCTTACTCTCTCTCTCTCTGTGTCAAATAGATAAATAAAACCTTAAAAGAGAGAGAGAGAGAGGAAATCAGTGCAATAGGACATGGACAAAGAGTAGGGGAGAAATTGATAAAGGTTTTTTGATAAAACCTTAGACTGACTAAGAGAGAGAGAGTAATGGAAAGGAATACACTAGTGATATACTAAACGACATGGATGGATCTTTAAAAAACTTGAGCCAAAGAAGCCAGATACAATATTACACAGTATACACAGGGTATATTTGTTTCATTTTATGTTGTTTTTTTCTTTCCAGATTTTATTATTTATTTACTTGTCAGAGAGAGAGAGAGCGGCAGACAAAGGGAGAAGTAGAATCCCCACTGAGCAAGGAGCCCGATGTAGGACTTAATCCCAGGACCCTAGGATCATGACCTGAACTGAAAGCAGACACTTAACTGACTGGGCCACCCAGATGCCCCTACAGAGGGTGTATTTGTATTTCTATTCTATTTGTATGAAACTGTAGAACAAGCTAAAAGGATCTATGGTAATAGAACCCAGAACAGAAGTTGCCTAACAGGAGAGGGGTTTATGTAGCTACAATATAAAGTTATTTACATTAGTACTAGAAATACACTAATTTTTGTCTGGGTTTACATAGATGATATTTTCCAAAAACTCACTGAACTACCTTTATGATGCATGCCTTTTATATTATTAAATTATACCGTTAAACAGATGTGACCAGCAAAATCACTGAACTGATTCAATTCTAGTCCCTTAAGGGTATGACTCCTAGAGTCTGCTATTCATGTCTCCAGATATAAGGGCACTTGATTCTAAATGGGCCCTGTCCCTGGAAATGAGCATCCTTGAACCAACTTCTGTAGATATGCTAGACTCTGCTTGTGAAGATTGACCCCTCTGATATTGGTCACTGCCCAAACCAAGTCTGACTTTATCCCATCTCTTTGGACACAGAGACTTGACTTTCCAGCTGCCCATGGGAATCATATAAAGTATGGTCTGGTCAGTTCTGGCAACACTCATCTTCACTGATTTCAATCTTATTCCCTTCTCCACATTTAAATTGTTTAGGGAAAGGGGATGGGCTGGTACAGGGGCCCATGGCAAATTGGAAAACACATAGCTACATAAAATGAACAGTTACTACTCAACTCAATCAATTATTGCTATATAAAACAGTCAGTATTGCCAGAATATTTTACTTATTTGAGAGGTATAAAATCAAGACTTTTTGGTGGTACTTAAGTTGTCTAAATATCTTTTATCTCCAAGTCTATTCACTTATTTAATAGCACTGCTGTGTCTTAAGATATTTTCTAAAAATTCAGTTTAACTACAAGTCATAATAAAGAAGACCAGTAGGGTATGGGTAATATCAAAAATACCTTCATTCTCAGGGGACTCACAGCCCTTCAGAGTTCTAGAGCTTAAATAACACTTGCTAAGTGAACACATCAACCTACTTCCTATGGAGTCTGAACACATCAACCTACTTCCTACTGAGTCTGGCCAAGTGATAAATTGTGCTATCCTGGTGATATTTCACACACTTTAAAGTGATAATAGCTTCTTATGAAGATAGTAAAACAAACAATTCTCCGGGATGAAAACTGAATTGACAATACAGGAACAATATATTATTTGTTGATCAGTAATAGATCTTTGTCATGATTCATAAATCATTCTTGTAAATAAGAAAAGTATTTCACAGTAGCATTTTGAACCTTTTAGACTTCATTCTACATTATCTCATTTGGCCTGTGTACCAGCCCTAAGATACAAGATGTCAGATAGCACCTCCACTATTCTGTTGAGTAAATGGAAGCACAAAGCCTTCAAGTCATCGCATAATATTACACAACAGGTCAGAGGCACCCAGGGGAAATTCCTGAGCTTTCAAATTCCCTAATCCCGTAAATGCTCCTTCCTTTCTACCAGAGAGCACAAACTAGACACCTTCAGGCTATATCTGGTCTGCAGACACTTTTCTGGCTGACAGTTTTAGTATACACTTTTAAATTATGTGACACAATTACAATGTATAGATTTCACCTCAAAGTCTAAATAAACCTTTCTGTTGGTTTACAAATTCAGGAAATCGTGGTGTGAAATCTGAAATTGGCTCCCAAATGCAGACACAGAGGAGAGACCAAAGAAAGAGGCAGATCATTCCAGATTGAAAGGTGACAGGTTTAATAAGCAAGAGGTTTGTCTAAAGCAGCTGGAAGGCCACTAGGGCTCCACATTCCTCCCGTGTGGTGTGGATGGCCTCAAAAAAACCGCCACGCTGCTCTCTCTGAAAATGGTGAGCAGCCTAACACAGCAAAAAGTGCCTTCCAAGGAAGGGTGGACAAAAGGGAGGAGCCTATGATTGCTGGGGTCAACTGCCAGTCATGTCCTCTCCATGACCACCTCCAACATTCTTGAATAATTAAGTATCTGAAAATACCCATAACTTTTTTTTTTTTTAATAAAGCAAGAATTAGTTGAACTGAGTAGTATAACTTATTTAGGCAGTTGACCTGCTTTTCGATTTGCCATGGGCCCCATTAACCAGCACATTTGCCTTCCCACAGATACAAATGCATCTGCCTAGATACTCTGGGCATGTGTAGTTTTGGATCCTGCATTAGACTATATTACCCTTTGGACATCTGACCTCCTGGCTCAGTTTCATCTCTTTACTTATACACTCTATATTTAAGATTCTCCTGACTTTTAGGAAATAGGCACAGAGAATCACCCTCCAAAGCTACAGGTCATTTGGCTCTACATGTTCTATTCATTACAATGAACACTCAGAATCACCTCTTTCCATGGAGCCTATATGACCACACTTCTTCTGAAGCTCAAGACATTTACATCACAATTTGCCCATGTTTATATCTTTTCTAATTTATATGATTTGGGCTGCTTTAATATATAAACATCACTGCACTGAAAGCCTTATGATAGCCACAGAGATGTATCTTATTTACCTTCTGACCCCAGACCCTCAAGCAGCCCCTACTAGACACCATAGACACTTAACAGAAAAATGTTGAAGGAACAAAAACTTTCTCCATTACTAGGACCTTGTCATTCTCCATAATTTGTTTTTTTATCAACTTGGATTCACAAATTTATTTTCCAGAAGGATGGCATATTTCAGTAGGAAAATGTAAAGGGTTTAGACACAGCAATCTGGTCTCCACAATTTAACACCTTTGTGACTTGACAATTTGGCACCTTTTGTGTCTTTTAAGGTGTCATATAAACAATTTCCCCTGCTTTAAAATGAGAATGACACTACTTACCTCACAAGATTTAGTTGGGATCTACAGTTAACTAAGAAAGTACTTTTTGAGTAAAGCACTGTTGAAATATGTTATGATGGTTTGTGTATCATAATACCCCACTGAACTTTTCCTAGTATTCTGAGCAGAGTTTGATTCATATATGTGAAAATGCACTTTGCAGAGGCACCTGGGTGTCTCAGTAGGTTATGCCTCTGACTCTTGGTTTTGACTCAGGTCGTGATCTCAGGGCCTGAGATTGAACTCCATGTCTTTAAAGAAAAAAAAAAAAAAAAAAAGAAAAGAAAGAAAGAAAAGAAAATGTATTTTGCAGTCTTAGTGTATTTCATGGGTAATTTTTTAAATAGCTCAAGTGAAAACTTTGAACTATTTACCTTCATAATAGCATTTTATTTTGAAATTGTAATTTGTAAAACAACAAATTACCTCAGCCTACAGGAAACTGGCTGGGAAGAAATGCCTCCATCCTGTTTTCTTCTTTGCTTTGGCCAATACTGACGCTCATGAGAGAAATCTGACCAGGTGAATCAATACCAAAGGTAAGAAGATTCTCTTCAGTTATTAAAATCACACACTTTCACTCCTGAATCACAAACTGGCAGGGAATCTACTAGGAGTTTTCCCTGAGAAAATCTCTATATCGTAATCAGAATATGGCTTTGGGCAGCAAATTTAACTTTATTTAAGGCAGTGAGGTAATCAGCCAATTGGGAGCAGGCCCACTTTTCTTGCACTGTAAGATAGACTCGGGTAGTTAGAATTTTGAACAGAAATGGCAAAGAGATCATAAATTAGATGCCCCAGAAAACAAAACCCAAGGACTTATTTTTATTCACTCTCATCCTTTCTCCATCACTCTCCCTTGCGCTCCCTGCCTATTCTATCTCTTATGTTCTATTCTTAGTTAATCTTGATAAAGAAAATATTCCAGGTAATTTTTTTTCCCATCAAATTCCATATCTCTGTCTGGTGAGTTAGTAAGTAGGTCACTTCCACCAATTCCATTTCTGATTCAACTGAAAGCCCCGAGGCTCACTTTCAGCCTCAGAAGATGATAAAGCCCAAGTCTCTAAGAGAGCACACTGCGTTACCTCTAAAATTTTTAAGACCAAATATACCACTCTTTGCCTGCAGCATCCTCTCCCCCCAGAGCTCTTACAAACATGCTTCTTTGCCTTCTCAAGACACCTGTGCTTTTACCCAACTCTTTTCTCCAGTCCATTCGTGTCCTTCTAAGTTCTCTTTCTTTTCTGCTCAGAATGCACCTCCAAGTCAGTAGTCTTGATTCCAACCTCACAAGCAGTGTTAGCTTCTGGTCATTCTAACACTGACCTTCAAACACCTACTTCTGTCTCAATCCATCTGCACACCTTCTTACCTCCTGGGCTACTGAGCACATTGGGAGGGAAAAAACAACAACAACAACAACAACAACAACAAAAAACATGTAACTTTTCTGGATTCAGGCTAAACAAATTTATGGTTTTACCTCAAGATGGATTTGTTTGCCACTCTGTAAAAAATCCCTTTGTTTTTCCCATTATTCTCCTCCAATTCCCCTCAACACTTACTGTAAACTTGTATCATTCTCCTCAAACTTATTCTCTATACTCTGTGCTGCTTGTCTCCCTAAACAATATAAGCCAGTCATCTCTTGGACCTAGAGCTAAATAGAGGATCAGGCTAATTCCCTTCAATTCCAACACTTCTTAGCATATCTAAATCCACTTGTTTGCTCCCTGTCTTTACTTTAAACATGTGTGTGTTGTGTGTGTGTGTTGTGTGTGTGTGTGTGTGTGTGTGTGTATAACACTTATTTTTCAGGATTTATCAGAATATTGAACAATATATACAGAGGATCAGTCACTCATTATAAGTTATGCTCACAAATTTTAGGACTAACCCCAGAATCATCTTTATTCTGACATAGTTCTACACAAGCAATGAACAACAATAAAAAAGTGTTTTGTACATTTTATTCTGTGTGAAGTATTTACATCTCCTCACTCTCATTCAGAGCAAATATTTACTTATTGTGACACTGCAAAATTTATTTCAATTTGATTATTACTGTACTTTCTCAGACTTGGATTCAAAGATATTTAGGAGATATGTTAAAAGAAGTTCATGCCATCTATGAGGCTCCTGAATCCAAATGTACCATTTTGGGGTATATGGGTTCTTAACATAAAATTTATTAAGGTTTAATTTATATATAGTAAAATGAGGTTGACCAAACAAAACAAAACAAAACAAAACAAACAAAAAAACAAAACCACACCTGTCTAGGTACTACCACACTTTCAACCCTTCAGAAAATTTCCTTTACTTTTTTATAGTCATCTCAATGCTTGGCCCCAGGTAACTGCGGATCTGTTTTCTGCCATTATAACTTTATTTTGCCTGTTGTATATTTATGGAATCATATACTATGTATTCTTTTATAACTGGTTTCTTTCACTCACTATAGTGTTTTTAAGATTCATTTGTTCCCATTCTTGTTCTGTTCCGGGGGTAGGACCTCTGCTATGGATCAGAAAGAAAATGATGTCCTCTACGAAATGCAGTTAGTTCCATGTCCTAAGTACTGACATTTTAATTGGCAAAAACAGTTTGTAAAAACAAAGGGACAGAACAGCATCTATTTGTCTCTCTCTCTCTCTCTTTTTTTTTTTTTTTTCTCTTATGCCTCTATCTTTTAAATCTTACTCAGGATGCAGACTCTCATTTAAGAGGCAGTTCCATCCTCCAAACTTGGGAAGGTCAACTATAATCAAGATAAGACTAGGTTCCAGGTTCATGAAGCAGAAAAAAACTCTTAGAGCTGTCTTTATTAAGCTTTTGGAATAAATGTTGGTAATCATTCCTAGAAACTCATATTGTTCAGTTCAGCACATTAACAAGGGATATATAAAAGGAATTTAAGATCCACAGCTTAATTTTCAATTAAGAATGTATCAGACTGAAGTATCCTTTGAAATAAACATATCCCTTGAAGAGTTAAAGTAATGAGAATAAAGATGCCTATCAAATGTCAGGAAACTGACAGTTTAAGAGGATTTAATGATCACAAATAAGGCCAGATTTCTTTTCTTTTTTTAAGTAAGTTGTACAATCAACGTGGGGTCAAACTCATGACCCCAAGATCAAGAGTTGTGGCCTCTACTCAGTGAGGGAGCCAGGCCCTGTGAGTAAGGCCAGATATTGATATAACTAACAATGTAAAAACTAGAAATATCCGGAGGTCATCAAGTCAAATGTCTTCCTCCTAATCCATAAAAGCTGGCATAATCTTATGAATGTAAAATATATGTAAAAAGAAATGATCAATGGAGATTTAGTCCTTCAGAAATTTCTAAGACACTAAAAATATGTTTAAACATTTTTCTTCCTTCTCCTCTGCCAAACTTGGAAATTAAGCATAAAGGAAATAACCTTGGATTCTAAAAGTTAACCTGGAAATTTTTCATTTGCCCCTTATAAATGATAAATGGTTCCATCAAAAATTAGTTAATCTCATCTATGGCTACAAAAAATAAAATTTAAAAAAAGTAGTCATGAACTGTTTCAGCCTTGGCTCTTTGTGAATACTTATATTTCTGATGATATCTCTCCACATAACTTTATTTCCTCTTTCAGCTTACATATGATAACATTTTAACTAACATGTGTAATATATTTAAATGGAGTTCAGGCTTTTCTCTATAATTATATTTCTGTTTCCTTCTAAGTCTGCAATATTATTATTAGACTGCATTTGATCTGCACTAGTTCATTTATCCCCTATTTCTTCTTATTTCACTTCTGAAATTGACATAGTTTTTGATTAAATTTTCCATTTTCTACTCTAAAATAGGTAATCTTGATTTATGTGAAGTGTAGCTCTCATTACCTGTGCCAGTAACTACCAAAGATGCAGTTATACAAAGCATAAAACATGAAGTATTTAGATCTTTCCCAAATAGTTTTTGCAGGATGAAAAACTGATGTTGTGCAACTTCTAAAATATCAAGCTGTGAATGTTATTGGATATCAGAAATACAGTATGTTATACAGTTTCCCTGGCTGTAAAATGCCGATGTTCTCCTGTCTTTGAAAAAGCACATTACTTTCCAACATTCAAAAAATATTCTAATTATAATTAGTTTCACAGAGTTTTAAGGATATCTTGTTTCTTAAACACCACTAGGAAAGATAATTAAAATATGTAAATGATGCTTATATTCATTTCTTTTAATGACACTATTTAGTAAGGAGCTACATTAATATTAAATATTAAGCATGAATATTGAAAGTAAAGTTGCTGTTGAAATTTACAAATCTTTTCCCTATTTTTTTTTCTTGATTTTAGTTCATAAAGCATTTTTCTCCAAACTAAAATTAAATATGCTCCTAAATATTCAGGTGATTGATCAAAAATCAATTTTACCTCAAACAATATGCTTTCCATCTAATTCACCTCTATGTCATTCTTGTTTTTTAATCATAAGCATCTGTATATTATGCTTTTATTTTTAATAACTCATACTTTATTGCCATTACCATTTCATCACTTAAATGCTTAAGAAATGATCCTTAGATATTTAAAGGGAATGTTAAATAGACTTTTCTGAGAGTCTCAATTTGGATAAGAATCCAAACCTGGGAAAATAGATGACTAGTTTCCTAAAAATTTCAAATAGGGCCTTCATGAAAGAATGGAAATTTAGCTCATACCCATCCCACTTTTTATATAGGGGAAAAAGGGGACTGGTTTGCGGAGAGGATTGGTGGAGAATTATATGAAGGGAGTTGTCTGTTTTCTGTGCTTCCTCCACCCATCTTGCCCACTACCATTTCAAGTCAACTGATTTCAAGAGAACTGGTAAGTCTTGAAATGTGTCTTTTGGTCTTTCACCAGGATAGGGACTGGTGTCTGACACTTTTTAGTGAAAAATATCTAAAGGTGAGAAGGTATTGTGTCTGTCTCTGATGTCAGAACTCTGACCGTCCTGCACTTTTAACCTTTGGCTGGGTTATATGTATACATGATAAGGAGCTGAGCTGGAGAGTCATCTTGAATGGAATCTGCCCTAAAGCTTTGCAACCATGAATGAAATGACTCTGATGACAACAATCTTTGCAAGATATCCCATTACATGCAGGATCTGAAAAGGGACTCTAAACCAGGAGCCATCACCCATTCAAAGAACAGTGCAATGCTTAAATTCACTCATCTACAAAGTACCAAAGAAAATACCTTGTGTCTTTTGAGGCAGTATATAAAGCTCTGCCAGAAAGAATTTCCAGAAGCTACAGTAAGATATTATCAGCTAAAATGTTGCTATTTTTCTTTAATCTCCATCCCACTCCCCAGGCTGTCATCTGCCAAGTATGAGTCAGCCCTGAGATTGTGTGGGAAGGAAAAAGGTATTAAATTGAATGAGAGGTATAATAGTTTAAATTATATAAAAATGAAATTGTTTCTTAATACCTTAAAGTAAACTCAAGAAGCTCTGAGATTTGCTTGAAATAATGCTCAAGTGTAGGACAGATTGATCTGATTGAGTACCTTTGAAAGCCACTGATAAAAAGAAATAAAACCATTTTCTGCATTACATATTGTTGAGTCCAATCCATTCAGTAATTTGATAATGAATGGAAGGTAAGATAAAAAGTTCTGTTGGAGCTACTTTACATAATAAAGCACCCAAATCCCAAGGATGCCCCACCCATTATAAAGCATGCTATGGTTTAAATTACTCAAGCTGTATGACCTGGAAAAGAATTTTAAACAAAGCAGGTTTTAAGTACCCATATCCAGATGCAGATGGAAGCGTACACTGTACAGCTGATGGGTCACACAGAGGATAGGTATAAAAATACAAATTTGTTAATGCTGTGCAGTCAAATTTTAAAGTGGGTCATGAGTGCTTCGGCAGTAAGAGTAGGATTATTTTGCTCCTCCTCACTGCCTTTCACTCTCCCGTGCACTGAGCAGAGTGCTATAAAGAGGCATTGTTTCTAAGGGGGGGGACTAGAAAGCCACATGAAAAAGAGTAGAAAATCCCATCTGCTCATAATCAACAGGGTTTATGCTAGTCTCAGTTCTAAAACCCTAAGGCCAATAAAAGCGGACCAGGATTGCAGTTGCTGAGAGTCATACAATTGATATCCAAAGATCTGATTCTGAATGTGATTCATAAGGCTTAGATACAGAATCTTTTTTTTTTTTTAGATTTTATTTATTTATTTGACAGAGAGAGAAAGAGAAAGATCACAAGTAGACAGAGGCAGGCCTGTGGGGGTGGAGGGAAAGCAGGCTCCCCATTGAACAGGGAGCTTGATGTGGGGGCTGGATCCCAGGACCCTGAGATCATGACCTGAGCTAAAGGCAGAGGTTTAACCCAATGAGCCACCCAGGTGCCCCTAGAATCATTATTCACTGTACTTTCAGCTATATTTACTATCCAAAAAGTACATTAATAATGCTTTTTAATTTTTTCCCCATAATTGTCTTTTTCTGCATGTTCCTGTTTTAACAGAAAGTAAGAAGTGTCACAATGTACTCTCCTTCGGTTCCCTCCACTGCATCTTCTTCTCATCATTTATCACAGCTGCTCTCTTCAAACTACCAGATCCATTTCCTTAGTAGCTGCTCCTGGTTTCTCAGCAGCATCACATGTCTTAGAACTGTTGCACGAAATTTCCAGTAGTTACTGATGGCTTCTCCATATTCCTTCCAAATTCCATGTATCATTGTCAACCAAGGCACAGAAGCCGTTTTTCTTTGGCGTATCTTTTATATTTTTATATGTATATAATCCTTTGTAAAAGTGCCCCTCTGCCCTTTCTCAAGGGCACACAAAGGTAGCACATCTATACAGTGTCCCTAATACATTTTCCAGGAGTAATTTATTTATTATCTTGTCAGGAGAGATTAGAAGAAAAAGAAGTCTACAATAATATGCCCATGAAACTTGTTAAAAACACATACATGTACATATGCATATCCATACATGGAATAACCATGTATATTTAAATTTCTAAATATATCAATTTGGATGTATTTTATCAACATGCAAATATATGGGTGCTATTTTTTAATGTTTTAATCTTACTTTCTTATAAATACACTTGGAGAGGTAAAAGAATGGTAGATGATAATAGAATGAGAAAGTTTGAATTGTGGGTTTGCCACTTGCTTTGGCTGCTATAATTCATTTTCCTGTTTTCTGTAGAGGTTCTGGCCACTTCTTTTCTATTTCCTTTTCAAGACCATGGTTATAAAAAGGTGAAGTTCTTCCAGCTCAGTCCTAGCCCCTGTCTTTTCACTTTACCTTCTCTCTGTTTATAATCTCATTCATAAACCAGTCTTCAATAACCAACCATGCTCAGATAATTAGCATTTATATCTTAGCACAGATGTCTCCTCTGAACTCCAGACCCATATGTCTAACCACTTGTCTCAAAGGAATTTCAAATTCAATTTAATATTTTCTGCTACAACATGTGGTTCTTTAGTGAGAACTGACTCATACAAAAATGTCATATAGGGAGGTGATGTAAGTTTAATGTGAAAGTCATGTTGGTTCATATGTGATGCTTCCCAACATGGTATGCTTATAGTAATCAGTAATATTCTACTCCATAATTGAAAAGGAAGCTTTACTAACACATGAAGATCTTTTTTAAAAAGGTGAAAATTCTGCAAAAGTGTAAATAATGCCTACTTCGATGGTTTTAAGAATCTCTAAATTTTGCATAGCATTAAGCTGACACTGCCGGTTCAGATTAAGATTCAAAAGCATTTCCCCTGTATATAAAAAAATGTAGACAAAAAGTGTGGAAAGCTACACCTGCATCAAATTTTTAATTTTAAAAATTGTCTTCAATAATCCCTTGAAATAAGAAATACAAAACTCCATATTTAAGACTACAAAGGACATAACTGACAGAAAAGCTGAGTAAAATGTCAGTGAATCTGTAGAATTTTAACCATATAGGTAATTGTTTTAGAATTGTTTCTGAGATTTTTTTTGTGTTTTGCTTACATACTTTATATATGATGAGTGATCTTATGTAATCATTTTATTTGTGGAGTCAAATTTTATTTTTGCATGATTTTGCAAAATACAAGATATTTTAGTAATACATTTGTGCATTATCATAGAAACATTTCTTATGTTAAAATAAAAAACATGTATATGATCTAAGCTATGTCTCCCTAATCTGGTTCCCTCTCAGGGTATTCTATTTCAGTGAATAGCACCTAAATAACTTTCTGTAGATCCTTTAGAATAACCACTAACATCTATTTAAGAAGTAATCTTTATCCTACTCCCTCTGTCAACTCCTACATATGTATATTCCTACAAATATATAATTGATTCACTGCATGTATCTCCTCAACACTTGACCTAGTTAAACACTGTCTGTGCTACTCTGTGTGTGTGTGTCTGTGTGTGTATGTCAGGGGAGGAATTTGAGTGTTTACTTGATTAAAGTCCATTTGAAAGACCACGAATTTTATTACAGTGAAAGTAGTGGTCTCTGATTGCTTGGCCTGTTTTTTTTTACCATTTGTCTCCAGAGTGCTTCAGGCAGTATAGACGCTCAAGCAATATTTGTTGAAAATATGTTGAGTGAAGAGATATGATGGGGAGGAGACAATGAGGGGAGATGATTACATAATTTTACAATTTTGACTTACTGAATTCTGGATCAAAAATAATAAGACCACATTGGGGCGCCTAGGTGGCTCAGTGGGTTAAAGCCTGTGCCTTCCACTCAGGTCATGATCCTAGGGTCCTGGGATCTAGCCCCACATCTGACTTTCTGCTCCCCAGGGATCCTGCTTCCTCCTCTCTCTCTCTCTGCTTACTCGTGATCTCTCTCTGTCAAATAAATAAATAAAATCTTTAAGAAAAAAAAATAATAATAAGATCACATGAATGGTATGAGTTTGAAAGGAAAGGTATTTGAAGGTCAATTCATTAATCAATCTTTCAATCTTCACATATTAATTTGCTCAGTAGTATTTGCTCTGCACCTTTCTAGTCACTGGGAATTAGGTAAAAAAATAAATAATTATGAAATATTCAGATATAAGAGACAATACTTAAAACACAATACTAAAAATATAAAAACACATATATAAAAACACTAAAAACACAGAGAATTATTATATTTGGGAGTTTGAGAGAATTTTTTTTTAAATATAGATTGTGATCTAACAAGGAAAAATTATCAGAATTAGAAGACCCAGATGTTAGAACCTGTTTCAGCACAGACAAGCCCATAACTAATCACTCTCAAGTTCAGTTCCATCGACTGTAAAATAAGTAGATCAGATATGTGATTGTTAAGTCTTTATAACTTTGAAATCAGTAAGGGTCAAATAGCTTCTGGGAAATGGTAAAGGAAACGGGATATTTTGCCAGACCTTTTTCCTAAGTACTTTAGAATAAACCAGGAACCAGTACTGGACAAAACAAGAGGGTAAATAATTTTATTAAATCAGTGAATATAAAATTAATTGCTGAAATACTTCAAAACAGGCATCAAAATGTCGTGGGCTGTAGTTGGTAGATGAGTTGGAATATTAAAGATAATTTAATATTTAGAAAAGAGAAGGCCCAGAGGAAAAACAAAGGTAAGATTTTTTTTTTTTTTTAGATTTTATTTATTTATTTGACAGAGATCACAAGTAGGCAGAGAGGCAGGCAGAGAGAGAGGGAGAGAGAGAGGGAAGCAGGCTTCCTGCGGAGCAGAGGTAAGATTTTATAGAAAATACTATGTGGTAGTTAATAAAAAACAAATTGCATAGGTAAAACTATGAGCTGATTTTAAAGGTTTCTTGAGCTAGTCACAGGCATTTGTACTTGGTATTAGAAGCAAGGTGAAGAAATCTAAGCATTGAAATTTAAGTGGAAATGTAACATTTATTATATGATGCTTTTAGACCAGGGGCTTGTTTTGAGTCCTGAACAGCCCAAACTTGTTTGTTTCATCCAATTTTTCTTGGGCTTCAGACAACCAATTTCAATTTGACTAAACAATTTTAGCTAAAAATATGTATATTATTAAGGAAGCCTTAATACTCTGCCAAGTGCTTTATCAAAGAAATTAATGGATCTTTTCCTTCTAGTGTCCTTGAGTCTGTCACATAAGTGAATTTATCAAGGTGATTGGTATTTGGAAGATAAGTAGAAAATGTTTTTGACAGATGAATAAGTGAATGTTTTAGAAAACCACAGAAATTGTAAGTGACTATTAGCCCTAAATTCAGGAATATATATTTTGTCCATTTGTTTCTAGTAAAAAACAGTTGAGTTTGGGTATGGATGTTTTACTACTCTGAAGAACATAGAAAACATCGTGCTAGCAAGACCTCTAACTTTTTCTACAAAACTATTTTAGGAATACTGCATGTTTATTGACACAGGTAGGTTTATAGCATTGTGGTGTGGTGCATAAAAAGATAAATGGAGGTCTCAGGCCTGCATTAGCTCTTTTGTTCCACTACACTCTCTATATGTTATTTATTTCCCTCCTCATCTCTTCCCACAACATCTAGGATCTGTTAGGATAAATCTATCACTTTGCCTGTTACACCATTTTGGTCATTAAATGACATAACAGTAGACCTCGTAATGTCAGGATATAATTACATTTCTGTGGTAGAGATATTTCTATAGTAGAAAGAATTGAGACTTCTGGCCTAAATTTTAGAGGCAATGGATTAAGGATAGTCTGTTCTGGCACCACAGATACCAGAAGCACTCAAAGCTCTTAAATTTTTTGGTAAAGACTAAAAGCTTTAGAGGAGAGTCATACATCACAGCAGAGAAGATACTGGGTAGCACAATTACCTTTTTTCTTCTTATGTTAATAATCTAATTCTCTAATTCTCTTAATATATTCATGGCAAATGCTCATTTTTACCAGTCTAAAACATATATAAGAAAGTTAACAGTTTTATCTAAAGCAAGAAGTAAAGTAACACTTTGTATATTTTATTTTTACATCTAAATATGCATTATGTTTTTTATCTCTTAAAAATGGTTACAATAAAAGTTGCCTAGGAATAATTTTGAAGAGAAATGTGGATGAACTAAATTTAGAAAACCTCAAATCATCACTGAGTGTTCTAAAAGCAAAACTCAGAAAATGTACAAAGATATTACACAATGTAGGAAAAGTGAATTTTGAATCCCTTCTGAATATTATAAAAATATGATACAAATTAATATATCATTGCCTTACAGACATCTAAAAATGATACTGAAGTATTTCAGAAAAAATTACTGGGCAAAAATTAGAAAATATATTTTTGTGAGAAAACAGTGAGAAAGAATTTGTTTAATTTGTGAATTTGCATCACTAAAGCATATGGCCAAGAATGAATGAATGAATGAATGGTTGTATGGACAGATGAGTAAATGAATGAGTGATTAAATGCATAAATATGTTACTTAATGGTAAAATGGCTTTTATAAAAGCAAGTTCTGCTTCTAACTTGTATCAAAATCATCTGAGTTACTAGCCAATATTGTCAAATCCAGGGCTCCCCTTTAGAGTAACTAAACAAAAATACTGGAAGACCAAATAGAGAAACTAGAATGGTATGAGTCAAAACAGAAATCTTTCAAATCCTTCCTTTGGTGGCATAGGCTTTTCTATGCTTATATATTCTTTTTACCAAACAGTAGAATATAAATCAAATTAGAAAATAGTGTATAAAGTTAATAATAATAATAAGTAATATTGAAAAATGATTAAGGTAGATTTACTGAATTTACAGAAAGAGTAAAAATGTTTAAGTAATATAAGATTTCAAAATAAGGGAATACATTATAAATAAATGAGGTAAAATAATAGTATAGGAGCTGACAAAACACTAACCAAAAAAGGGTAAAATGATTAAAACTCTATTGGCCCAGTTGAGGTGCCTTGTCTGACCCTCTCAGATACAACTGTGCCTCAGATCCTCACAACTGTCTCTATGGTAAACTGACACCTTTACACGCCAGCGTGGTTGTAACACCGAAGTCCGAAAACTGTCCTCCTGGAGTCTGTGGTTCCTATCTCAATCCAGAGATAAAAGTCTGCAAGAAGTATGAATGCTTAGCAAAATCTGAAGAGATCTGGAATCCGTGTAACTCAGGTCCCAAACTTGGGTGCTTTTGTGGTGAGGAATGATAGATGTGTAATATAAAATGTAAAACCCATAATGATAGCCAATATTTAGAGTACTACCAAGTCAATTTTCTAAGCATTTTACTTGTATTAGTGAATCTAAAGCTTACAACAACCTTATAAAATCGCTATTACTGTTAACCTCATTTTAAAGATGAGGAAAGCAAGGGTCAGGGAAGTGAGGCTACTTGTCCAAGTTTGATTAGAACCAGATAAGAAAATAAAAGAATTAATCCTGCACTAGCTACCCCTAACCTAACCACATTGGTTAATTCTTGGTGTTATTAACCTGCCTGGTAAGATGCATCCAATGATTGAGTCAATACTTACCACACTTCCAATTTTGTAAGTTGTATGAATAAGTAATCCAATATAATAATCTTCCTGACTTACCATCTAGGAGAGATGAACCACATTACATGAACAAGCCCTTGTTGTTGATGAGATGGTGATTTGGAAGGAGGAAACCACTAAACTACTGATCCCTAGATATGGAAGAAAGGCATTGCTCATCTCATTTACCTTCTATTATAGGTGGGGAATGGAAGATGAGGATGTCGTAAATTATGGTGTGGTCCAAGGGGAGTTGCTAACATGGCATTCGATAAAAACCTGTCCCACTAAGAGAGATGATATAATCTTTGAGAGAGACCTGCCCAGAAACAAGAGTTAGAGTGCTGTCAAAGGTTAAATGTTGCCACTATTTCACTCTCCACCCTTTGAGTCAAAGTAAATAAGTCTCCTCTCTCCCTTCTTCCTTTCTTCCCTTTTACCTGCTGGTAAACAAGCTTAGATAAACCAACATATGTGTGCGGATTAATGAAGACTGGCATAAACTATTCAGCTTACTTGTGAACAGTTGGCTAAATTATCTAGAAATAAAAAAATGTTTACATGGAATAGACCTTAATTAACAAATATAATTTTAGCTCTTGATTTTCAGGACTGACACTGGGGGACACAAGCATATTTATCACTGGGTTTTTAAGACTAGAAAACGGAAGCAAATACTGAGGTATTCTCTCTCTCTCTCTTCTTTAAATATCTGTTTACTGCATTGTTTTCTCCATAACTTGGTACAAAGTCCTTTTATGGAAAATCTTAATATATTTGCTGTCCTGGGTTCTTAGAGAAAATTGTCACTTAGAGATCTCTCTTACTGAAAACTTGAACATTTTCATTGATTTCTTCTAAAAAGCCTACGTTTCTTTTTATGCACATTTCTAAGCCTTATATTAAGACCTACAATTTGCCATCCAGGATCACCCACAAAATGTCTGCAAACCACCTAGAGAGCTGCATGAATTTTAAAATTCTGATTATCCTTTTTACCTTCAATTTTGTCTTCATCATATTGCCTAATATCCAAATATTTTCCTATATTCCTTTTATATTTATCAGTCTCTTTTTTCTAGGCCATCAAATGTGCCTTCAACCACATTCTTTTATTCCATATTACTTTCAACTTTGCATTTGTTTTCTTGAAATCCATGAATAAAACATCAAATAATTCTTCCATTTTTTGGTACTTTAACTGATAAAATGTTGGTGGATGATAAGAAATAAGTGAACAATTCATAAAATGTAGTCTTAGAGTTCCAGGCTTATCAACCTCAGCAGGATTTTTCTTAAGAGTAGAACAGGCATAGTACCCTCTGTGGTGACAGGTATATTTCTTAACACCGCATAGATACTCAATAAGTAGATCTGATTCTTAAGAAGCTTTCCTTCTTCAATTTTTATTTGATTATTTTTATGTTGCATTAAAAATTAATAAAAGAACAAAGCAATATGTCGAAAAATCAAAAAGAGGAAACTATAAAAGAATTTTATAAAGGACTACAAGGGGAAGAAGAAAAGTGTTTAATCAAAACACTCAGACAAGATGGATAGCAAATCTACATTGACCTAGTTTCCCCACTTCTATTTTTTTCCTCAGTTGAAGCTATCATCATCTTGCCTCCCAAAGAACAAGCTTAGTGTCTTAATTAGCTTGTTCTTAGTTATCATCTTAAAAATCTCAACAGCTTTTCCTATGTACTCTTCTAGCCATATTTTATTTCTCATTTCTATTTAAACTATTTCTATATATTGCATTGACAAATATGGTAGCCTGCATTTAACTGTAGCTCTTGAATAGTATTAAGCACCTCATAAACAAAATGCTAATCAAATACTGAACAAACAATTGAGATTCTTGCCTTTCAGGAATAAAGGTTTTTCTGGCCCAAAAAAATGAGACAAATTCTGTATTAAGTTATGTCCTTCTTAACCTTCATGGCAAAATACTGGATTGCTCCCAACACATGTGAATAATTTAGTCAAAGGAATCCTATAGTCAACACATAAAGTTAAATGCAATGAAAATAATATATCTGTATTCTTCTTACTACTACTTTTAAGACTACATCACTTCAACAAATTTCCAGTACACAACACAGTATTATTAATTATAGTCACCCAGAGTAGAGTACAGATGCTCTCACCATCCCCCATCAAAGGTAATTATCTGAGGAGATAGATATGTTAATTAGTTTGAATATAGCTGATATTTCATTATGTATATGGATATCAAAACATCATGTTATGTGTCTTAGACACACATAATTTTATTTAGAAATTACATTGTCTTTTCATTATATAATTATGAGAAATATTAATATACTAAGAAAAATAAAATACTAAGCATTATGGAAGAAATTGAATGTTGAATTGATGAATTTAAAAAAATATTTTGACTTGTTATTTTGTTCATACTTTTTGCAGCAAGATGTTTTAAATATCTTCTGGAATCTGTAGGATACTTTTATACATTTGTATTTTAAATATTGTTGTTTAGGAACATTAAAGTTTCTAATCATGTATATACACATGTATGTTATATCTTGATTACTTTTAATTTGGTTGCTTCTTTTTTGTTTAATTAAGATATTTTAAAGTGACTATTATAATGGTAAGGGAAATGAAACAGATGAAAAGATCAAATAAGGAAAAATTGCAAAGGGGATATTTATATGAAAATATGTTGATCTGGAAATCTTTGTAAATCAATTCTCAATATATACTATGCAATATTGGTAAATACAAAATACGAAAATTGGTAAATACGAAAATAAAGATAAGCTTTTTTTAAAGATTTTATTTATTTATTATTTATTTGACAGACAGAGATCACAAGCAGACAGAGAGGCAGGCAGAGAGCGAAAGGGGGAAGCAGGCTTTCCACTGAGCAGGGAGCCCAACAAGGGGCTCGATGCCAGGACTCTGGGATCATGACCTGAGCCAAAGGCAGAGGCTTTAACCCACCGAGCCACCAAGGCACCCCAAGATAATATGGGGGAAAATAATGCAGTCCCCCAAATTAAAACAATAACAAAATATTTAGCTCATGATTAGTAGTGTCAGCAACTTGACCATAGCTTTACCTGGATACTAGTTCTAGTCTCAACTGAGCTCATCCATGAATCTGCAGTCAGTTGCCAGCTTGGTTAAGGAATAATACTTTGTCAACTGAATTTTTTCATCTAGACCACAGAACACACAAAACTATTTGTGCTACTCATTTTAAATTATCCCCAAAATGATATACAACTAAAACTCTTTTAGATGCATATGAAAAAAGTAACTCATTCACACACTGGATGCTTTAGAACATTAGTATATAGTTATTTGGGGTGAAAGCCTGAAAAGACTATAAAGAGTCCTGAGCTGGGGTAGACATCTCTGCTCCATTTGATAACTCATCTTCTAGAAGACTACTTGATTAATTGCTGGAGGGGCCTCAAACAGAAAAGAACATGGCAAACTCAATGAACACTTACTATTTCAAGCCTCTGCTTGTGCCATATTGGTTACTGTCCCATAGCCAAGCCCTGGATAGACAGGAACGTGCTATTAAAGAGCATAGCTACAGAGAAGGGTGTCAGGTTGGTCAAAGGAAGGAAGGAAGGAAACGAAAGGGGGGGGGGAAGAAGAAAAGGAAAGAG
>NC_081561.1:40537785-40546953 GCF_022355385.1 Mustela nigripes | reverse complement strand
AAGAAAGAAAGAAAGAAAGAAAGAAAGAAAGAAAGAAAGAAAGAAAGAAAGAAAAGAAAGGAAAGGAAGGGAGAGAAAGAGGGAAGGAAAGAAGGAAACTGTACATTGTGCATGTAAACTCCTAATAGAATAATCAAGCAAAATGAGGCTGTTGCTTGATTTATTTAGAGAATTTTTTTCAGTTCTTCATTTAACTTCAAAGCAATGTTCCCCGGGAAATTCAACTACTTAAAACAACAACAACAACAACAACAACAACAACAAACCCACTTTTTTTTTTTTAAGATTTTATTTATTTATTTGACAGACAGAGATCACAAGTAGGCAGGGAAGGGAGAGAGAGAGAGAAGAGAGAGGAAGGGAAGCAGGCACCCTGCTGAGCAAAAAGCCTGATGCAGGGCTTGATCCCAGGACGCTGGGATCATGATCTGAGCCAAAGGCAGACGCTTTAACCCACTGAGCCACCCACGCACCCCACAACAAAATGCTAATTTTTTCATGAGGTAAGAAGTTGGAGGTGGTAAAAAGGAAAAGATGTTTCTAGTTGGTTGAAAACTGAGGACCCAAAACAGTGCATTGCTAACTTATGTGCTTTATATCCATTACATGTAGTAGATATTATATGAAATTGTTCTTTTGGACTGCATTTAATTTTTTAATTAAAGCTCTACCTAAAATATGTTCTGATCCCTGAGGGAAAGATAACAGAAAACTACATTTTCGTTGGTGGAGGGGTGAATTCTGGATGATGATGGAAGCTATATGGTCAAGCCCTGCCTATTGGACAGGTGGAGCTGCTGCTTACGGACACACAGCCAAGAAGCTACTACAAGGTGAGGATTGTGGGGGCACCTGGGTGGCTCAGTGGGTTAAGCCCTGCCTTTGGCTCGGGTCGTGATCTCAGGGTCCTGGGATCGAGCCCCGCATTGGGCTCTCTGCTTGGCGGGGAGCCTGCTTTCTCCTCTCTCTCTCTCTCTGCCTGCCTATCTGCCTACTTGTGATCTCTCTCTGTCAAATAAATAAATAAATAAATTCTTATTAAAAAAAAAAAAAAGGTGAGGATTGTGTTCTCATGGCAAATCCTGCAGAGATGGCTGAATAAAGACTGGACAGGGGTCAGATGGGCAGAAATTAAGAAATTGATACCCGGTGTATTAACGATACTTATTCCTAGGACATAAAGACTCAACCTTTGGCAAAATGAAACATGTACTTGGATAGGTTACGGATCACGGAAGATAAAGTGAGTGTCAGGATTAGCTGAAACTTTAAGTGCCCCACAGAGAAGCTTGCCAAGGATTTTATTCAGCCCTATACTGTTGGAATACTCTATATGTGGTCAAGCAGCAATGTACCCGTGATAAGATGGGGGGAAAGGGAAAGAGAGGGAGGGAGGGAGGCAGAGATGGAACAAAAAGAGCAGAAGGAGTAAGCAGAGGAGAAAAATAAGGAGTCAGAAAGAGGATAAACATAACAAAGAAACTGAAGTAATTTACTTTTTGTTGTTTGTAAGGAATTAGCCCACAACACAATTCATCTGAAACCTTCTTTAATATTAACCCAGAAAAGATCCAAGTTTTGTCTTAGATAATTAGTGGATATTCATGATGAACTCTGAGTAAAAAGATTCACAGAAATTCCAGCTGAATTATGTAAGGACCAAAGCACGATGACGTAAGGCTCACTGGAAGAAATATCTTTCACTGAACACCACTCCACAATCTGTATCTGTTTTCCTGGGGGCAAGAAATGCCCACAAATTTCTCAAAGGCTTTTACCAGCTTTTCCTTTCTCTTAGGCATGCATTTGAATATATAGTCTTTCTTTACCCCTTCCCTTGAAGTAAGCTAATTTTAAACTTTCAGCTTATGGAATTTGTCAAGTTAGACCCAAAAAGATGTGAAACCTCGAAGTATCAAAAATTAACACTTCATGTTTCCTACTGCCAATACTCAGTATCATACATTATCAATTAAATGATGTTTTTTTTTTCCTTTTTTCCCCCTCTCTTTCTTAGAGATGTTATTACAAAAGAAAATTCACAGGTATATTTATTTAGATTCTCAGCAGTGAGTGCTTTCCAATATCAATTTCTTTTTAACAACTGGGGTATGCCGCCTCCAAAAGGAGCATTTACATTCAGCTAAAACAACTGAAGTTATTTCCAATAGTTTTCAATACAGGAAACATTTTTAAAGCACCTGCCTGATACCCTAGTAAAGTGAAGGGCGAATATGACATGCATTCTTCAGTCTTAAAACTTTTATTGCTTTTCCGCTCATGCCGATGTTTAAAGTTTCTTCCCTGTAAAACGTAGAAAGTGATAACAAATTGTTAAACCTAAGAAAGAAATTCAAGGTGAAACTGGATTGGAAATTCACCTTCAATTGTCAGTGGCACCAATTTTTTTTTTTAATTAGCAAAATTTTAAGAAAATATCATTGATATGCTACTAAGATCAGATAGCATAATTTATTATGATGACCAGACACAGCAAGCTGTCAAGGTCCCTGCGATTTCAGGACCAGGTCAGAGATAGGCCCTACCCACCACAGTTCAGCCCTAAAGTGCCACTATAACCACAGTTTGCAGAAGCATGGAAACCACATAGCAGATTTGCGCTTCAGCTAGTTGATCTGACACAATGTAGTGTAACAGTTGAATGAGAAAACTTATTTACTGGTAGTTCGTTATGTTGATTGTTCTATTGAACTTTAAAAGCAATGATCCTGGTGACTCCCAAGTGACTGTATTGTGCTTGAATCATGTAAAAGAGCTGTAAACCAATAAACTGTAGTCTCAGTGGCATTGGCTGGACCCTCTGGGTCCCAACATTTGTGTCTCTCTTTCTTTCTCATTCCCACCCCAGAACTCAGGTTTCTCTATTCAATCAAGGCTGGTTCCTTGACAATTTTTCATAATCCTCTGTATCATCCTATTTCTCTCACTGCCTCTCATTTATTTAGGTCTTTGGTTTAAGCTTAAATGAGTCTTGAGCATGTCTGATTATCATTCACTATTACCTACATTCTGTGGCTTTCAAACCATTTTGTTCTCCATATCTTTCATTCTTTATGGTTGGACTACTAATGGATGAGATCCCAATCTTACTTTTTAACTTACAACTTCTTAAATCATGTGGGATCAGGTCTACTTTTCTACTATGGGTTCAGTTATTTTTTTTACATAAAGAGAAATAGACTTTAATTTTTGAAATTTTCAAAATTCATTTTGAAAATGAAATTTTTATTTGAAAAGTCATTTTCAGGTGACTGATGGCTCTTCAGGTGGCTAAAGTATAGGGCACCTGGGTGGCTCAGTCAGTTGAGCATCTGGCTCTTGATATCAGCTCAGTTCTTGATCTCAGAGCTGTGAGTTCAAGCCCCACCTTGGGCTCCAAACTGGGCATGGAGACAACTCACTATCTAAATAAATAAATGCTAAAATATAACTAAGGAAAGGAATTCAGAAATATCCTGACTATAGAAACTACAAAGATTTCTTTGGTGAACCAGATGAACTGCTTTGGTTTTTATTGTTGTTGTTACTTGTTTGGTTTCTTTCCCTATTTTTCTTTGCATTCTGAAGTTGGTCATTCAAATCATCATCTTTTCTGCTCAGTGTTCATTGACCACTTAAAATTTGTGGTACAAACTCTTCTCCAATAACTAGAAAATAAAAAAGGGTCAGTGAGTTATTGTTTTGCCTAGGAATCTGAAATTGTGTTTTGCCAATCACAAGATTAGTCCACTTCACTGGTGAATAGGAGTAAAGATTTATAATACCAAAGAAAAGAAGGTGTTTTAGGAGGGCAATGGGTGATACATTCTCTGGTTTTTACCATTTGGCAAGATGTTACTTTGTTTGATAGGGCATTAGACTGAGGACTAGAGACATTTTCCTGACAAGAAAGACTCAGAGCATATAACCTAGGCATTCAAACTATTACAGAGTTTTGTATGTACAGCCGTACTTGGCATTAAAAACAGAACTCTTGTGCTGCTATAATTTACTTTATTTATGTTTTAGGTCCTTGAACTTAAGTGTTCAATCTGCCTGAAATATCCTCTTCCTGATAAAAACTGAAACACACACACACACACACACATGTTTTCCCCTTCCCTCTGGGAAATTGTGCTAGTCACTTCATTTTCAACATTATCACAATCTCATCTCCCTTGAAGTTCTCTGGCCTTCAGTATCAATTTCCACCTCAAAAATATATGGACATTGGGATGGATAGGGGATTTTAATATGCCAACATAGAATGTTTGTGCATAGGCTGAGCCAGAGGTTTTGAGAGGCAACCAGTCATGTTTCTGTAGCATAGGGAGGAAAAGTTAAACATCTTGCCAGATTTATTCATTCCCATTGGAATGGAGAACTTTGGCCCTCCTGGTAGCCATTCTTATGAGATTGCTGTATTTCCAGCTAGACCTTGGTTCACATTTATGGGACATGTAGCTGTCACTCACACAGCCACCACTCAGTCATTGGTGGCAAGCTTCCATTCTGATCCTGTCATAAATGAGAGCAGTCTGTGTCTGACAGAGCCAAGGAAATTGGTGCTCTTTCTTCTAATTGCTTGCTGCTTCGCTGTATGGAGTAAGTACCATAATGGGTGGTCAGCTTACTCTATTTTTTTTTTTCCAGTGTTCCAAGATTCATTGTTTAGGCACCACATCCAGTGCTCCATATAATACATGCCCTCCTTAATACCCACCACGAGGCTTGCCCATCCCCCATCCCCCTCCCTTCCAAAACCCTCAGTTTGTTTCTCAGAGCCCACAGTCTCTCATGGTTCATCTCCCCTTCCGATTTCCCCCAATTCACTCTTCCTTTCCTTCTCATGTCCTCCATGTTATTCCTTATGTTCCACAAATAAGTGAAACCATATGATAATTGACTTTCTCTGCTTGACTAATTTCACTCAGCATAATTTCCTTCAGTTCTGTCCATGTTGATACAGAAGTTGCGTATTCATCCTTTCTAATGGAGGCATAATATTCCATTGTGTATATGGACCATATCTTCTTGGCTCTTTCCACAATTTGGCGATTGTGGACTTTGCTGCTATGAACACTGGGGTACATGTGGCCCTTCTTTTCACTCCATCAGTATCTTTGAGGTAAATACCCCGTAGTGCAATTGCAGGGTCATAGGGTAGCTCTATTATTAATTTTTTAAGGAATCTCCACACTGTTTTCCAAAGTGGCTGCACCAACTTGCATTCCCTCCAATAGTATAGGAGGATTCCCCTTTCTCCACATCCTCTCCAACATCTGTTGTTTACTGTCTTGCTAATTTTGGCAATTCCAACCGGTATAACGTGATCTCTCAGTCTGCCTTTGATTTGAATCTCACTGATGGCTAATGATGATGAACATTTTTTCATGTGTCCATTAGCCATTTGTATGTCTTCTTTGGAAAAGTGTCTCTTCATGTCTTCTGCCCATTTTTTGACGTGATTATCTGTTTTGTGTGTGAGTTTGAGGAGTTCTTTATAGATCTTGGATATCAGCCCTTTGTCTGTAGTGTCATTTGCAAATATCTTCTCCCGTTCTGTGGGTTGCCTCTTTGTTTTGTTGACTGTTTCCTTTCCTGTGCAGAAGCTTTTGATCTTGATGAAGTCCCAAAAGTTCAATTTTGCTTTTGTATCCTTTGCCTTTGAAGATATATATTGAAAGAAGTTGCTGTGGCTGATATCAAAGAGGTTACTGCCTATGTTCTCCTCTAGGATTCTGACAGATTCCTGCCTCCCATTGAGGTCTTTTATCCATTTCAAGTTTATCTTTGTGAATGGTGTAAGAGAATGGTAGAGTTTCATTCTTCTGCATATAGCTGTCTAATTTTCCCAGCACCATTTATTGAAGAGACTGTTTTCCACTGGATATTTTATCCTGCTTTGTTGAAAATTATTTGACCATTAAGTTGTGGGCCCATATCTGGACTCTCTACTCTATTCCACTGGTCTATGTGTCTGTTTTTGTGCCTGTACCATGCTTTCTTGGTGATCACAGCTTTGTAGTAAAGCTTGAAATCAGGTAACGTGATGTGCCCAGTTTTGTTTTTCTTTTTCAACATTTCCTTAGCAATTTGGGGTCTCTTCTGATTCCATACAGATTTTAGGATTATTTGCTCCAGCTCTTTGAAAAGTAACGGTGGGAATTTTGGTTGGAATGGCATTAAAAGTATAGATTGCTCTAGGCAGTATAGACATTTTAACAATGTTTATTCTTCTGAACCAAGAGAAATTCATTTGATTGACTTTAGCTTTCCAGAATTCCTATCTACATTTCTCTGAATAAGAACCAGTTTTACAGTCCTCCTCCAGCATTTTTATGGTCAATTTTGAAGTTAACAGTATTTTTTTTCTTGTTCACATGTGTAAAAATTGCCTAATAATCTTGCCTTGGTTGAAATGTCTAAAGTTCTGTGTACCTACATAGTTTAACATTTTTTAATAAAGAAAAACTGATGGATGTATATATACATCTATAGATATATGTATATATATACACATTCTATAGGTATAATTCAATGCTGATGTATGAATATATATATATACACACACATACACATTTTATAGGTATAATTCAATGCATTATATTTTCTGTATCTATATTTCTTTAAATGCACAATTTTAAAAAGATATTGAAAAAATAGGATATGAATTCCATCAGAATAAGAAAATGAGTCTAGAATTTTTTTTTTGAAAATTTAAAACAAGTAGGTAGGCATGATTAACAAATTACCAAAGAACAGAAGTACAAAGTATATTTATAACAGAATTATTTAAAAAAAAACTACTAAACTATTCTTATCTGTTTATAGGTCTTTTGAATGATCTTTCCATGGTCATAGTGCTTGTAAATAGTCCTACAGTACCAAAAGACCCCAAATTCATCAAATTCTCCTTTAAAATTTTTAATTAAAAAACATGGAGAGTATAGGATTTTGATAAAGAGCTGAGCTTAAAGTTTAAGAGCTATGACTATGTATAAAATAACTAGTCATCTGTAAAACAAAGGCTATAGAGAGAAGGTACACACTTAAGTTTTTAACTAAAAAAAGAGAACATATGGATAAAGAATAAAAGAAAAGATTCCCTGGAACCTTCTTATAGCCACCTTTGATATTCCCATGAAACCCAGATGGTCTTGATGTTGGTGAGTTTGTAGCATCTCTAATGAATTCAATTCAGTTGAATAGCTTTTGTTCTTTGAGGCTGAAAGAGCTATAAAAATCAGATGTTTACCAACGTTCTTCTGAACTTTCTCTTTATAAGCTTTGGAACCCTAGAAACCAGTTTCATAGCACCAACAGTGAAAAATTGAGTATTGACAAAATATCAGTTCACAAGTGGATAAAGATTTTGTGAATAGTTTAGGAAAGCTAATGGAAATAGTAAATATGCCAAATATTGCTGTTACCACTATCCTATTTCAATTGTATCTTCACTTCACTTCTAAGTTTCTGGCATCTGAATTTATTTTTTCTATTTTAAAATTTTTGTTTAAAGATTTACTTATTTACTTGGAAGAGAGAGAGAATGCATTCACAAGTCGTTGTGGGAGGTCGGTTGTTGCGGGGGCAGAAAAAATCTCCAGAAGACTCCCCGATGAGCATGGGGACTGCCACTGGGCTGATCTCATGATTCTGAGATCATGATGTAAACTGGAATCACGAGTTGGAGACTAAACCAACTGAGCCACCTAGGCACCCCTCTGCTATCTGAATTTTACCTCAGACATTAATTTGAAGTAAGAACCATCCTTTTAATGTTTTTAAGAGTTTTACATGGGTTGTAACACGGCAAGTTACATTCCAATATCTATTCTTATTTCTCTCCTCGGAACTGGCCCATGGACATCTAATTAGAAAACATTTTCCTCCCAGCTAGTGATGAACTTGGGTCTAAGTTCCAACCAGGACAATGTGATCTGAGGAATGGAGGCAAACTCAAAGCCATATGTTTTAACAGGAAATTGCTTGTTCTTCACTCAAAATGGGACATGGTCCACACACTACGGGTATCCTCAACAGCAGTGGTAGGAGGACTGGAGTGAGGACCTTGTTAACAGCCCGGAAGGAAAGGATGGCAAGGATGATTCGAATGATTCAGTACCAGCGCTACCTAAACCCGGGGTCTCAGCTTCAAAAAAGATCTACAGCAGAAGGAAACGGAGGAGGGTGAAACAAGAGTGGAAAGATTCAGAAGTCGCTGTCATTATTGCCTGTATCACAAAGATCTTGCTGAGGAAATCAGCATGGAGAATAATTATGACGTGGAGCCAATGTAAACAGACTTTTATTCTTGAACTCTTTCTTTCTGCTAGTGATTTTAGGATCATTTTGCAGCAGCTTGGAAGGCTGCTTTATGTTAGGGCAAACTAATATTTTGATAATCTGTGATATTACAAGGGTTTTTTAAAATATCTTTTTTTTTTTTTTTTTTTTTAACCGTGATGCCTGTAATTTGTGAGGAGTCCTATAGTTTGCATTTGGATGACTTTTCAGTATGCTTACACCTTTTGATTTGGCCTAAGGAAGCACTAATAGGTTTTGAATGTTGCCTATGTGTTTGAGAGACCTGAAGTCATTAAGATAAGATCTAATATCAAAAATTAGAAGCCATGGACCATGGTAGTGACATGATAGAAGGAACCAGAGTGCCTGGATAAACTCATGGATGACCTACATCAAACTTATCACCTCTGACCACTAGATGAAAGAGTGATAAGCTTCATCTTCCTTGAGCCACAATATTTTGAGCTATCTTTCTTAAAAATTAAACAATTTAGTTAATTGCTCCTGTGCTTCAATTATTTTTACACTAAGCCCTGAATTTTTACTAGAATAAGATATCACCAAGTATTTTCTGCTTTCACACAGGCCTAATCTCCTACCTACAAATATGTTTTGAAAGTCACATGGTATCTGGAGTTTAAGGATGCATTTAGCTTCATAATTCAATCAAATTAGGTAAGTACACAGGATATAAATAAGAGTTCATTATTTGTTATAAAAGAAAACATAAGTGAGTAATAGCATAATTTAGTCAAGTTTTATAATAATAGTACTAATTGAAAATACTTGATACAGCACTTATATAAGCCTCACAAAAAAACTGTGAAAATTTACTACTAATAATAATGTACAGATGAA
>NC_081561.1:40484769-40537775 GCF_022355385.1 Mustela nigripes | reverse complement strand
AGATGTAAAAAATAAATAAATAAAAATAAAAAGTGGTAAGTGGTTGAGCTAGGATTCAAATCCAGATGTAAAAAATAAATAAATAAAAATAAAAAGTGGTAAGTGGTTGAGCTAGGATCCAAATCCAGCTGTCTGATTTCAGAAGCCATGTCCTTCAATACCCTGTGCTCCCTCTCACTTGGTTACACTGCTTCTCCCCATGCTAGTCTCTCTATTCCTACCAGCATCCTGCAAACTAGCCTCAGGAAATCTTACAACATGGCTATCATCACACAACATATACATCACACTGTCAGGATTCCCAAACTGTGGCTGCTTTTTCTATGTTCCAGTCTTTCAGAGGATCTGAGTTACCAAATGAAAGACAGAAAACAAGTATAATTAGATTCAGAAAAAGTGGTCATACAAGGTCTAAGGACAAAGAAAAATATTTACAGGAATACCTAGAGCAACCACTGGAGGGTCTTATTTTTTTCTTTATTTTTTTTCAAACAAAAAATCTGCATGTATGATTAATTTATTGGTGGATATGTGAAGACTCATAAAAATTGATGCGATATGGACAGGCAGCATCAGACTTTGTCCTGAGTTGGTTCACTCTCCTATTCTTTCTGCTTCATACTTCCTTACTTTCATCTTTTAAGTGGGGATAACAATATGGCTTTGGCACTGATGTCCATTTTAAATTGTGAAATATTCCAGACATAAAATATGGTATAAATATTTGCATATATGTCTCTCATACATATAAGTATTAATATGTACTAATATACTACATATATAACTCTTATTCATCCATTTCTGCATTTAACACAGGAATCTCTTATTTTATTAGTAAAAACACTACTTCTTCCCTCCAAATATGACTAAGAAAAAAAATATACATATATACATACAAATATAAATATAATTTATCTCTTCATAGATGAGTCCAAGCATTTCATATTATAATGAAGTTCAGGGCTCTCACAGGATTAAAATAACAAAATTATAATTTATGACCTGAAACTAACAGGAAATTATGTTGGTCAGTATATAATAATATCCCAAAGTGATCTGGGCTGGGAACACAAGGATATTAAGAGGGTCTGTTTTCATTTTATGAATTATCACCTTACTATATCAGATTAATTATTAACACAGGAGCTTAAATTATGAAAATACTTAAAAAATATATTTAAATAAAATAGTAGTAGATGTATTTTTCCCAACCATGTTCATGTCAAATTATAATTAAAATTCACTAACATTTTTTGATCTATTATAGATTTAACTTATACTATAATTAGATTATTAATAATATTACTTTAAAGGACATCTACATATTTTTGTGTTTATAATTGATATGTATGAATACTATTATCCCCAAAGAAACAAAATCTTTTTTTTTTTTTAAAGATTTTATTTATTTATTTGACAGAGAGAGATCACGAGTAGGCAGATAGGCAGGCAGAGAGAGAGAGAGAGGAGGAAGCAGGCTCTTGCTGAGCAGAGAGCCCGATGCGGGACTTGATCCCAGGACCCCGAGATCATGACCTGAGCCCAAGGCAGCGGCTTAACCCACTGAGCCACCCAGGCA
The DNA here is from genome assembly GCF_022355385.1 of Mustela nigripes. Taxonomy (NCBI): domain Eukaryota; kingdom Metazoa; phylum Chordata; class Mammalia; order Carnivora; family Mustelidae; genus Mustela; species Mustela nigripes. The sequence goes on along the minus strand of NC_081561.1, from coordinate 40,536,196 downwards.
CCCCCAAAGAAACAAAATCTTAAATGAATGTATTAAGATATATAATGTTACCCCCAGAGTGATCTAGAAAATACAAGTAATTTATCTTAACTGTAAATAAAACATTTGATTAATGGGTATAATAAATGATAGCATGCCAAAATAAAAATCACATGATTAAAATATGGTCTTAAAGATGTGTCTGCTGAGTCCTATCTTTCAGGAGAGACAATTTCACCCATTATAGCTATTGTTACATAATTGAATCATCAATTCTATGTTTGACTTATGTGCATTCTGATGGGTTATTTTAAATGGTTAGAATAATTTTAGTTCATACACTAATCAATAAAATGTTGATACTAAAGTTTTTGCCTTACAATATAAATTTTAAAAATTAAATTAAGCAACTACCCTGAATTTAGCAATGTCAAGCATTGGTTAAAAAGCAAAAGTGGGGACTCCTAGGTGGCTCAGTTGGTTGGACGACTGGACGACTGCCTTTGGCTCAGGTCCCGCATCGGGCTCCCAGCTCCATGGGGAGTCTGCTTCTTCCTCTGACCTTCTCCTCGCTCATGCTCTCTCTCTCACTGTCTCTCTCAAATGAATAAATAAAATCTTAAAAAAAAAAAAAAAAGCAAAAGTGGTATGGATTCAAAGCTAGTATATTGTACACAAATAATCAGAGCAGGCAGAATAGTTCATAAACTCACATTTGCATGTGACTATCCGTGAAATACATTTAACTTGTCAACTAAATATGCATGCATTATATGATGTGAATAAACCTAGGGGCTCTTGTCACAAATTTATGTTACAGGTTTCTCTCATGATCTAAAAGTAGAGCATTCCTATGCAACCTTTCGTAAGTGAAAATGGTGCAAAACAAAGAAGCAATTACTTAATTTATATAAAAAAAATTGAGTGTTTCCAGGGTCAAAATAATAACCTCTCAGGCTTCTCTGATACCCACTAATAGATGCAATAAATAAATCAAAATTAAGCACAGGTGCTTACAGGGACAGTTCAAAACTATGGCAGATTGGTGCTGAGATGCTGTGTGTAGTTCCCAGGGAAGGGGCTTGGCAGTGCCACTCTCTTCCAGGGATTTGTGCTGTCTCTACAAAGTTTCCTTGCAAAAACAAATTCTGAATGCTATTTTCACTTTTTTTTCCTGTTTAATAAAAGCAAAAATTCACTTTGGATTTTTTTTGGTTAGTGAAAACAGGTGCTAATGTAAGTCCTTTGTAAAAGCGATGTGGCATAATGTTGACTTTTGAAAGCAGGGGATACCTATATAAGATGCTTAAAATACGGAACAAGCCAAGACATAAATAAATAAATACATAAACATTTATTTACATAGGTGTTTGCTTTTAATTTTATTTGAAGCTTAAAATAAGAAACTGTTATATTATTCAGGCATGTTATTTAAAATTCAAGTAGAATAAGCATTAGAAAAGCAAGTATTTACATGAGGAAAAGAAAATCACAGAATGGAGTTAGAAGAGAAAAAAATACGTGCAAATCATGATTATATTTTCTTAAGGATGGAATAATCATTAAACAAAACATAATCAAAATGTAATATTGAACCACAGTTATTAAAACAGCTAAAAGAAAAAAAATAACTCTATTAGATTCCTTGCTATGCCATTTTCTGTAATTTTATGTCTCAATTTAAAAATGAATACTCCTTTGTGAAGAGAATATGTCTGTAATTCACTTCATGATGCCTCTTGAAATAGGAATAAAATTGAAACATTCTATAAAGATGATTCCACCATGTTGTAATTTTAGAAGACTAAACTTTTAGGAAGGCTACAACTAAAAGAAAAAAAATGTAGACTATCTGGAAAAGTAAAATTTCTTTTGAACAGATTTTATTTGAGTTCTCAACTTATTCATTTGCATAAACCATAACTCAAAAAATATTTGTGAACTCTTATTAGAATTGATCTAAAACTGCTTCTCTCTCAGTCTTATCTTTTCTCTCTGTGTGTATATATATGCATACACACATTTGTGTACATACACACACATGCATACATGTAAAGCAAGTCATAGTGGGCACCTGGGTGTGTCAGTCCATTAGGCATCTATCTATGGATCAGCACATGATCCCAGGGTCCTGGGATTGAGCCCCTCATCCAGGACTGGGCTTCTGGCATTGGGATCCTTGTTTCACAGGAAGCCTGCTTCTTCCTCTTCTGCTCCCGCTGCTTGTGATTTCTCGCTCTCTCTCTTTCTCTGTCAAATAAACAAATAAAATCCTAAAAAAATAAAATAAAATAAAATAAAAGCAAGTCTTAGGTATTCTTTCTCTCTTCATAATATGTATATACTCCTCTACATGCTAGAAATTCTATATTACCTCATTTAATCTTTAAACAACCATTTAATCTACATAAAATTATTATCCTCCTCACACAAATGAGAATAAAGGACCTCAGAGTAGATATATGGCATTAGGTAAAGTCACATAATAAAACCTTCACTAGTACTAGTGTGGTATAATAGAAAACAAATGAGTTTTGGAGGGAGAATTGCCCTCATTTTGGTTCCTGGCTTTTCACATCAGTGTCCTCTTGGGTTAGTAAGTTAATATCTTTGGACAATATTTTCCTAATTGCAAAATGGAAGTAAAAATTCTTAATTTGAGTGATTACTATGAGGATTAGTATCAGGCACATACCAATTGTTTATCATGTGACATTATCCGAATATACAGCTAATGGCAATATCATCTGTAATATTATGTAATTATTACCCATGACAGCCATGTGCATATTATCTACTATAGCTGTGTTATATAAAATAATGTACACTAAACCACAAACACATCTCTTTTCTTTATAACATGAAATTAGTCATTTTAAGTTGTGTACTAATTGGGGCGCCTGGGTGGCTCAGTGGGTTAAGCCGCTGCCTTCGGCTCAGGTCATGATCTCAGGGTCCTGGGATCGAGCCCTGCATCGGGCTCTCTGCTCAGCAGGGAGTCTGCTTCTCCCTCTCTCTCTGCCTGCCTCTCAGCCTGCTTGTGATCTCTCTGTGTCAAATAAATAAATAAAAATCTTAAAAAAAAAAAGTTGTGTACTAATTCAGTGGAAATATTTAAATATCAATTTTCATACAAAGTCTAGCAAATTCTTTCAAATTAATCCATTGGACACACATCTTTCTAAAGAGTTTATCTTTAAAGAGAAATTGTATAATTTGTTTGGCCTTGACTTTCATAATAAAGTTACAGCAAAATAATGACATGAAAAAACAATTGAAACAAGTAAATCGATTTTAAAATCTCCTCCTCTGTATAATTAAAGTCATCTCCCACACTGTATTATAATAAGGAAAAGAATTGTCCAGAGATAAAAGAAACATGTTTAAGGTTAAGTAATTCATTGAATGTTGATGGCAATATCAAGATTTCTAATATGAAGCTAAACTCAATCTAATAAATTAAATATGGCCAGAACATCCATTATAGATGCCTGCATAAATAAATATATATTTTTCATAGCTGTAACATTAATTTTGATATGAATTTATAATACTCCTTAAGGTGTTCATTCCTAATGTGAAAGAGACAAGAGACACAGAATTTCTGATCAAAGGGTTTAAAGTAATTCTCCTGTGTCATCTAATAGAGTTTTAAAGATATATATGGCATAGTTTAATTTAGAAAACTTGCTTTCATATAAGAAAAGTTACATATATGCTGTGTCCAGTCATTTCTGCACATTGCAGTTAGAAATACAAATACATAAATCGAACACAAATGAGAAGATAAAAGACTTAAAAGAGTCTCTATTCCATACAAAGACACAGAAGCCAAAATTCAGTTGCCAATCTTCATGTTTTCCTGAACCCTCAGGGTATCTAACTGATTTCATGTTTCACGTAAATAAATGCAGTCCCTACTCATGGAGGAGTTTTATGTGTACTTTCTAAAATCATATGCAATATTATAACAATTACAGGAATAGTGTAGATACACAGCCAATATGGTCATCATCAAGAAGATTGAGAGGGATGGTGTATAAAAGATTCGTGTTGGTGGTTTCACTTAGAATCAATCCATGCTTTCGGGTTCTGGGTCTGCACACCAAACAGATGTGTCAATTTTGTATTTAATTAGTATAGGCCATGTAACAATTAGATGAAAATATATATTCTAAACATCAAAACTTAAAAACAATTTTTATAGATCTAATACAGCTTCCATTTATAAAAGTCACTTTTTGTTCTTTGACAGAAGAGTGGATGAAGAAAATGACTCTCCTGTGGACACTTTCTAGATTCTCCTGTGAGACACAGAATCTAATTATGCTGTAGTTTGCCTACTGACAGAGCTGGTCTGTGTGCTATCATGATGATACTGTGTCTGTAAACCACCAGGTTCATAACATGATTTGCCTCACTAATGTTTTTCTATTTCTGTTAATTTGTGATAAACTTGAGGGTGATGGTGTGTTTCAGGCTGAATTCATTATGACAATGTCTGGAGTAAACTGTAAAAATTTAATACATGTGTTGAGATAAATCTTTTTTTAATGAATTCATGACTTGTAAGTATCTATTGTGACTAACTTATTCTGCATACGCATCTACATACACAAAGCCACCAAATGCTGACGCTATGCTATCAATTCTTCTATTTTTTAGGTTTTTTTAAAATTTTCTTATTACTGTATTCCTTTGTTTGTCATAAGGATTGTTTAATGTTGTCTGAGCTCTAGATGCTTTAACTTTGTAAGAATGAAATAAAATGGAAAGAAAAAGAAGTGGGAAAACAAGTATTTGAATTTTCTATTTATATGCTACTTAAATGATCTATAGAAAAAGTAAAAGTATCTGAGGGAGAAGAAGACATAGATTTATTTTTTCAAAAACAATTTACATTTTCTTTCACTTATGTAATTCTATATGTATTTCAAGCTGATTTTTTAAAAAGGTTGGATCTCATTCTTTCTGAAAGGGAACTTAATAGTATTATTTATGAATTTTAACAAAAGAGATTTTCGAATTAAAGAAAATTTTTTGGTAGTATTCCATATATAAAATAATAAAATTTTGCACTAAATGAAGCCCTAATGAGGGCAGGGATTTTTCTCTGCTCCTTTCACTGCTGAATCATCCATACTATTATAGCAGTATCAGGACTGTAGATTCTAATAGCAGTAGGTAATAATAAAGATATCTATACCAAATGAATTGTGAGTGGCCATAAGGAAGCTGTGTAAATAGTAGTTTGTGTCCAGATTCCATGATGCAAAATCTCCACTACACCCGTCACTAGTCAACTATATCTTTTACAGGGGATAGCATGTTAAAGGACATTCTCCAGCTAAAGGCATCCAGATAAAGTGGTAATTAGCTGTATTGAGACTATTCAAATGAAGAATAAATAACCTTGAAAATATGTATGGGAAGCTGAGAATTTAAATTCAAAATATTTTTAAAAACCAAGCTTAGATAAAATAAAAATAAAAAGCAAACTAAGAAAAATAAATAAATAAAAAGCAAACTCAGGGACGTTTGGGTAGTGCAGTCAGTTGAGTGTCCTATTCTCGATTTTGGCTCAGGTCATGATCTCAGGGTCATGGGACAGAAACAAGTTGGGCTCTGTGCTCAGTGTGGAGTCTGGTTAAGACTATCCCCCTCTCCCTCTAATCCCCCCACACACCACCAAATATCTCTCTCTCACAAATAAATAAATAAGTATTTAAAAAATAACAAAAAACTAAAAAAAGAGACTTACTCTCAGAAGTTGTATTCTAAGAGTTGGTTGAAGGAGCATTCGACAGCCTTAAACTGTTAAAAAACAAAACAAACAAAAAAAGAACACAAAAATTTCATCAACTTCCATCAGTCAAGACAGCAACATATCTTACTGTGCAGTAATTCACTGTTTGTGTAAGTGAGCTAGTTTATAGCACAGGCCTCATAACACGTTGGGTCTTAAACTTTGTAAAATGGAATGTGCCTGTGGGCTTATACTTTGTTATTCATTAAAGATTTTCATTCATATTAGAAGAAAGAGAGTTATAAAATATAGAGTAATGTCCCCAAATCCTCCCTTTAGATTACGAAAATGAATATTTTAATCAATTAAAATAAATACCAAAGGGTTAATTCTTTTTTTTTTTTTTTTAAGATTTTATTTATTTATTTGACAGAGATCACACACAGGCAGAGGCAGGCAGAGAGAAGCAGGCTTCCTTCTGAGCAGAGAGCCAGAAGCGGGTCTTAATCTCAGGACCCTGGAATGGGCTTGATCCCAGGACCCTGGAATTATGACCTGAGCCGAAGGCAGAGGCTTTAACCCACTGAGCCACCCAGGTGCCCCTAAACCAAACGGTTAATTCTGGACTACCAGAATGCCCTTTAGGCTTGCTTCACAGGATGGCATATGCATGACCAATCATGCATTTTTATTTATTTATTTTTTTTATTTATTTATTTTAATTTTTTATTTTTTATAAACATATATTTTTATCCCCAGGGGTACAGGTCTGTGAATCACCAGGTTTACACACTTCACAGCACTCACCAAAGCTCATACCCTCCCCAATGTCCATAATCCCACCCCCTTCTCCCAAACCCCCTCCCCCCCAGCAATCCTCAGTTTGTTTTGTGAGATTAAGAGTCAGTTATGATTTGTCTCCCTCCCAATCCCATCTTGTTTCATTGATTCTTCTTCTACCCACTTAAGCCCCCATGTTGCATCACCACTTCCTCATATCAGGGAGATCATATGATAGTTGTCTTTCTCCGCTTGACTTATTTCGCTAAGCATGATACACTCTAGTTCCATCCATGTTGTTGCAAATGGCAAGATTTCATTTCTTTTGATGGCTGCATAGTATTCCATTGTGTATATATACCACATCTTCTTGATCCATTCATCTGTTGATGGACATCTAGGCTCTTTCCATAGTTTGGCTATTGTGGACATTGCTGCTATAAACATTCGGGTGCATGTGCCTCTTTGGATCACTACATTTGTATCTTTAGGGTAAATACCCAATAGTGCAATTGCTGGGTCATAGGGCAGTTCTATTTTCAACATTTTGAGGAACCTCCATGCTGTTTTCCAGAGTGGCTTCACCAGCTTGCATTCCCACCAACAGTGTAGGAGGGTTCCCCTTTCTCCGCATCCTCGCCAGCATCTGTCATTTCCTGACTTGTTGATTTTAGCCATTCTGACTGGTGTGAGGTGATATCTCATTGTGGTTTTGATTTGTATTTCCCTGATGCCGAGTGATATGGAGCACTTTTTCATGTGTCTGTTGGCCATCTGGATGTCTTCTTTGCAGAAATGTCTGTTCATGTCCTCTGCCCATTTCTTGATTGGATTATTTGTTCTTTGGGTGTTGAGTTTGAGAAGTTCTTTATAGATTCTGGACACTAGTCCTTTATCTGATATGTCGTTTGCAAATATCTTCTCCCATTCTGTCAGTTGTCTTTTGATTTTGTTAACTGTTTCCTTTGCTGTGCAAAAGCTTTTGATCTTGATGAAATCCCAATAGCTCATTTTTTCCCTTGCTTCCCTTGCCTTTGGCGTTGTTCCTAGGAAGATGTTGCTGCGGCAGAGGTCGAAGAGGTTGCTGCCTGTGTTCTCCTCAAGGATTTTGATGGATTCCTTTCGTACATTGAGGTCCTTCATCCATTTTGAGTCCATTTTTGTGTGTGGTGTAAGGAAATGGTCCAATTTCATTTTTCTGCATGTGGCTGTCCAATTTTCCAGCACCATTCATTGAAGAGGCTGTCTTTTTTCCATTGGACATTCTTTCCTGCTTTGTCGAAGATTAGTTGACCATAGAGTTGAGGGTCTATTTCTGGGCTCTCTATTCTGTTCCATTGATCTATGTGTCTGTTTTTGTGCCAGTACCATGCTGTCTTGATGATGACAGCTTTGTAATAGAGCTTGAAGTCCGGAATTGTGATGTCACCAACTTTGGCTTTCTTTTTCAATATTCCTTTGGCTATTCGAGGTCTTTTCTGGTCCCATATAAATTTTAGAATTATTTGTTCCATTTCTTTGAAAAAGATGGGTGGTACTTTGATAGGGATTGCATTAAATGTGTAGATTGCTTTAGGTAGCATAGACATTTTCACAATATTTATTCTTCCAATCCAGGAGCATGGAACATTTTTCCATTTCTTTGTGTCTTCCTCAATTTCTTTCATGAGTACTTTATAGTTTTCTGAGTATAGATTCTGTGACTCTTTGGTTAGGTTTATTCCTAGGTATCTTATGGTTTTGGATGCAATTGTAAATGGGATTGATTCCTTAATATCTCTTTCTTCTGTCTTGCTGTTGGTGTAGAGAAATGCAACTGATTTCTGTGCATTGATTTTATATCCTGACACTTTACTGAATTCCTGTATAAGTTCTAGCAGTTTTGGAGTGGAGTCTTTTGGGTTTTCCACATATAGTATCATATCATCTGCGAAGAGTGATAATTTGACTTCTTCTTTGCCAATTTGGATGCCTTTAATTTCCTTTTGTTGTCTGATTGCTGAGGCTAGGACCTCTAGTACTATGTTGAATAGCAGTGGTGATAATGGACATCTCTGCCGTGTTCCTGACCTTAGGGGAAAAGCTTTCAGTTTTTCTCCATTGAGAATGATATTTGCGGTGGGTTTTTCATAGATGGCTTTGATGATATTGAGGTATGTGCCCTCTATCCCTACACTTTGAAGAGTTTTGATCAGGAAGGGATGCTGTACTTTGTCAAATGCTTTTTCAGCATCTATTGAGAGTATCATATGGTTCTTGTTCTTTCTTTTATTGATGTGTTGTATCACATTGATTGATTTGCGGATGTTGAACCAACCTTGCAGCCCTGGAATAAATCCCACTTGGTCGTGGTGAATAATCTTTTTAATGTACTGTTGAATCCTATTGGCTAGTATTTTGTTGAGTATTTTCGCATCTGTGTTCATCAAGGATATCGGTCTATAGCTCTCTTTTTTGGTGGGATCCTTGTCTGGTTTTGGGATCAAGGTGATGCTGGCCTCATAAAATGAGTTTGGAAGTTTTCCTTCCATTTCTATTTTTTGGAACAGTTTCAGGAGAATAGGAATTAGTTCTTCATGCATTTTTAAAGGCCAACAGTGAAATAAATATTCTATTGCTTTAAAAAAATGTTTCTAGGGTCTACTTAAAATGGGGTGCATTGTTCTTCAAGATTTTATTTTTCTCAGTAAAGAATGAAATCTCAATTGATTTTAAAGGGAGAACAATGTCCTAGGAGCAAAAATATTAGAGTAGATAGGAGCTTTCATTTTATTCACAACTTTATCAACTGTTCATTCTATCTTTGGGAAAGTTTTTAAAAAATCTGTCATATTCTATACGATATTTGTAAATTTTAATAAGATATTTTCCCACACAATCAAAACATATTTTCAATGTAAAAACAAGTTTAATATATTTACAAAATATTTGTTATTTCTTTTTTTGTTGTTGTTTTCCCCTGTTGAATACAGTAGACTATTTTCACTTAGAAAGTTCTTGAACTAGTTCTTACATATTAAAATAGACATAGATATAAATTTTTAAGTTATATTTTATACACCAGGGTTTCTAAACCCTTCTGTGGTAGGAATGACACTTAGCATTCTGTTCTCTTTATTTGCTACTTTCACCTGTCTTGCTTTAATATAACTCTTCATGAGAGACCACATATCGTAGTGGTTAAGGATAAAAACTCAGCAATCAGACTGTTCTGTGAAGTCTCTTAACTTCACAGATGATGAGTAATGTGACCCTGGCAAATTTATGTATATATCGGTTTTCTACATCTGTATGTACTGTATTCTTTGTACCTGAGTTGCCTCATCAGTAAAATAGGAATAACAGTGGAATAAAATATTAATAATAATTAATAATAATATCTCATATGGTTATCTTAAGAATTAAATACTTAAATTTTTGGAAATCACTATAAAACATGCCTGGTACATAGAGAATATTCAATTAGTGATACCTAAGATAATTCTTTAAAAAGCTTATTTATCCATTTTTTTCCTCTTCCAGAAAGTATATGTAACATTCTATATACTGTCACATCAAACATATCTTGAAATTACAGTATTATTACAAAGTATACAAGTCTTTATTTCTCTCTTATTGACCTTTAGCTCGGACTCCAAATAGTGGTTCCAGATCATCCTTCTTTTGTCTTCACTGAACCGGCATCTATTGAAGAGGGAAAAAAAAATTCAAGTCATCCTGTAAAGTAACCAAGATTCAGAGTATATCAGATACAGAACCCGCATCCCATCTGTCTGTGGATGGAATGAGAAAGAGGCGATAGGAACAACACACTCCTAAAGTTTTGTCTAGACTTTCTTTAAAAGTTTTAATTTTTTTTAAGAGTATCATTATTTATCTTTTATCACGAGCAGTGTTAGAGTTAGATTTAAATTACTTAAATGCCTTTGGATAAATACAGACATTTTCTCTTTGTTTCCTGACCTGCTCTGGTTCATCTATCAAATCTTTCTGTTACACTGGGAGAAAGTGACTGGCTTGATGCAGACAAATATAATAAATCAGGAGCTTGGTAAGACTCCTTAGGCTCCATTCACAAAACAGTTTTAAATACAAGTTTCCTTTCGGGGATTTTTTTTGTGATTATAAAAGTTTAGATATTTTTAGAGTGGATATATTTTACATCTAGAATATTGAAACTTTGTAGAAATGTTATTTTCTAAATACCAAATTTTTCAACATGTAAATCTAAATTTAAAATTCTTAGCCCTTTGCCATATGGTTATAAGATGTTCAGATACTGTTCTTCCTTTTAAAAACAAATAATTACTCATTTATTTACTGAAGCATCACAGGAGCTATATTGGTTGCCAAGACTCAGGTCTCAGTTGTTACCCAGAATCTCTGAGAATCCAATTCACGCTCTCCCTCTGTCTCTGTGTATTTGTATGTGTGTGTGTGTGTGTATCCATCTCTGTGTGTCTCTGTCTTTCTGTCTCTCTCTGTGTCTTCTCTCTTTGTCTCTATATTATATAAGTATATATAATCTATATAGATCTATATAGATACAGGTACCCTTTTCCTTTCTTGGTAAGGTGGGATTTTTCTTTTTTTTTTTTTTTTGCCTCCATTTTATTTCTAGATTCGTCTTTAAGTCTTGGTAATTTTTTGCAGTTTGAATATGACATTACATGGTATACATTTTTTTTAACATTTATACCCCATAATGCTCTCTGATCTCCAGGATCAGTATTTTGCTATCTACAGTTAATTTTGAAATGCCATCAGCCATTATTACTTCAAATATTTCTTCTACTCTATTCTCTCTTTCTTTCCCTTCCAGTGTTCCAATTACACATCTGTTACACATTTTGTAATTGCCCCAGAGTTTCTCAATATTCTGGTCTTTTTTTCCTCTCCTTTTCCTTTTCCTCTTCCTTCAGTTTGGGAAGTTTTTATGACTTATCTTTAAGCTCACTTACGCTTTACTCATCTGTGTCCAGTCTACTAAGGGACCCACCACGAAGCTTCTTCATTTCTGTTGCATTGTTTTTGATTTATGGCATTTCCTTTTAATTCTTTTTCAGAGTTTCTCTCTCTGCTTACATCATCCTTCTGTTCTTATATGTTGTCTACTTTTTCCATTTGAACCCTTAGCATATGAGTCATAGTTACTTTAAATTCTCTCTTATATTCCCAATGTCACAGTCCTTTCTGAGTCTGGTTCTGAAACTTGCTTTTCTTCTTCAGACTTTTTTTTTCTTTTACTTTGCTCTTTAGCATAACTTGCAATTTTTTTTCCCCCAAGCCAGACATTTGGCACTGAATAATAGGAGCTGAAGTAAGAAGGTCTTTAGTGTAAGGTTTTAGGATAATATAGCTAATGGCTTGGTCTATGCTTATCGTTTAAAGCTTGGACTATGTCAACCCAAAACATGCTGCTTTAGCATATCGATTATTTTAAGCTGAAGATACTTGAGAAATAGTCAGTGCAGGAAGGGCTCTGTGTCTTCACCATTTCTACCTAAAAGCAGGTCAAAACATCCCCCATTAGAAATAATGCCTTCCTTGTACAAAGAGCAGAGGAACATTCTGATTAGGAGAATGAGTCCATTCTGAATCTAGAGATTCTGAGTGCATACTGAGGTGAACGTATATAAACAAGCCTTATCTTCCATTAGTTTCCCTGTATATTTCTCCATTGTTGTCCCACAATTTACTGCCCATAGCCCAAGAACCATTGTTCTGTCACATCCCTGCAATCTATTGCTTTTCCTATTGTTAGGGTCCATGATCAAACGAACGAGACTGACACAAAGCAAAAAGTCAAGCAAAGCTTTATTTCGTGCCAAGCATCAAAAATCAAACCGACCAGTCAGGGCCATCTCTTTCAAAGAGGCAAGGACGACCAGGACACCAACCGGGACTACTTCCCTTACCCGATGACTCCCCCTACCCAGGGACGACGCTCCTGGTGGTGCTGCTCCCCGGTGACGAAGCTCCTCAGTGAGGCTGCTCCCTGGAGAGGCTCATGACGCTGCAGACTACTACCCTGATGATCCTGACACTCCTGATGATGCCACGCTGCTCCCAACGACCCCAACGCTATCACTACTCCTTCCCTGCCTCACAGCCTAACCTTTATAGAGGTGGTTGAGCCCAGCGCACAAACAGGTGGCCAAGGAAATTGCAATACACAGGGAAAACTGCACAGTCATGCTAGGTCGGCAGTATGGGTGACCAACTGAATTTCAGTTTACGACAGTAAATACATGAGTGCCCCACTGACTGGATGTCTCCATGTGGCCTGGCCCGCCCCTATATCCAGGGTTTACAAGCAAGTTCCTCAGGGAGGGGTGGGGCCAATCCCAGCCCACAAGGGAGGAAATGGCTCCCTCTGGCCAACCAGGCCCCTACAGTATGAAGACATATGCAATCTTCCAGGCCTAACAGCTACTTTGGGCCTCCATTTCTTTGTTATAAACACATAAAAATGTTAAATAAATTTGTACTTTTACTCCTGTTACTCTGTTTTATTCCAGTTTAATTCTTAGGCCAGCCATACAACCTAAGAATAGAAGGAAGGTTTTCCTCCTCTTACACAAATTTCATGGAATTCAAATACCTTTTAGGTTCTTATTTTGCCTCTTTTCCTTAAGTATTCCAACTATAAGATTATGAATATTTCAGTTCTCAAAGCTATAATCTACTATCATTTTAGTGGAACCCTGTTTGTCTGATAGTAAAATGTGAGGGAAGTAACATTGTAGAAGTAACCCCTTCTATAATTTTATTAAAACCTGATCTTCAATGGACCCAGGTCCATTGTGAGGGAAGTAACATGTTCTATAATTTTATTAAAACCTAATTGTCAAAGGACCCAGGTCTGTGGATCTCTAACTGTGTTTCTCTGATGGTTTAGAGACTAGGGAAACTATATTTGGCATAGGCTCCAGTTAGGGCTTTTTCCATAGATTACAGGCCTTGATTATAGAAACTGCTCCATATGTTTTTCAGGATGAGTATTCTTCTCTCCTTGCCAGAGACAAGAAGTGATCTTTTTTGAATCTTTACCACCAGAGCCCTGGAGATCTTAGGCATTAAACCTACAGAAGTTTTGAGCTCTCCCAAGGCCATAGCCCCTAGAGCTTCCCACTCTCCTGTTTATCTACTCTCACTCTCCAGCAGTTTCTCAAAATCACCAAATTTCCTAACAGTTTATGCATCGAGCAGCTTTGCTCCAACGGGGTAGATCTCCCTTTCATCTCTGAATTCACCCACCTCCAGAGGTTGTAGTTTGCCCTGCAGTCTCAATTCTCTGAAAGTCTTTGATTTCTAGTCTGTTCATTTTATTTATTTATTTAATTTATTTTTATTTTTAAGGTCAGGAATGATGAGTTCTAAACTCTTCAGAGGTCAGAGCTGAAATTGGAAATTAATTGTTTATATATTTGATAGAAACAAAAACAATCACAATGCCCAAATCCACTGAGATGTATGTTAAGTAAAAATATTTAGAAAACCAATCCCTATTAACTAATTTCAATTTTCATAGTAGTTCAAATGTTCAAAATGTCATGCTATGTATTATAGAGTTAAGAATGCAAATTTTTCCTGTATTTTATAGAGTTTTATCAGATATTTTGAATGAGACTGGCTCATTGACAAATAACTAGAGTAGAATAAATTATGTTCTGTGGTCTATCCATCTATCTATCTATCCCCCCCAGTCTCCTGAGAATTTGATAATAAAATATCAGAGATTCCCTGAAGTGATGGTGATTCACTACTACAATCTACATTTACAGGAAAGCAAATTAAACACTAAAGGAATATTCATAATTATCTCTATTTATTCTACTGAAACTCGAGTAGTTTAAGTTATAATTGGACAAGCTAGTTAACAAATTAAAAATAAGCAGATGTGTCAAATAAGCAGTGTATAAGTATTTTGAATTGTTTTTATGATAGTTGGAAAAGAACCTAGATCATTGAATAATTATACATTCATTAACCCATTGATTCTGTATTGTTTTGCAAAATAACATAAATTATATACTTTGTCCATTTTTTGCACATTTTCAGATACAAACTTGATAAAATTTCAAACTCAATATTTCTGAAGTTTTAATTGGTACCTTATATCAGCATGAATGACCTCCTATTGCTTCTTGCACTTTGCCAAATTGCATAATAATCCTGAGCCTCTTACATGAAAGAAAGTTCTTCTAAGATTTATAAGCTCATGACCTGCTATTGTTCTTTTCAAGCCACTGTGACCTTCTTGGTTCATCATTCATTTAATAAAATGAATTCACTTTTATGGTGGTTCTAAGTCTCTGTGTTTAGAAAACCAGTGACCTTTTCTCTCATAATGACAGTGTTTTTACAAGTCTAGTCCTCTTAAAAATAAAATTGGTTCAGAATTTTTTGTATTTTTTCCTAACTGTAGGAAAGTGAACAACATCAACAACTAGTGCCATCTCCAGTTTGAAATTTTGTCAAGTGCTATACAAGCTCAAGATATACTTGCATTTAGTTTTGTGGGTAACGTTAAGTAAAATGTCATTCACTATCTATCAAAGGACACCATCCATAAACACAAACTTCATATCACAGGAATATTTATAGTGAGTCTCTCAAAGACTATTGAGACATTCCAGTTATGTTATGCAGAGTTGTAATATGGATGTTTGTTGTATATCATTGTTTCTGAATATGTGTGTTTGTTTGTTTATCTTGTTCTTCCTAGCAGCTACGATGTTCTTACTGTTTCTATAATGTTTTATCCTCTAGGCTAGAATTTTTATCAGCATTATATGTGCTTTAGATATAAAAAGTAAGTAGTCTGCAATGTTCTTTGCATCCCCCTCAGACAATATTTCTTCGATACAAGTCCTAACTGAATAAAAAAGGAAGTTGTCCTGAAAAAATGTTTCTGCCAATTTGTAGACATTATGGCTGACTGTTCCCTTGTCCATTTTGACTGATGTTTATATTGGGTTGCCATGATAGTTACACAATGAACAGGTAGTAGTCTTGCAAAATGTTTATGAATATACATAAAGTAAATATAATATATCATACAGCCACATAATATATTGGATTTTGCTTGATTAAAACTAGGGTTTGCTTTATTATGAATAATTTTTGTAAATCTAAAAGGAGAAACAATGTTGGAGACCTTCTAAAAGGCATTGAAATTGACCTGGGAATGCATTATATCAATTTGGTCTTAATAAAAGTGATTTCCTAACATTTTTTCAGATTCACAAAGTCAATACACACTTCTGAGAAAATGAATATGTTCAAGTTATAATTATTTCTCAATAGGGACTAAACTAAGATGAAAACTTCGCTTTGGCAACATAGCAAGTAGAAAATACATATAAAGAAAAGTGAGCAGTTAACATAAATTTGCCTTCTCCAAAACCAAAAGGTGATCTGACAGTAGAAATAACAGCATATGTTGTTTGAGAACCTACACTGAATCAGGCACTGTTCCATGTAAATATTTCTCAAAACCCACTCTATAAAATTAATACTTTCATTAGTCCCAATTAATAGATGAAGAAAATGAGGTCCAGTGTTTTCAGTAACCTTCCCATATCCTAGGATACAGTAAGTACAGTACAGATTTTAAGCTCATTTATTCTGAGAACCTGAAACTCATACTCCTTGTCTAATTGCTAATGAGTGCTATGTGTGAAATGTTTGCATAGTTCACATAACTTTTTAAATAAAGCCAATGGAGAACAATATTTCTCCAGTTATAAAGACAAGAAAATCAAAGTTCAGGAAGGATAAATAAATTTTACCAGGTATACCTCACTAAGGGATGGCACAGTGAGGATTTAACTCTGTTTTTACTTTACTCTATAGTCTATGTTCTTAACCCCTTTAGTGATTATCTTTATAAAAGGTGTTCTCTTGTCCTCAAAGATAGTTCCAGGGCAGTATTTACTTTCTTCTAGTAGTGTAATGACCCAATTGCCTCTTATTTTCTTTCATTCCTCAGCTATCTGTTGAAGTTAATGGTGTTTTAAAACTTGTATCTAATTTGGTATATCTTTTAATGAGTTATTGTGTACTGTTTCCATTTTATTCTTCTAGATAAGATAATTGGTGGCTCTGGTAATACATTCATTAATAATAGTATTATTATTTGAATTGTTATTTGTAATAGCAGTAGGAATGTTACTTTGGTAATTATCAAATGATACAAAGTAGAAAAAATGATATGAATAAATTTGAGCAAGTCCAGATGTTGAGAAAAATTATTTTAAACATTAATATAATTTTGAAAGCTAAGCAATCTTTTGTCCTTATTTAAAGTTTCTAGAATAAGTGTTAATGATTAAAATAATGATTGAGTTCATGGATTTAAGCATGATGGTGTGGCACAAGCTAAGACTAGGTTTGTCAGCTAAGAATACAATATTTTGGAATATTATCGATTGTAGTTTCCAGGACAAGAACACTTTATACATCATTTATTATTCCTAGCAGGAATTTTTATAACCTATATGTCAAATAAATGGAAAATTTCATCTAACGGAGTACTTATTGACATGAGTGTATACTACAATCAAACCAGATTCTATCACAATTATAGTGAAGAGAGGCTCTAGATATGAGAATTAAGATATGTCTTAAAGCAGAAGAATGTGCTGGCAATAGTACAAGGGAGAATTTATATTTCATATCTATTTCATGTAGCTATTGATTGTTTGAGAGATATTCTTTCCTACACAGTCCCAGAATCCAGCTTGTCTTCCTCCCATTGCTTTTCAGCTAGCTCCATCTCAGGAGGCAAAATATCTTTTAGGAAAATCAATGAGCATAACACTGAATACTGATATTTTTACCACTGTACTGGCTTCCCAGGTGCCTTGACACTGATATATTTCAGCAGGTTAGAATATTAAGAATTCTAGTTTTACAGGCTGGAATTGTTTCCTGTAATGTCCCAGTGAGGTGGAAAGTAGGCAACCTTCCAAGTCAAATTTGGAGTGTTACAGAAATGTAGGATTGCAGACTTTTACCTCATACACCCACATACCTCCAAAAAATCTTTTAGAATTGTGTGTATCTGCGTGAAAGTGTGGTCCTCATTAGATTCTTTTTGGTGTATATATTGAAAATATGGATCTTAGGCCAAATCACATTTTTATAGGATCAGAAAACCGAATTTGACATTTCAGAATATTTATTTTGTGTAGCACTTTAGATGATGAATATGTTGACTTAGAGTTGTCAATCAAGGTCATTAGTGACTTTCAAATCAGTCAAACACAGATTAGAGTGGATACTTTGCCACATATTACTGGGAGTCTTTGAGCAAGGTAAGTGACCCAGGTCCTAATCTTCATTATAAAATTTTGAATATAGTGTTAACTTTTTTCCAGCTATTCCCTTGAAGATAAAATGGGATATTGGGTAAGAAGCATACATACTACAAAGTATACCAAATGAACAATCAGTAAAAATATTATTATGATTATTATTATTTTAGATCTTGGGAGAGCTGAGGAATATTTCTTCTTGATCAATTGAAAATCTTGGAATGTGTTTCTTAGTACAGTTGGTCTTCACATCTACAAGGAACTCCACCATACATGTTTTTTGATAAATAATTTCATTTTTCTTTCCTCTCTTTTCAAATTCTGCCAATTTGACCTCTGAAATAAATCTCCACTTCTATCCATTGATACTGTCCTACCACACCAGTGCAAACCAACTTGCCTCTTACTGGAAATAAAGCAATTGCTTTCTAAAGAAAAACATGAAGTCTTTAAAATACAAGACTGAGTCTCCTACTAAGACTATTAAAAACAAGAGCAAAAACTCCAAGGTGAAGTTAAAGAAAGAAAAAGAGAGAGAGAGAGAATGAAAGAATGAAAGAGACGTCAATAATACATTCTTTAGAAAAATAGAAAAGTCTTGCAAGTTCTGGCCCTTGCCCATCCTTCTAGCCCCATCTTAGAAAATATGCCCACTGCAGATCTACTTCCCAGTCTTGGTACACTTTTTTATTCTTCAAATATGCTTGATTGGCTTCTCCCTCAGGAATATGTGTATGCTGTTTCTTTTGATTATGAGTTCACACTCATAACTCTCTCATGTTTCTTGGCTACCTCTAACTAGATTTGTAGACCTTTTACCCAAATTTCACTTCCTCAAAGAAATAAGTCCTAATTACAATTTAAATCAAATTCTTCTGTGTACTTCCATTTTTCTCTCCTTGAAACACAGATGTGCTTGTTTCTTTCTAACATATATCACTTTAAAATATATATTTATTTTTTAAGAACTAGTTCAGCCTGTTTAATATCAGTATCCCTTACAACACTTATGTCATGAAGACATAAGATTTTTCTGTTTTGCTTTTCAATATCATCCTCAGGGTGAGCATAGCCTTGAAAACATTAGATACTCATTATGTGATTCTCAGCTGAATAAATGATAGGACAGTTCAGATACCCCTTTAAATCCCCTTTTATATTCCCATGCTGGCCCACTTGGTAATCTATATTCAAAATAAAAAATTTTTTTAAGTTCCTGGGAAGAAATGTAGCATAGTCCCATTGTTATTATCTTAATAAGAAACAAGAAAAATTACAGAATTTTCAGACCCTCAGCCTTCATGCTTTCCTTTGGGCAACACTTTTTTAGATGTTGACAGCATAAAATTGGTTCAGCACTCAAGTCTTCTTTTTATAGATGATTTCTATGGATAAGTCAGCAGGCTTAAATATTTCTGTCCTTTAGTAAGTACTATGGGACAAGTAATCTAATTACTCCAGGGACTTTTTTGACATTAAGTGAAGCAATTCAAGAAATTACTAACAATATTCACTTTCAAGATCTCAAAGTATCTTGTATTTTTTTTTTTTTTTTGCTTGGGTTCCAACAGGACTTCTTTTTCTTCTTCTTTTTTTTTCTTTCAATATAATTTTTTAAATCTTGAATGCTTTGTTTATTACTTTCTTCTTTTTTAATTTATTTCATTGTTTGGAATTTAAGCACGGGTGTTTTTTTATAAGGCAAATTATTAGTGTTTTTATGTGATTGTGTCCATGATGCTATAACAAAATTCAGAGTCCTTATAGATACACAGAAAAAAAGTTGGCTTTGGATTCCTATCATCTAGGATAGTTAAAGTATATGCTAAGTATTCTGCACACATTTCATTCAACCATGAAATGTCCCCAAACAGGTAATACTATTATTCACATTTTACAGATGAGAAAATTGAGGCTTAAAGTTTAATTATCATGCTTTTTATTCAACATATTCAATTCATTCATTTATCTTCCCATTTATTAACTCATTCAAAAGTGCTAAAGTCATGTAAGTAAATAAAAGAGGCTTCATATAAATCTACAGAGAAATATTGGAAACATAAATACTAAATCATTGTATATAAAATATTGAAAAGTATTAAGGGTTATACAAATAAAGACATATACATAATATAGATAAATGGATGAGTAAGGATAGTGGAAAAAACTGGACTATTTCAGAGACTGTGTTCAGGAAATTTATTTTGAATTTTTTCCCTTTCCAATAGAGATTTCAATGGAAAGAGAAAGTGAGCTATAAAATTATCCAGGACAGTGGCTTTCTGGTAAGAGGAACAGAAAGGGTAAAGTCACTAAAGTGAGAAAAAATTTGGCAATTAAAGAATGTCAGAATGAGCTGTAAGTGAGCAAAGTTAGTGAAGCATGCAATGACAGCAGCTGGGGTAAGAGAGACAGTCCTTCAAAATCTAGGTCCTCAAAGGCCATAGAAATGTCTTTAAATATTCTCCAAAGCTTGACAAATGTAAACGGAGGGTGAGTTCTGAGCCATGAAGAGTCATAATCTTTTCCTTTCTAATAACAGCTTTTTTTTGAGATGTAATTGACATAAATTTTACCCTTTTAAAGTATGTAATTCACCAGTTTTAGCATATGCACACAGTTGTACAATTGTCACCATGATACCATAATTAGCACCATATATTATAATATTCTCATGATCCCCAAAAAGAGTGCAGTACCCATTAATGGTTATTCTCCACCTTCTCTCTTCCCCCAGCCCTTGGTAACCATTAGTTTTCCAGTAAAATTTATATATGTGGTGTATACATATGATTGTTGGTCTATCTTTCCCACTAGACTGTGAGAGTCATAAAAACAAAGAAAATACTTTTCATATAATAGTTATTCAATAAATATTTGTGATATAAGTAAATGGATTGTGCAAAAAAAATACTTCTTAAAATATTATGGTCAAATTTTAGTTGAATAACATCCTACTAGTCACATTCATCTGCCATTAATTTATTGACTATTGTGTAGCCTATTGGAGTTTTTTAATGCTACTTTCTTAAGGAGTATTATATAGTCCTTGTGCATTATATTCAGATCTCAAGTAAAGTAAAATTTCAATTTCCACATAAGATTTCTCTTTCTCTGCTTTAGTTGTAACATTCGTCAGAATAATAATAAAAATAGCTTTTTTGGCTTTTCGAAAAAGACCATGGTGGTTTCATGATGGTGTGGTTTCATGATTTCATGATTATGAATAAAACACACTATAAAACACATTACAGAGAGAGTCAATTATCATATAGTTTCACTTACTTGTAGAGCATAAGGAATAACAGAGAGGACATTGGGAAATGGAGAGGAGAAGAGAGTTGAGGGAAATCAGAGGGGGAGATGAACTGTGAGAGACTGTGGACTCTGAGAAACAAACTGAGGGTATGGGAGGGGAGGGGGGTGGGGGGTTGTGTGATCCTGATAGTGGGTACTATGGAGCACACATACTGCATAGATCACTGGGTGTGGTGTGTAAACAATGAATTTTGGAACACGAAAAATAAATAAAATAAAATAACACATTGCTTTCTTAATGTATTCATAATTTCTTATTTTCTGTCAGAATTTAATGTAAATTTTTCCTTAGGGTCAATTTTCAAAGTAAAAATATTGTTTTAATATTTATTTATTATTTATTTTTGCTTATTAAATTATTGACCATGTGATCATGCTTCAGAAAGACTAAAAAGAGATAAACAAAATGGAATGGGTTATGCCCACTGTCTCACTCAGTGACATGCTCCTGCAGGTTATCCTGCAGCAGACATAAAGTTAGTTTGGGTTTGTAGTAAAATGTAATATTAATTTATACTCTAGATCTTGAATTTTACTTGCAAATAGTGAAAACCATAAATATCACATGCATGAATGCTAAAGTTTACTGAAGAAGTAGAAGACTCAAAAAAAGCCTAAAGAACCCATTGAAGGTGTTTGGGTTAATATGAAATACAGCAATACTATAGAGGACCCAAAGGCAGGAATTACTGCTTCTATGTAGAAATGCTGACCCAATATTACTAAATCTTTTGATCTTTTTTAGACAAAACTGGAAATTCAAATTACTTAAATGCCTACCCTCCATCTTAAATGTTATCAATTAATTTAAAAATATCAGCATATATTTATTTTTTTCTAAGGCTTTGTTTATTTACTTGAGAGACAGGAAGATAGCTGAGAAAGCACAAGCAGGAAGGAGAGGTAGAAGCAGCTTCCTTCCCTATGAGCAGGGAGCCTGACATAGGGCTCCATCCAGGACACCGAGATCATGACCTGAGCCGAAGGCAGATGCTTAATGACTGAGCCACCCAGGTGTGCCCCAGCATATATTTAACACTACATGACACAAACACTCCATGACAGTTTAGTACTGTGGGTGAGGTCTGTATTTTCTTCTTCTCCTTTTTTTTTTTTTTTTTAAACTTTCAGTGGTATGGCAAATGAATCACAGTGGATGAGAATGCAAAAGGTTGTTTAAGGTAAAATAGCGCCACTTTGGGAGAAGACTCAAAGACCTTTGAATAAAAAGCAAAGGGATAATTAAAAGGAAAAAAGCATTTTATATTGCATACATAATTCCTCTTCATATAATAGAGGCAATTCTATCTTTATCTACAGCATTGCTTCCTAAAGCCCCAAGGAAGAAGTCTCTGAGCTCATATGGGTATTGAACCTTATCATTGGCATGCAAAAGCATTAGCCTTTGGCAAAAAGGGAGGAGTGAGAATTAAATCTTCAAAATAGCTTCAATTATAGCAGCAGGATTAGAATGTAGTATTTCTCTCTGAGTTCTCACATGGATTTAAGATCTATTGCTTTTTTTTTTCCATAAAGTTTTAAAGTGTGTGTCTCTCTTTCCTGAAGAGAACCGCATTATTCTTAATTAAAACTCCTGAGAGAGCTTTAAAGGTCTGTAGTTCAGATTGTAGTGTTTGAGTCTTTTCATTTAAGAACTTAAGCTCATCCTGCCAAGTTTCTGATTTTGTTTCAAGATTGGTGATTTGAGGGGCATAGGAATCAATTTAGTTTTGAGTGTTTGGATATCTTTTAATATAGTTTATAATGATACCTCCTTAACCAGCTATATAGAGATTAAGATTTTGCTATGCCAGTAACAACAGCAAGATAGGTTCCTCAAAAACTTACAAAATTATTTTAAAATATATGTAATCATTGCATAAACACTTCTTAAAATTACACTATTTAGTCTTTAGATACTGAGTATCTTGAAAATTACCTACATTATAATAATGATGCTCAATGAATGGAAAAAACATTTTGTTATGAAAGCAAATATAAGTAGTTTGTGCAGTCATATGAGTATACAGGATTCAGGAGATATAGATTCCAGCTCTGCATCATCCACCCACCTTGAACAAGTCACTTAATAACTTAAGTTGAATTTGACCTCTCCAAAGTCATCTTTAGTCCTATAATTCCACCTTTCTAGCTTCTCCATTCTTCAGTAAAATGCTATAGTGGTGAGAGTCTTGGGCAGAGGGATGAAAAAGATGGGCATCAAAATTTCTGGCTAACCCATTGCTACTACTGTGACTTGAAAAAATTACCTCCTGTATCCAAACCTCATCTTCTTATCTACAACATTTAGAATTATAGTAATTCTTATTTCATAGATTCATAGACTATTCTGAGGATAAAATAATTTTTTAAAAAGGTATATTAAGAATTTGATATTCGATGCAATCCCTATCAAAATGCCATCAATTTTTTTCAAAGAAATGGGACAAATAATCCTAAAATTTATATGGAACCAGAAAAGACCTCAAATAGCCAGAGGAATGTTGAAAAAGAAATCCAAAGTTGGTGGCATCACAATTCCAGACTTCAAGCTCTATTACAAAGTTGTCATCATCAAGACAATATGATACTGGCACAAAAACAGACACATAGATCAATGGAACAGAATAGAAAGCCCAGCAATAGACCCTCAACTCTATGGTCACCTAGTCTTTGACAAAGCAGGAAAGAATGTCCAATGGAAAAAAGATAGTATCTTCAACAAATGGTGTTGGGAAAATTGGACAGCCATATGCAGAAAAATGAAACTGGACCATTTCCTTACACCACACACAAAAATAGACTCCAAATGGATGAAAGACCTCAATGTGAGACAAGAATCCATCAATATCCTTGAGGAGAACACAAGCAGCAACCTCTTCTACCTCAGTCACAGCAACTTCTTCCTAGAAACATTGCCAAAGGCAAGGGAAACAAGGGCAAAAATGAACTATTGGGATTTCATCAAGATCAAAGCTTTTTCACAGCAAAGGAAACAGTCAACAATACCAAAAGACAACTGACAGAATGGGAGAAGATATTTGCAAATGACATATCAGATAAAGGGCTAGTATCCAAAATCTATAAAGAACTTACCAAACTCAACACCCAAAGAACAAAAATCCAATCAAGAAATGGGCAGAGGACATGAATAGACATTTCTGCAAAGAAGACATCCAGATGACCAACAGACACATAAGAAAGTGCTCCACATCAATCGGCATCAGAGAAATACAAATGAAAACCACAATGAGATGCCATCTCACACCAGTCAAACTGGCTAAAATTGACAAGTCAGGAAATGACAGAGGCTGGTTAGGATGCAGAGAAAGGGGAACCCTCCTACACTGTTGGTGGGAATGCAGGCTGGTGCAACCACTCTGGAAAACAGCATGGAGGTTCCTCAAAAAGTAGAAAATAGAGCTTCCCTATGACCCAGCAATAGCACTATTGGTGTTATTTACCCTTAACACACAAATGTAATGATCCAAAGGGGCACGTGCACCCGAATGTTTATAGCAGCAATATCCACAATAGCCAAACAGTGGAAAGAACCTAGATGTCCATCAACAGATGAATGGATAAAGAAGTGGTCTACACACACACACACACATACAAACACACACACACAAATACTATGCAGCCATCAAAAGAAATGAAATCTTGCCATTTGCAACGACATGGATGGAACTAGAGGGTATGATATTGAGCTAAATAAGTCAATCAGAGAAAGACAATTATCATATGATATTCCTGATATGAAGAATTTGAGAGGCAATGTGCGGGTTTGGGGACAGGAAAGGAAAAAATGCAACAAGACGGGATCAGGAGGGAGACAAACCATAAGAGACCCTTAATCTCTAAAAAAAAACAGGGTTGCCGAGGGGCAGAGAGTAAGGAGAGGGTGCTTAAGTTATGGACATTGGGGAGGGTATGTGCTATGATGAGTGCTGTGAGTGTGTAAACCTAGCAATTCGCAGACCTGTACCCCTGGGGCTAATAATACATTATATGTTAATAAAAAAAACAACAACAAGGGGCACCTGGGTGGCTCAGTGGGTTAAAGCCTCTGCCTCATGATCTCAGGGCCCTGGGATCAAGCCCTGCATCAGGCTCTCTGCTCAGTGGGGAACCTGCGTCCCTTCCTCTCTTTCTCTGCCTGCTTCTCTGCCTGCTTGTGATCTCTGTCAAATAAATAAAATCTTTAAAAACAACAACAACAAAAATAATTAAAAAAATTTTGAACCAAAGTTGATACATTTTGATAGATAAATAAATAAATAGATAGATAAATAAATAGATAAATACATGTGTGTAACCATCATGGAACCAGGTGCTCCAGAGGCTTCTTGCCCTTGGGGTGTCAAATACAAGTAATGGCTCAAAGGTCAAATGTCATCTTAATATACATTGAGTTATTTACTGCTTGTCTTAAACTCTGAATTTAACCAGGTTGTGTGTGTGTGTGTGTGTGTGTGTGTGTGCATGTGTGCGCGTGTGCATATGCGTGCATGTGCAAATGCACATGAGATTTTAATCTCACCAACCAGGCTTGCAAGTAAGAACAGGAAGTCAACAGCACCCTAGTGGTGCTAACACATTGCTATCAGTCTCAGTACTCTCTTAAGACAAGGAAAATCATGGGTGCATGGTAAGTTAAGTGTCCCACTCTTGATTTCGGCTCAGGTCATGGTCAGCACATCATGGGATGGAGCTCCCAGTGGGGCTCCCTGCTTTGCAGAGTCAATTAGAGAGTCTCTTTCCATCTGTCCTTCCCCCCTTCAAATAGTTAAATAAACCTGAAAAGAGGAAAGAAAAAAAAAAGAAGAAGAAAGAAAGAGAGAGAGAGAAAAGGAAAAGAAAGGAAAGGGAACAGAAGGGAAGGGAAGGGAAGGGAAGGGAAGGAAAGGAAAGGAAAGGAAAGGAAAGGAGGAAAAGAAAACCACACCACACAGAATCATTACTCCATGGAGCTTTACATCCAAGAACAGTCCTCAGTGCTGGTCCTCCTAAACCTTTTTATGCCTTTTTTTAAACATGTCTCTAGTGTTCACCTTTTATCATGTGAATGATTTAAACTTACCACAGCTCAAAGTCCTTTTCTCACATCCATGACATAACATTTCCTATGTTTTCTGTTCTATTCATTCTAAATCCTTTCCAAGAGCAGGTACATCAGGCCCTGATGGCAGAAAAGTGCCGGAGCCTTGAACGAGTCCCTTCATGGACCTTCCCTCCCTTTCAGAATCACCTCCATTTCCTTTCAAAACCAGGTATACATTAGAACAGATTGAAGAAAAGACAAAGTTTAATCAGTAAGTTCACTAGGACATTTTTCCCCACTTCTGTTTAGTGAACTCGCATTTTGCTATATACTTCTGTTTTCCCCTCTGGAACATGCAGTCTCAAACTCAATACTCTCTGGGGAAAAAGTGATTTCAAAAAGTAATTCCTCTATCTTTTTGGTAGTATTTCAAGAAATATATCAGTTTGTACAATATCCTTTTTTAGTCCATCATAACACAAGTGCAAGATTCAGGAAGCTCTGGTGAAAATGTTCCCACATGTGGCTAAGTACTAGGTCCAAATTCTGCCACCACAACCTCATTTTACTGCAGATACCATAATTTTCTTCCATTTTTAGAAAACTGTAAATGGAACCTTGTTTAAAGGCTACTCTATTCTTCATCTCTTATCACATGCTCTGTTAATGTTCTAATACTTTCATTTCCCATATGTGATGGGGAAATGCCATACTCTTTTCTCCAGTGCTACCCATCAAAGGATGAAAATGGCCTGAAAATTTTAATTTTGACATGCTGGTCACACTCAACCCCCAGATCAATGAAGGACTTAAAGCAATGTGCCCTACAGTGTACAAAACCTAGGAAAGGTGTTTTTCCTTATATCACACCAATTTATCTAGAAAATTAATATGGGTGCTGAACTCTCTCTAGTATATTCATTCTTCTTTAATTCAAGAGTGGAGAGACCACTGGAGAAGCCTTTGGAAATATAAATTAATAATTTCCTACTCTTCTGTATAGTTTTAAATTACTTTGATAACATAGTTATCACCACAACTCAGGAAATAGGAAATAAATATAAGAAGATAGCAAAGTATAATTTTAAAACACACATATGATAAATAAAGTGTATTAAAATAAATTTTCCATTTTATTCATCATTTATTCAGACTTATTTTGTGAGAACACTACATCTAAAAATCAATGGTGAAATTATGAATAGGAAGATAATGCATTCTTGCCATTAAGTATGGTGTTCACTGTTATCAAATACGCTATTTACATGTCTGCTTAAAATAGTTGAAAGTCTATGAACTATAAGGGCTACAGAAATATTGATGGTAAAAAAATGACTAGAAAACATATGAGGCATAGAACTTATGCTCAGACTATATTATGGTGTGGAGAGGATAGAAGAAATACATACAAATGAGAATTAATTTTACCTAAGAATGAAATGATGAGTAGGACTATAAAATATGAAATTAGCCATATGTGAGAGTCTATTTGGTTTCCTAGCAAGGTCCTTTGCTGATTGAGAATAAGGGTCGTCAAACTTTCTCTGAAAAAGAACAGATTACCAATACTTTATGCTTTGTGAACAGTAAGACCACTGTGGCAAATACTCAATTCTGTTGTTGTAATGCAAAAGCAATGATAGAAAATTAGTATAAACACGTTAGAATGCCATATTGTAATAAAACTTTATTTATGAAAACTGGTATTTGAATTTCATATTATTTTCACATATTATGAATTATTAGTATTCTCTTTTATTTTTCCATTTGAAAATGTAAAAACCAATGCCAGGCTAGATTTATGCTGTGGACAACATCATTTGACTACTTGTGAATTAGAACATTAATTTATAGGGAAGAGTGAAGATTGGCAATTTCCTCATTCTGAAAAAGCTCTTGTGTTGGGTAGGATAATGGATGGAGAACCTTGTTTCTGTTAATGGTATGACAAATAGTGGAGCTGTATATCACACGTAGAAGCTACAAACATGTCCTTATACAACTTGAACTTTGTCCAGTGGACTTTTTCTTTCTTTCCTTCTTATTCTTTATGCAGTATTTACCTTTTATTTTCTATAACCTCTCCTTTAGTCATGGTTTAAATATATGAACTCCTTTAGTTCTTTTTTCACTCTGGCCCTGCACTCCCTTCCTGTATCCATATATTCTGGCCAAATTTCAAATATCAGAAAGGTAAGCTAACATTAGTTAGAAAATTTCCAATTTCATAAGAAACAAGTAAATGCTATTTAACAAAGTTTCTAGGGAAATGCTGGTTTAAAATATTGGACAAACTCTCTTCAAAAACCTTGCCCGTGCAATTTTATATTAAAATTTCATTAATTTTAACTCATGCATCCCTAAGTGTGCTATTATTGGTTTTACCCAGAAAGTAGATTCACAAGAATATGTTGTTTTGCTCTTACTAAAGCCCTCCTCCTCTTCACTCTTTTTTTTTTTTTTCTGGTTTCTTCCTACTTCATGTTTGATTTATTTGCCCACATGGTAGATTAAGCATTTTATAAAGAAGTCTTTTCTAGTTAACTGAAAAAATTTCAAGTACAGCTGTTCTCAAGGATATTTTCCCACACAGGCCCCATGCCACACAGGAACACTGGAGCAAAAAATAATAACCACAGCCTCAGAAGAAGCATAGCAATTGCAAGGTCAGCTAAAATAATCAAGAAAGAGATGAGTAATTGAAGACAATCCAAATATGTACATCATAGGTCCTCAGTCTGACAGATTCTTTTTGAATAAACGTTTTGAAATATAGAGTTTGAGATTTCATCAATCTATTTTTCAAAGTAGAGTCCTTAGATCAATAGTATTTCTATTTTGAAATACTCCGTGCTATAGGAGAATTAATACTACCAAAGAAAAAAAAGTATATTTCCTGATATTACTACCATTTCTGGGAAGAAAATATTAATGTGGTCAGATTTATGAATATAAAAATTCAATCTTTCCAATGTGCTGATTAGAGTAGCCCACTATTTGAAAATCTATGGCAGTAAATAAAGTAAATTTGTCAAAACCCAATCAATACGATGATTTTAACAAAACAGAGGTGATATCAACCTAGTCAATCACTTAGATGTTTTATTTATTAAATAGAAGGGTGCTCTTAATAGAGGAATATTTTTTCTCTATTTAGGTATGATTTTTTTTAAGATTTTATTTATTTATTTGAGAGAGACAGACAGAGAGAGAGCATGAGAGGGGAGGTCAGAAGGAGAAGCAGACTCCCCACGGAACTGGGTGCCCAATATGGGATTCAATCCCAGGACTCCAGGATCATGACCTGAGTTGAAGGCAGTCGCTTAACCAACTGAGCCACCCAGGCGCCCCTCTAGGTATGAATTTATGAACATATTTGTATGTTAAGCAGAAAAATAAGTGTGAGAATTTCTTTTACTTTTTGATTATCTTTATTTTGTATTATGCCTTTCTATTATATATAAAAAATTGTATTATGTAAGTAAATTTAACTTTGAAATTTTTTAAAATACATTTTTGGAGCAGTTTTAGGTTCATAGCAACACTGAGGAGGTACATTTTCTCTACGCTTCCTTCCCCCACAACTGCAAAGACTCCCCTCGCTTTTAACAATACCTACCAGAGGAATATGTGTGTTACAATTGATGAACCTACATTGACACATCATCATCACCCAAAATCCATAGTTTACAGGCAGGTCATTTTTGGTGTTGTAAATTCTATGGCTTTGGACAAATTTATAATGACAGGTATCTACCATTATAGTATAATACCAAGTAGTTTCACCATCCTAAAAATAATCTGTGCTCCGACTTTCCTCCCCACTAATCTTTGGCAATCACTGATCTTTTTACTGGCCCACTTTTTTGTGGGCTTGACTTCTAGGCACCCTATCATTTTCAAGAAAAATTGCCACAAGACTGGCAGAGAAAGCAGAGATAAGAAATATACTTTGAAATATAGGAGTTTATTCTCCATAATAAAAGTCTGCTCTCCAGTAAAAAGGACTTTAATGGAACTTTAATTCATGGAGGCAGAATGGCAATTACCCTATTCTAGATCCCCCTAAGGGATCTAAGGGATCTAAGATTCCCCTAAGGGGAAGGGAGAAAAAAAAAAAAAAAAAAGGTAAGAACAAGGGCACAGGCCCCCTAAAAGACTGACATTAAATCATAAATTTATAGGTCATTAAGTTATTTAAGAAATATTTCAGAATTTTCATTTTCATTTCAGTGCATTGTTTCCTTTCTCTCAGGTATCAAAGATCATGTGCATATCATGGTTAATGTATTTCCATATCTTACATATTTTGGGAAGTTATTGTAAACAGGATCTTAAAATTTCCTTTGCTAATAGTTTATTCATAGAACATACAAATGTAATGGATTTTTGCATTACTTTGTATCCTTAGACCAGTTTAAAATTATTAATTAGAGTTACTATTTTTGTAGATTCCTTGGGGTTTTTCATGTGAAGTACCAGAATGTATGTGAACAGTCAGTTTAATTTTGTGTTTTCCAAAATGTCTTAAGCACACACTTCTCTTTTTGTTGTTGTTGTTTTTGTTGTTGTTGTCCACTTGAGGTTTTTTTTTTTAATTTCTTTTCAGCATAACAGAATTGATTGTTTATGCACCACACCCAGTACTCCGTATAATACGTGCCCTCCATAATACCCATCACCTGGATCCCCCAACCTCCCACCCACCACCCCTTCAAGACCCTCAGATTGTTTTTCAGAGTCCATAGTCTCTCATGGTTCATCTCCCCTTCCAATTTCCTTCGACTTCCTCCTCCTCTCCATCTCCCGTGTTCTCCATGTTATTTGTTATGCTCCACAAATAAGTGAAACTGTATGATAATTGACTCTCTCTGCTTGACTTATTTCACTCAGCATAATCTCTTCCAGTTCCATCCATGTTGTTACAAAAATTGGGTATTCATCCTTTCTGCTGGAGGCATAATACGCCATAGTGTATATGGACCACATCTTCCTTATCCATTTGTCTGTTGAAGGACATCTTTGTTCTTTTCACAGTTTGGCGACCATGGCCATTGCTGCTATAAACACTGGGGTACAGACGGCCCTTCTTTTCACTACATCTATATCTTTGGGGTAAATACCCAGTAGAAGCACACACTTTCCTTGACATATTTCACTGTTTAGAATCATTAATACAATGTTGAATAAAAGTGATGAGAACAAATATCCTTTCCCTTCAATTTTAGAGAAAAAGATATTTAGTCCTTTAAGTATAATAATAGTATACAAGTTTTAGATAGGCCTTTTATCAGGTTGAGGATGTTTCTATAACTTTAGGTTGCCAAGAGTTTATATTATAGATGGATGTGGAATTTTATTAAATGAGTTTTTTGCATCTAATGGTACAATTATGACTATTCTTTATTTTGTCAATATTATCAATTACATTGATCTTTGAATGATCAACCAACTCTGTACTTGGTCATGATGTTATTATTTTATATATGGCTGTATTTGATTTGTTAATATTTTAAGGATTTTTACATTTATATTTATGAAAAAATGGACTCTAAAGTATCTTTTCTTATTTTAATGTCCTTTTATTGTTTTAGTATCAAGATAATATAGGCTTCAAAATATGAGACTGGAAGATCTCATTCTTTTATCTTGTAATATTTTCTAAAATTCCAGCTCATGGCTTTTGACATTTCATTTATTTTTTAGTCTTGTGTAGTTTTATTCCAAACATTTGCAGAATGTTATTCAATCCAAGATTCCAGGAACAGTTCTCAGATTTCTGGAGCTCTCTTTTCAAAGTGCCCTCTGCCCTAGTGCCAGACTCCACCAATTCCCATTATCTCAGTCTCCCTGAACTCTGGTCTCTGTCACTTTAGCTCAGTGAGACTGCAATCCTCTGCTTGAGCATTTCCTTTTTACTCTGCAGTCTGGAAACTGCAGAAGCTAGACGATTATAGGGTTCAGTGCATTGTTTCCTTTCTCTCAGGTATCAAAGTCTGATATTTTCTGTTTTTCAGTACCTAATAACCATTGCTTCTTATGTCTCTCATTTTCTTCTTTCCCTTCTTTCTTTCTCTTATTTTCTTTTCATTTTTCTCTACTTCTCTCTTTTTTTTTCCTTTTCTTATGTTTTCCTTCCTTCCTTCCTTTCTTCTTTTCTTTCTTTCCCTCCCTCTTCCTCCCTCCCTCCCTCCCTCCCTCCTTTTCTTTCTTTCTTTATCTCTTTTCTTTCTCTCTCTCTTCCTTTCTTTATTTCTTTTATTTATTTATTTATTTATCTATCTATTTATTTATTTATTTCTTCTCAAATACCAGTAACTTTATCATGGCCTGAATCAGAAATGAGAAAAATAATGCTACAATGGGAAAAGGAGGAAATTGGTAATGACCAGAGTGGTTTATGATCAGGACATCTGAGTTGTTGTTCCATGGATAATGGTTTGTTTGTTGAGTTCAGCATGTTTGTATGCTGCTGTATTGGGTTCAAAGTAGAGGAAAAAGTTTAGAAGAAAGGAGTGTTGTGAGCAGCACAGTTTAAATAGAAGAAGGGGGAGTTTAATTGAAATTAGAATTAACAGAACGGGAGACTGGGAATTCGGCCACAAATATATTCAGTTTAATGTATTTAGTGAATATATATTTTCTGGCCCAATATTTTCCATTCTTTCAGCAAAATAAGATGTAGATTTTCAATTTATCAATTATGTATGTTGAACTTGGATATATGTACTCCTCAGATAATCACTTTTATCATTTAGTTAAGATATGACAGCATTCAAGGCATAACACCAACATTTTTTTTCTGAGTTATAAAACCTTATAAAACTATTTATTGGAGAAAAACTACTTATTGGAGAAACTATTGGAGAAAACTATTTATTGGAGAAAAAACAAATATTACAAAAAAGAGGCAGAAAAGTATTATGAAACTTCAAGTACACATTGCTTAAATTCAACATTATAAACTCATCACCATCTTTTTTTTTTTTTTTTAAGATTTATTTATTTTAGGGATACCTGGGTGGTTGAGTTGTTAAGTGTCTACTTCGGTTCTGGTTATGACCCCAGGTTCCTGAAATTGACTGGAGTTGGACTGCCCACTCAGCAGGAAGTCTACTTCTCTCTCCCCCACTCCCCCTGCTTGTGTTCTCTCTCTGTGTCTCTGTCAAATAAATAAATAAAATCTTTAAAATAAAAAAAAAAAGGATTTATTTATTTTAGAAAGAGAGTGAGAGCACATGTGCACATTTAGGAATGGTGCAGAGGGAGAAAAGCCCAAACAAATTCCAAACTAAGTGCAGAAACATACCTGGGACTCAGTCTCACAATGCATGAGATCACAACCTGACTCAAAACCAAGAATCAGGTACCTAACCAACTGAGCCTCCCAAGTGCCCCAACTCATCAACCATCTTGATTTACTTGTGCCCTTTACAATTCTCTTCTCCCCAGAATAAATATAAAACATAGCCCAGACTCTCTTTTGTTTTGTTCATTAATAATTGGCATATATCTTTGAGCTGGGGTTTATAACCTCCCAAAAAATAATAATAGTAATTCATTAATACCATAAAATTATCAGGGTTCAAGTTTACCCAATGGCCTTGTCAATTATTATTATTTTTAATATTTTATTTGGATTTGGATTATCATAATGCCCGAATTTTGCAATTCATTGATATTTCTTTTAAGTCTCTTCCATAGCTCCCTCTTTTTTGTATTTTATTTTTTAAAAATATAGGCTCATTATACTGAGAATTATCATGATATCTGAATTTGACTTCTTTGATCATTTGGTGTCCTATTCCATCATCTGATTTTTTAAAAATCAGTGATTAGAGACAGGTTTTGATCAGATGTAGACTATATTCACTAAATAGACAACATTGTGAACATTTATAAAAATGAACATAATGCAAAACATCTCTTATTTTGTGATGATAATGGTCATTAGTGATCATTGCCATAATTTTTCTTTTCTTTCGTCAAGGTTTACAACATGGCAATGTTCAAATTTTATATTCCACTATTTGTTAGCTAAAATGATAGTATAAATAGCAACTTTTCTTCATTAAATATTTGTTTTCCTTCACTGTTTATAGAGGAGGGAAATTCTTGATTTTTTTTCTTTTACTAACCATTTCTCTAAATAATTAGTTAATTCCTCAGCAGCCTTTAAAGCTGATTAATTAGTTGCAACTTTTAGTTTTTTAATTATCATTAACTGGTTAATTTAATGTGCTTCACTACTTGGACATTATTTTAATGGATGGTAATTGTCCCTGGTTAGGTCAGGCCTGTTTAAGTTGGCCTCTGAGTCCTTTTGATATGATCTCAGTTGTCTTTGATAGCATCTTTGACTTCTGATGTGGCAAAATGTCCCACATTTGTCTTGTATATTTTTCACCACTATTCTAAAGTAAATCACCTCTCTAGAGCCATTATTTCTTTTAGTAGGAGCCAGTGTTTGGACAGCACAATCAATTAACTACATGTCATCATTGCTGTCTTGGTCTTTGCTTTAGCTTTTTAGGTTTACACAGCTAGAATACATCTTGACCACAAGACAATAAAACAAAACAAAAACAAAAGACCATTGTGGCTCTACAAGCTTGGAAAGACAAGAAAACGGGTTCTCCAGCCTTAATGTCACTGTGAAGGTTTTTTGTTGTTGTTGTTGTTGTTGTTTGTGTTTTTTTTTTTTGGGGGGGGGTGAGAAGAGATTACATTTTAAAAAGTAGACTTGATTAAATTAGATTTCCATCCATAATGTGAGTGCAACTCATTCAATCAGTTGAAGGGTTTAAGAGAAAAAAGACTGAGGGCCTCCAAGGAAGAAGGAATTCTGGCTCCATTCTGCCTTTGGACTGAAGTTTTAATACGCAGTCGGTTGGCATGCACTGCCAATTTTGGACTAGCCAGCTCCTATATTTAAAGGATCCAACTTCTTAAAAATTTCTTTCTCTATTTTTCTTTCTTTCTTTTACACACACACACACACACACACACACACACGCTTGATTTAGATTTTCCATAGAAATGAGACTACTATACTAAATGACTCTTTTCTTCCTTACCTTTTCCCCTTTCATAAATGGAAATGTCTATAATTGTTATTCTATGCTAACCTATCATTTTATTTTGGGAACACAGATCTGTTACTAAGTTTCATAGGCTTCTAGATAGAAAGGAACATTCCCCAGGATGGATCATACTCAAAGTTTCACCAATATCAATTAATTATCTAGATGAATTTTTGGACTTTTGAAATGATCATATTTATGTTGATTTTGATGCTATAATAGGCTTATACTTTTGAGGATGTTAGGATAAGTGAAAGTATTTTTCATGCACATGGTTTGTACATAAATCTATGGAGCAAAAGGCAGACTGTCGGGTGCTGTATGCTAGATAATGGCCCCAAAGTTACCTGGATCTTAACTGACAGAACCTGTATATATTATATACAGTAACAGGGACCTATCAGATATGCTTAAATTAAGGATCTTGAAAACAATGTGACCACTGACACAAAATGGTACACTTGTTGGCTTTAAAGATGGAGAAAGGGATCACAAGACAAGGAATGTACCTCTAGAAGAAGTATAAGACAAGAAAACTAATTCTTCCAAGAGATTCTAGCCTAGTGAACCTTCAGACTTATGTCCGAAAGAACTTTTAGAGAATAGCTGCTACTTTAAGCCATCAAAAAAAATGTGACAAGTTGCTACAACAGCCATAGGAAACTAATAAACATAGTATTTCCTTTTCTCCTACATCAGAAATCTCAGTTCCTAGTAACCAATAAGTACTCATTGCTTTATCCTATGAATTTTACACATGTCCCAGAATAATAATACCAACTCTACTGCAACAATTTGATACTGAAAATAATTTAATTTTTTTTTTCATTTTTTTGTTTTTAGGGTATTTCCCATTATGGAAATATAAAAGGTGATTTTTTAGTAGTGTGTTTCAAAGTAACTTCTAATTATGCAAAAAGTCTCCATGCATATTAAGTATATCATCATTGTCAGATTCCTCTTTTTGTTGCATGAGCTCTAGACTTACTCCAAACTGTCAAAGTATCCAAAAGTCTGTGAATACATCATTGCTTGGGAAACTGCAGAATAGTGCTCCAGTTCTAGGTCACTCTTTTGAGGACTTTTTCTTCCTACCCATAGGGACTTGTCTTAAGATTCTTAATTTCCTCTCTAAAACGGCCAACAGTGCAGATAGCCAGTTGTACCCATTACAGTATGCACAGTATGCATGGTGTTTAGGGACCTGGAATGTGGCCCAGAGTGCCCTTGTGTAAATCCCCCTCCTGCAATTTACCATGTATGGTGACATCAGAACAATAGCTTAACCTCTCTGTGCCTCAGTACCTTTACTATACAATATAAGCATAATGGGACACCTGGGTGGCACAGTCCTTAAGCATTGCCTTCTGCCTCAGGTCAGGATCCCAGAGTCCTGGGATCAAGCCCCACATCAGGTTCTCAGCTCGGCGGGAAGCCTGTTTCTCCCTCTCCCACTCTCCCTGCTTGTGTTCCCTCTCTCACTGTGTCTCTCTCTGTCAAATAAATAGATAAAGTCTTAAAAAATAACATAAGCATAATGATAACACTACTTATTAAATAGGACTAGTATACTACTTCAGCTAACCTGTATCAAGGACTTAGAAAAGTGCCACATATGTAATAAGCAGTATTACTATTATTACCATGGCTGAGATAAACTGTTCTTGAGTGTGAGGTAATTGGAACAACCAAACGCATTTACAAATAAATTTATTTGTTAACTGAGAAACACTTAGTTATTTTTCTGTGGTTATACATCCAATGTAGTACATGTGCAAACACATACAAATACACACACACCATATATATATATCTATATATATATACACACTACATACATTACAAGCATTTACATATTTGCTTGTATTTGAACTCACAGAACGCTGCAGAACTTCCCATAATAAAATTATCAATTAAGGAAAAGGGGAGAAAAGGTTTCCATGGTCAAAGATAGAAAAAATGCTTCTCTAAATAAACCTAATTTTGTTGATTTGACTTTATTTGCATATGTAATTTACGTAATCTTATAACAATAGAAACTTTTTAAAAAATATTTTATTGATTTATTTGACAGAGATCACAACTAGGGAGAGAGGCAGGCAGAGAGAGAGGAAGGGAAGCAGGCTCTCCGCTGAGCAGAGAGCCCAATGCGGGGCTCGAACCCAGGACCCTGGGATCATGACTTGAGCCGAAAGTAGAGGCTTTAACCCCCTGAGCCACCCAGGTGCCCCCCAATAGAAACTTTTTAAAAATGTGACTACTGCACATCAAAGGCAACATGAAACTTGAAAATAACTATATATTAAGTTTTGTCTTAGATAAGTAGAAACTTAATCTGACACTTTTTTCTAATTTTATACTAGAAAAATATAACCTGAAATTCTTCCATAGAAGTATTTAAAGATGTTCTGCATTTCTTTTCGAAGTTGCATAATAGAACATTGAATGGTTTTTTCATGGCGTATACAATTAATCACTTCTTAGTTTTTCTTTCTATTCTTTTGCTCTTATAAGTTGTACATTTGTCTTTTTGTTTTTCTAGTGTGTCTTTGAGATAGATTCTTAGCAGTGAGATTGTTGAATCAAAAGATAAATGGACATACAATCTTACTACATAGTGTTAAATTCCCCTCTGGCTGAATTACTTGCATTCCTTGAAGTAATGTGTAAAACAGCATATTTACCCACAATATCAACTGCAAAATGTGTGGTCAAACTTTAAGATTTTTCCCTATCTACAAAATAAAACAAAATTAAAAAATTAAAAAAATAAAACTTTCCTGAATGTAGCCTTAATTTGCATTTCTAGGACTATAAATGAGGTTGGGCTTTTAAAATATATTATTAAGGCAATTTACATTCCTTTTTCTGTGGATACTGTTCTTATTTCTTACCTGTTTTCATCAAGTTTTCAGGCTTTTTCTCTCAATCTTTAGAAGCTCTTTACATATTAAGGATTTTACCCTTT
The DNA here is from genome assembly GCF_022355385.1 of Mustela nigripes. Classification (NCBI taxonomy): domain Eukaryota; kingdom Metazoa; phylum Chordata; class Mammalia; order Carnivora; family Mustelidae; genus Mustela; species Mustela nigripes. The sequence goes on along the minus strand of NC_081561.1, from coordinate 40,497,954 downwards.
ATCTCTAATAAAACTAACAAATACAATTTGCTTATAATGTTTTTAGCTATCCAAAAATTTGCTTGTAAGTAAAATTTATCAATTTTTCTATTGTTGCATCTGGATTTTTGAATCATCAATAGGAAAAATTTGCCCCACTCCCAACTTAAATTTATTCATGTTTTCTTGTATTACTTGAATATTTTGGTTTTTCTTTTTTTAGATTTAAATATCTGATTGATGTGGAATTAATTTTCTGTAGATTATGAAATTATGTTCAAATATATATTTTTCTGAACGTAAACCAGGTATCCTTCTAAAGTTTATTAAAAAGACCATTTTTCTTACAAATTAAAAAAGCTAACTTCACTGCATTTTACATTTATATAGAGAACTTGGTTTGCATATTATTTTCTTTGGTCTGTTGAATCTGCTATTAGTACACCAATATTGTATTCTTTTTCATTGTTGAGGTTTTAAATGTGTTTGAGTATTTGGTAAGAATAGCACCCCTCTTTGCCATTCTTTTAAAATATTTTCCTACTTATTTTTGCTGTATTGTAATTCAAACTGTTTGTTTGACTCAAAATAAAGAGATAAGTAAAAATAAAACTTTAATAGAATTTTTATTAGTTTTGCATTAAATTAGCTTAGCAAAGACTGACATTTATATGGTCTTGAATTTTCTTTTTTTTTTTTAAGAATTTATTTATTTATTTGACAGAGATCACAAGTAGGCAGAAAGGCAAGCAGAGAAAGAAAAGGGGAAGCAGTCTCCCTGCTGAGCAGAAAGCCTACTGCAGGGCTCAGTCCCAAGACTCTGGGATCATAACCTGAGCTGAAGGCAGAGGCTTAACCCACTGAGCCACCCAGGCGTCCCTTGAATATTCTAAGAACATGATATACCTTTTCATTTTCTTAAGTTATTCTTGTGTCTTTTAGGAGTGTTTTTACAATGTTGTGTGTGAGATTTTGGACATATTTTTGTTAAGTTAGGATTAGGCTGTTAGATATACCCATCTAATGCTTTCCTGATGTTGTTGCTCAGTGATTTAGGATCCTCTGCATGTATTTTGGGCTTGGGGAGTTACCCTGTCACTTGGTATTATTGCATAAGATGGCTGTAATATTTTTTTTCTTATTTTATTTATTTTGTCATGTTCTATTTTGTGAGATGATTTAGGGATATTCATAAACTACACTGCTGCCACTGTCACTTTTCCTGGCATGTTTAAGTATTTTTGAATCTCCGTATTTCTTAATATAAAAACCCTTTTACCAAATATGCAAATACTGTTTCAAAAATTAAGTGGTAATTATCCCAAGAACACATCTAACCACAAAAGAAACAATACATAGAATAGTGCCCTCAAGTGCTTACCAATTAAGATATACAATACAAATAATATCTGCAAGAAACAGAATGATTAAGTTGGAACCAAAGCTTCCAGTTTGCTCTTTCTAGCTCTCCTCCTAGTATATGATCTGTGACTCTTCCCCACTTTAAAGAAAGCAGATATTTTGTTTCTCAGTCAAAATCTCCAATTAAACCATAGTTTTTATGTACACAAGAGATATTGTGAATTATCTTACAACATTGGACTTAGTAAAACTTAATCACAGGTAAGGAATTAACTGATTGTTAATATATAACTATCTACAGGGAGAAAGTAGGAAGTGATTCCCACCTAGAGCCAAGCCTTGGAGGCCGTTTTTCTGCCCAGCAACATGCTCTTTGTAATCATGTTGGGTCTGGGAAATTCTCTGAGAAAATCTACTGCCAACAGGTCAGTGCCACAATTTCTCATGAGTAGATAAAAGAAGAAATGCACCCTATTCTCGGAATCTGGAGTCATAGCATGTCAAAACAATAGTCTTCTAGTAGATGACCATTAATACCACTGGCTTACACAGGTGATTTATTTTTCTGTCTCATAAAGAAATCAAGAGGAAGGCAGCCTAGGGCAGCTCCTTCTGTCTTTCTGCTCCACTGTTCTTAGTATTTGGCTTTCCTATTTGAGTTTACCTCACTTTTGCAAGATCTTTATGAAGATCCAGTATTATTTCTTGGGTTAATAAAGCAGGAGGAGGAAGGAAGGAGAATACAAGGGAAATGAGGGACTTGCTAGCTAAGCTGGGCCCCTTTCGAAGGTGGTCTCACGAGTTTTAACCAATGCTTTCCATTTACATTTCATTCATTCCTCATGGCAGTGAAATCTAAAAAAAATAGGATTTGGGAGGGGGGTTGCCTTTGTTGCTGTTGTTGTTGTTTTAGCTGGTATACTCCTAAATGAAGTAAAATTGGTGCTGTGTTCCTAAGGAAAATGAAGAGAATGAGTTTTAAGTAGGTAGCCATCCTCCTCTGCCACAGGATAAGACTGCATTTACCATCTGTCCTGTTGCCTTCTTTATTGTCTGAATAGGAGGAAGTAATTGTAATACTTGTAAGTTAAATTTCAAAGAAAGTATTTTAGTAATTCTATTATACTCCCCCCCCAACTATAGATATCATTGATATTTAATCATCCTTAAAAACCAGGTAAAACAAACCATAATAAAAGCATTTATTCCATGAATGACTGGATACTCATCTGGAAATTAAAGAAGGAGCTATGATATTCAATCCTTACATAAGTAGAAAGCCTTTGTTTGTATTCCAACAAACAAAAAGCATTCTATTGCTTTTTGTTTAGGAAATCAGTTCAGCAACCATGCAAAGTTTAACATCCAAGGGAGATCAAGATGAATGTAGCCATTCTTGTTAAATAGGGCACTGTTCGCTCTATGGAAAGAAGATATATTACCAGGGTGGAATGATATATATATTTCTGCAACATCTTGTAACCACACTCCATTAGGAATGATTACCACCACAATGCTGCATGGTCTGAATTAGGTTCATATTTCTTTAGAGCACAAGGGCAGAAAGAAGCCAGCTGCCAGATTGGCATGACCCAGTCTACTGCTCTGCCTGACCTATGTCAGGAATAATCTCAATCAAAGCTGTAATGGCCACCATGTTAGCCACGGCACTTCTAACACTGGTGACTTGTTGTTACAGCACTTGGTCTAAAAATAACTACCGTCCATCAGTGTCAGTGCATGAAAAATTGAATTTCATCAGAATTTAAAAGAATTGTAGGCTAGACTAATGCCATAAAGTCAAGTCTCATGGCTGTAATTTGTTCTCTTTATTGCAACAAGTTGGCAGCCTTCTGACTAACATTTTGCCGGTTTCTCTAATCAGAGGAGAAATGACAGAGTAAGAGTTTTCAAAAATATTTACTCACTTTTATCCCATGCCTGAATATGCATACAAGAGTATTTTAAGAATATCTTGGTTTGAAATAATTTACCATCTGACAATTGCTCTCTTGACCTTTTGAATTCAACTAACAGTGAATGTATTCTTAAATATATTCCTCTTTCCAGAAGAAGCTTCATCAATATATAAATCTAAAGTCATTCTGAAAAGTATGAAGTGATATCTCATTGTAGTTTTGATTTGCATTTCCCTGATCAAAAGTGATATTGAGCATGTTTTCCTGAGCTTGTAGCCATCTGTATGCCTTCTGCAAAAAAGTGTTTATTCATGATTCTGCCAATTTTTAATTGGGTTATTTATTTTGGGGGTATTAACTTTTATAAGTTCTTTATGTATTTTAGATACTAACCCTTTATCAAGTATGTCATTTGTAAATATCTTCTCCCATTCCATAGGTTGCCTTTTAGTCTTGTTGATTATTTCCTTAGGAATGGGAAACTTTATATATTGATGTATCCCTCACACCTGTAAGAGTAGCTAAAATAAAAAACATAGGAAACAACAGGTGTTGGTAAAGATGTAGAAAAAGGGGAACCCTCTTGCATTGTTGGTGGGAATGCAAACTAGTCTGTTCATTGTGGAAAATAATATAGAGTTTCCTCAAAAAGTTAAAAATAGAACTACCCTCTGATCCAGCAATTACACCACTAGGTATTTATCCAAAGAATATAAAAATGTTAATTCAAAGAGATACAAACACCCTGATGTTTATAGCAGCATTATCTACAATACACAAATTATGGAAGCAGTCCAGTGTCCATCAACTGATAAATGGATAAAGAAATTGTAGTATATATATATGTATGTGTGTGTGTGTGTATAAAATCAAATATTACCCAGTCATACAAGAAATGAAATCTTACCATTTGAGATGGCACAGTTGGAGCTAGAGAGTATTATGTTAAGTAAAATAAATCAGAGAAAAACAACTGTATGATTGCAATCATATGTGGAATTTAAGAAACAATAAGCAAGCAAAGGGGGGTAAAAAAGAGAGAGAGGCAAGAACAGATTTTCAACTGGAGAGAACAAACTGATGGTTACCAGAAGGGGAGTGGGTTGTGGAGGTTGGGTGAAATAGATGATAGGGATCAAAGAGTCACCTTGTGATGAGGGCCAGTTGTCATATGGAAGTGTTAAATCACTATATTGTATATCTGAAATTAATATTACAGTGTATGTTAACTAACTGGAATTTAAATAAAACTTAAAAAGATCTAAAGTGTACATAAAAAAGAAGTCATAACAATGGAACACAATGGAAGTGAGAAATCGATTCAAATAAATACGTGATACAAGTGGCATTGATTAAAGTGGGTCAGTCATTCAATTAGTGTTGGAAACATTGAAATAGCCTGCAGGAAAACAATAAAAAGATGTATTATTTTTTTATTATTATTATGGGATAATTAATCATTATCTTAGAGTAAATTTCAGATAAACTAAATATCTTCTTATTTAAAAAGGGCATATATTGAAGTTATGTATTAATTTGGGGATGAATACTCACTGTTAATGGACCTAAATTTTAATCTTAAAGTAGCATAGAAAATGTCACAAATGAGTCCTCAGCATCATCCAACTTGATGTGTAACAGGGATGGGGGAGAATATGAATGTCCAAAGGTCTACATGGAAATTGCTTTCTAATAACTTCTGAGAATTCACTATACTGAGATTTTATTAACTGGCTCTTTGGAGTAAATCTTCATTAACAGAATTAGAAACCAATCAACCCCATTAATTTAAATGATTAATACAAATTATCAAGCAAAAAAAAGTAGTTTAAAAATAATTAAGTCAAATTTTCTACTTATTGAAGTCAAACATGAATTCTTATTTATAACTGTTAATAAAGGATAAGAGTTGGTTCTTAAGAACAAAGGGGACTTTGAAACAAAGTAATCTCTTTTTGCTTTTGGGAATATGTCCTAAAAATTATTTTATTTGCAAAAAAAGACAGAGATAGAAACAGAGAGAGAATCATATGAGTAGAGGCTATTCATTTTTCACAAGAGATTTTTTCACTTATATTTATCAGTTTTGCAAATTTGTGTGACTGTATATAGAGAGATAATGTAAAATATACTTTAGTCTGTTGAATGCATTAAAATATGTAGGAAAGCCCCGGGCTTAGAGAACTGGTACATACATCCTAAGTACATCTTTGTGATAAGGCAATCAAAGAGACAAGATGACTTGGACAAGGCATGCAAGGAACAAAATAAAAATAAATTAAATAAATAAATTTTTAAAAAGTTAGCTTACCACAAAAGATCACTATTTATAAGAAATTTTATTTATTTTTACTTTTTTAATATTATTTGTTTTTTTTAAGATTTTATTTATTTACTTATTTGATTGAGAGAGAGAGAGAGATGAGAGAGAGAAGAGGGTCAGAGGGAGAAGCAGATTCCCCACTCAGCAGGGAGCCTGATGCGAGACTTGATCCTGGGACTCCACGATCATGAGATCATGACCTGAGCCAAAGGCAGTTGCTCAACCAACTGACCCATCCAGGCACTCTATTTATAAGAAATTTTAAAAATAAAACACTATAAGTACAATAAGATTAAGAACATATGTCTACAAAATAAAAGAGATAAAATAAATCTTGCCGTTCTTTCTAAACATAAAGGCATATCTCACTCAGTTATGTCATTTACTACACACTTAGGTGAAAGAAAAAACAGATACACAGTGGACAAAAAAACAAAACCGTAACAGGAGGCAGATTAATACAATAGTGGTTATGACAACTGCCTCTTATAGTTAGAAACTTGGATAGGATAATTTCATAAAGTCTTAATAAGTAGTAAAGCATTGTAGTTTTCTCCTAGGAATATTATGATATAGGGCAAAGGCCATTCCAATGAAGATTAGAGAAAATAACAAAATGTGTTCATTAACTATGTCTCAGACTTCTATTTTCCCCATTCCAAACTGTTTTATATCCTTGCTATTTCCACATGTATATAGGTGATATTATGAGTAGTTATAATTATTCCCAGAATACTGGGTATTAGGTTTGTAGATTATATTATTTATATTATTTTGGTTATTTCAATTACTTCTTGTGTTTATAATATTCTCAGTCACAAAATCTCATTCAGATTTACCATATTAAGAACATTTAAACTTAACCATTCTGGAGCAGCTTAAATATCAGGATAAAATCTGATGACGTTGCTCTAGTTTCTTTTGATTTTATTTGGTTTTGTTGCTTTCCATGCAGGTTAGTTGAGTCAAAGAAATATTTGTTGAATATATATAAGCACAGGATGGAAAGATAAATTCAGTATCATGTAGTTTAGAAATCAGAGAAACCTAGGAACAAATTCAGGTTCTTACACATGCTAGCTGAGCCAAGTACTTTTATTCATTCATTCAACAAGTGTTCATCAGAAAATGACAATATCAGGCACTATCCTAAGAGCTGAGAATACTGCAATGAACAAAGTACGTTAAGTCCCTATTTTCATTGACCTGATAGAAGAATAAGATAATATTTTAAAAGTTCATTTTAAATGATAATAAAATAGGAAGAAGAATACAGATTGAGGAAGCTAGATAGTATAGACTGTGGAAACATTTTTTGCAGAGACAGACAAGAAGAGAGAGGAAGGAAGCAGGTTCCCTGCTGAGCAGAGAGCCCAATGTGGGGCTTGATCCCAGGACCCTGGAATCATGCATGACCTGAGCCGCGGAAGGCAGAGGCTTTAACCCACTGAGCCACCCAGGCACCCCATCCTTATGGATATTTTCTATCCCAAATACTTTGTTATGTGCATATACGGGTAGCTCTTCTGTACTACCTTCTTTATCAGGCAGAGTCACTTTTAATTCATACTACATTAACTTATCTTAAAAGTTACCTAGTTCCTGGTGTCTCTTTTCCCATGATTCCAGGTGTTTGCAAGCCACTAGCTTATACACACCGCGGAGGTGGTCATCTTACAGAATTTCTTGTTCTTATGGAGGAGATGGCCTCAAAGACAGTTTCAAATAGAACAGATTGGTGGCATGCAGGACCAGCATCAGGTTTAGGGTTGTCTTAACGGCAGGCAGTCAAGTAACTTTGAAACTAGAGGACTGGGTGTGGCTGCTGAGACGATTGCATCCCAATTTCTGTTTATTTAGTGGTGGCACACTCAGAAAGTGATAACAATGCATACCATACTGATACATTCTATTTTTTCCCTAAATCATGTAATTAAAACACAAATTGTAGAAAAAATGTAAAATATTGAATTTGTATCAGTGTTCTATAAAATATTTTCAAATTTCTGGAGATATAGTTGACCTTGCTTCCATGAATATATCTGTATTGTTATCTGTATCTATATCAATATGTATTTTTATTGTTTTATTCTTGAAAGGTCTAAATACAATTCCTAATTATGTTTAATTTTCCATTTTTTTTATTCTTGATAGAAACCATCAAAGAGAAAAATTTTAAAGTTAAGAAATAGGGATGCCTGGGTGGCTTAGTGGGTTGAACTTTGGACTGTTGGCTTTGGCTCAGGTCATGATCTCATGGGTGTGAAATTCAGCCCGACTTCCGGCTCCCCTCTCAGCCTCAGCTGGGGCGGGGGGGTGTGCTTGAAGATTCTCTCTCTCAAATAAATGAATAAATCTTTAAAAAAAAAAGGAACGTGAAGAAATAGTTTTCTTAGTCTAAAAAGAGTCTACTTGGCATTGTCTTATGTAGATTAAGTTAGTCTTATGTAGATTGTTCATCAAAATTATATATTTGACTTTATAGAAACATGTAAACTAACAGTTATAAACAGGATGATAAATTATTTCAAACTGTGGTAAAAACAAAATAATGGATTTCATGTATGCAATTTCCTTCCTATAAAAGAGTTAATAATTGCTCAAATGTTTCTTTTTTCTCAAACTTTCATTCACTTATTTGAATGAATAAGTGAATGATAAAAGATAAAAATATCTTTTGAATTTACTCTTTTTTTTTTTTTAAGATTTATTTATTTATTTGACAGAGATCACAAGTAGGCAGAGAGGCAGGCAGAGAGAGAGGAGGAAGCAGGTTCCCCGCTGAGCAGAGAGCCCGATGCAGGGCTCCATCCCAGGACCCTGGGACCATGACCTGAGCTGAAGGCAGAGGCTTTAACCCACTGAGCCACCCAGGCACCCCTTACATAACATGGATTGGTTTTCATCAAAAACTGGAAAATTACAGGCCAGGAACATCATTTGTATTTAGTTTTTTAAAAAAGTGACATAATTATATAACAGAATTTTGTTCTTGTAAGCACACCTCTAATCTCTCAAATTTCAAAAGCCACAGAGTACAATAAACTCATATAGTACATCCACTGCAGCTAAATCTAAAGAAACCAATTGTTCTTATGATCAAATATTTTAACAAAAATTCTACAAAAAATGTATTTTCTTTCTTGGTTCAAAACCCTCAAAACTTAGTACTTTTAATATAATGTTGTTTTTCCATTGGGGGGGGCTAATGAATCATTATTATTTTTTTCCTTAAAAATATTTCTCAAACTTGCATGCTTATTCTTCTACAAACTAGTTGTGATTAAAAAAAAAAAGAAGAAGAAGAAGAAGAAGAAGAAGAAGACAAATCTTAAATTCTCACTACAGTATAAAGTTATGTTTTATTATACTAAGATTTAGTGATACTTTATAATTCTATGTAGGTATATGCCTGCTAATATAGTACTTTGAAACTCAGATTTCTGAGAGTCTACAAGAGGTGAATAGAACAGAAAAAAATAATGGAAATCTTTAAATATATTGATAAACCCTGTGAGACTATGATGTATTCATTTTTAATTTTGTATAGATTATTGAAAATTTATTTTCTTCCTATTTCTAAGTATTCACTTTGGATTAATATAGCATTTTTAAATAACAATACTATTTAAAAATATGGTATTAACCACTCTGCAAACCAGTTAAACCTGTAAGTAACCTCCATTAGCTCATGAAGTCTTTCTTGGATACTCCAACTAGCAGAATAGGAACTTTCAGAGTCCAGAAAGTCAAAGACAAAAAATTTTACATCTTAACCTGTCAAAGTTTCTTTAGGATTTAACCTAGGCCAATTTTATTCTGATGATGTTCAGCTTATTCAAAAGATTTTAGACCAGGAGTTCTTAACTTGGAGTTCGTGAACAGAAATGTTAAGAGATTTGTGAACTCAAATGAGAAATATTTAAAACTGTTTTTTTCCCCCCACTGACCTCTAATGAATAGTATGCATTGTATTCAATTTTGACTGTAGTAATTAAACAGAGTAGTATTGCCTGTACTTGAGATATGAGGCTTTGTCTCCTCCATCAAAATGGTTATAGGCACCTCAAAATATTGTTACATTCATTGCTACCTTAAAATCATAATTGCCAGATCAATTACTAAATATTATTTTGTGTTTTAGTAAATAAACATATATAAAATATATTTTTAATAATTTATCAGCTATGTCTCATTGATATTCATTGTAATTTGATGTATTTCTTACATGTTTTTTAAATTATCCTAAATCATCCACAGACTCACCAGATTTCATAGCAGTTAATAACAAAAAACTTAAGAAATTCTCTGTTAGTCAGATAAAGCTGACTAAGAGTGCAATTTAGGTCAGTTTTATGCTTAATGATTTTCTGCCTGTATGATACATTCCTTGATAAGCAAGGGGCATTGAAGTTTCCAATGATAACTGTAAATTGGTCTGCCTGTTTTCAGTTTGAACAGTTTTTTGCATCGTGTATTTTGACATTCTGTTGTTACATGCATACACATTTAGGATTGTTATATCTTCTTGGGGAATTGTCTCCTCTATCACTATGTAATATTTCCCTTTGTCTCTGATTATCTTTGTTTTGAAGTCAGGCTAATCTGAAGTTAAATTCTACTTTCTTTGATTAGTTTTACCCTGGTATATCTTTATCCATTCTTTTACCTCATTTTTAATCTATGTATTTTTAAAGTTCTTTTCTCGTAGACAGCAAATAACTGGATCTTGTTTTCACTTTTTTAATTCAATCTGACAGTTTCAGTCATTTACCTGGTATGTTACTTACCAGTGATTATTGATATAATTAGATTGAAATTTGTCCTCTTGTTATTTTTGTTGTTCATTCTTTTGGCTTTTATTTCTTTTTAATCTATTTTTCTGTCTTCCCTAGTTTTAATTGAGCAGCAGTTATGATTCTATTTAATCTCCTCTCAGAATATCTGAATTATACATTAAAAAAACATTTTGGTGGTTCCTTCTAGATTGGAGTAGATATTTTGAAATAATGTATATCCATTTTCAAATAATATTATACTTCTTCAAATTTAGTGCAGAAATCTTTTATTTATTTTTACTTACTTATTTTTTTTTAAAGATTTTCTTTATTTATTTGACAGAGAGAGAAAGAACAAGTAGTGGGAGTGGCAGGCAGAGGGAGAGAAAGAAGTAGACTCCCTGCTGAGCAAGGAGCCTGACACTGGGCTTGATCCCAAGACTCTGAGATCATGACCTGAGCTAAAGTCAAACACTTAACTGAGACAGCCAGGAACCTTCTAGCACAAGTATCTTTAACAAAATAATCACAATTCTTCTCTCTCCTCCTTTATACCATTGCTATCATTCATTTCAATTTTGCTATGCTACATACATCTAATATAGTGTCACAATTATTTCTTTAGTTAGTTATTTTTAGGGAAATTAAGTATAAGTAAATTAAAATATTATATTTTACTTCACATGTTCCTTTTCTGGTGCTTTTCCTTATATGTATACAAGTTTCTAATTTATAACAATTTTTATTGACTTCAAGAACTTGAATTCAACATATTTTGTGAGGCAGTTCTCCTGGCAATGAAATTCTTCAGTTTTTGTGTTTTTTTTTTTTTAAAGATTTTATTTATTTATTTGACAGACAGAGATCACAAGTAGGCAGAGAAGCAGGCAGAGAGGGAGGAGGAAACAGGCTCCCCGCTGAGCAGAGAGCCCAATGCAGAACTCGATCCCAGGACCCTGAGATCATGACCTGAGCCGAAGGCAGTGGCTTAACCCACTGAACCACCCAGGTGCCCCAATTCTTCAGTTTCAGAATGTATCTCTCCTTCACTTTTAAAATCATATTAATATTTTAAAATTCCCAATTTACCGAAAAATTTAGATCTAAAGAAATTTATGTTGCATTTTATTAGAATTATTGTACCAATATCAACATATTATTAACTCAATTGCATAGTTTATTCAGTTTCCTTGTTTGTTTGTTTGTTTTTTCCAATGTCTTTTCCTCATTCAGAATCCTGTCTAGAATACCACATTACACTTTTAGCCATCATATCATTTTAGGTTTCTCTTGTCTGTGATAGTTTCTCAGATTCTCCTTGTTTTTTTTTTTTTTTATATTCTTGGCATTTTTAAGGAGTATTGATCACATATATTATAGAATGCTCCATTATTAATTTATTTAATTATTTGTTTATATCAGTATGGATTCTTGAGTATTTAATTTATACTTTGAATTATAATCCAAGACTACTTTACTTTTGTTGATGAATAGTTTCAGCATTAGCCACTGGGGTCTTACAGTTGCCTCCTGTGTCCTTTTGACATACCACATCAGTTATTTCTTTCCTTTTCTCATTTTTTTTTCTTTTTTCTTTTTCTTCTTCTTCTTCCTTTTTTTTTTTTTTTTTCCTTTCTGGCTTTATAAAATGCTCCAGGCTCATCTTGTATATTCCCAGTCACAGTCTTAGAATCAGCCATTTCTCCAAAAAGCCTCAGTTCCTTGTTTTAGAGAATGTTACTAGAAATCAAGATCTAGGGACTAGGTATGCTCATTGTCACTAGAGTGTAAGTGCTTTTAGTCCCTCTCAGCTAACAGAAAAAGCAATGTGTTTATATTACATTACATGTTAGTTTATGCTGAGTTTCCACCTCGAATCCATTACCACATGGATTATTCTAGCTTACCCTTGCTCATCTGTAAATACCCACTCCAATAGGGAGAAACCTAGCTCCCATCATCTTCCATCCATTTCTGTCATTGTTCAAACTATGCATCGATAACTATAATATGTAGTATCATACATATATAAATATAAAATAATATCAGTATATATAGGCTCTGTATATATATATATATATATAATTAAATATATACAATTCTCATACTAGAATTTACATATAACATGTATATGCATATAATATATAATGCACATATACACACATATAGATATATAGTAGTATCGGAATTTTATATCTTTATTCTCATAAGAAACATCTTGGTCAAATTCGTCACATCATATTGAGGGAAAGTACTATCAACAGCCCTTACATTTGTGTAACCAGCACCTTATTTATATGCGATTCATGTTTCTTTTGTTCTCATGGACTGTTCTCTTGTAGTTACTTAAGTCAGCACTTTTTCTCCTCCCTCCTACCGTGTGGTTGTTTCATACAGTTATAACACAATTAATTTCTCTTGTCAAAGTCTGTGGTTCCTTACTGGGAATACTTCAACTTCTCAAACAATTTTTTTTTTTTCAATTTGCATGGATCAAGTTTCAGTCTTTGTGCTGTAAAGGTCTACGGGTTTTGATAAATGTATAATGTGAGGTATCGAACTTCACATTATGATACAGAATAGTTTTGATGTCCTAATCCCCCTCCCTCCACCGTGCTTCACCTAGCTAATCTTCACCCTCTCCCCTGAACTGCTGGAAACCAATGATTTTTTTAAATGTCTCTATGGTTTTGTCTTTTCTAGAATTCCATATTATTAAAATCATAAATATTTTTAATTAACTAAAGACCATAATATATTCATATGTCCTTAGTTTTTACCCAACATCCTTTTTTTTTTTTTTTTTTTTTTTTTTTTTTTTTTT